>NW_024039352.1:1200000-1800000 GCF_016077235.1 Cyprinodon tularosa
GATTTAAAAAGCTATCCACTTTCCAAACACCTTCATGCCTTGTGGTACACAGGCTTTGCTCTTTGGTGTCTACAAGTGTTCCAATCCCCCTCTTCTAACCTTGGTTTCCAGATCAAATGTTAGGCTTAAAAACTTTAAGTTTGATGTGGATGAGCAACTGTATTTAATTTCACACAGTCTGATGGTGTTGCCCCTGCTTAGGCTTACCCAGGGGAAGAAGGAGAGGAAAGGTGTGGGTTCAGGGGCAAGTAGGAGATCAAGGGGAGGTGGTTGTCACTGTAGCAATTTGTTGAGAAAAGTAACAATAAAATAAGACAGCAGAAGCTGCTCCAGCTAAAGTGGCAGTGTTAAAAATAGATCCAGAAAATCCAATGAAAAGCAAAACGAAGCTATGTATAGGCAAAGTGAGGAAGGAGAAGCAGGAAGAGAGGGATAAAAAGAGAGGGAAAAAAGCATTTCTAAAACGATAGGGAGTAATGTTGCTGTGTGGAATAGAAGAAAACCATTTTACAATTTGGAATGCTAATATTCAAAATGGATGTTGCAGGATGAGAGCCCAAAGAATGCAGCTATATCTGCATTGTCACATTCCCCCTTGCTCGGATAAAAGGAAAAGACACCCTGGCAAATCCCATTGTAGAGCTTGGAGGCTTCATAAAAGTTAAGGAGCGATGGATATAGTCTCGGCCCCCTTCATGAGATCAGGATCTATCTGGTCTGGCTTCGGAAGCCCGAGACGCATACGCAGGGATATTGGAGGCAATAATTCCCTGGGATGGGAGCACACACAGGCTCCTTTATATCACCCCCTAATATCCAATTTACGGGCTCAGGCCTTTTGCCAAAGCAGCCCCAGAGAACTTAGAATGCACAAACTCCAGCATGAGAGGGAATTAGGGCCAAGTTCGCTTTTCTTCCTTTTGCCAAAAGTTTTAAGCTTACAGAAATATGAAACAGTTTTTTGCTTCTCCTACTCTGGCCCTTCCTCCCATCCCTCTCCCCAAATTATCCATTAAAGACAAGGAAGTCGCAGCAACAAATGATTTGTGCCAAGACAAGAAAAAAATAAAAAGCTTGATTGTGTGTGGTTTGGGTTAATTTATGGCAAGCTTTTACCGCACAGTGGGCATGAAATTTAGTAAACAAGCAATGTTGATTGGGAATTATAAACAGTCATTAAATTTGTTTGGTTTCGTGAAATTTGTCTGGTGGAGAGTGTTGTGACAATGCCAAAGTGTGTAAATGAGATTTGATTATTTCAAGAAAAACACAGAGGGGTAAGAGGAGTCTATCATGCTCAGATGAGTGGGGATTTATTTAGGTTTTGGGTGAAAAAGTAAAAGTTAGAAGGAGTATACATGCTTAAGAAGCGTGATATTCCCACCTCTGTTGATCTCCTTATCCTCTCCTTAGCCTCCCTAAGCGGTGTGTGCTTCCCAAACACACGCACTCACAATGGCACACAGGCACACACAGCGACTTTCCCTGTGTTATTGCTGGATGAATCTCCTGTGAACCTTGCCAGCCTCCATTGCATGTGGATGTATTTACTCATAACAAGGGCTTAGACCAATAAGAATATATGGTGATTTATACTGTGACCAGCAGGGGATTGTGTCGCCCTGATGCTTTAAGCACTTTACACTTTGCTAAACTCTCTGACACCTCTGTGGATAAAATCCCCCATTTGTACAGGCCCCCGTCTCCGCCTCCTCGCAGCTCTGCACAAAGTGACAACAAAACAAACTGTGATCAAACCTTGTCACGACGAGGAGGCAAGAAATGGTTCACAAAGTGTTTGCACAGCCCTTGAATTGGGATGTGAGGGAGAAATGTCATGTGTCGCATTACATCCCAACACAACAGGCAACAAACAACCAGTGTAACAGAAAAGTATGTTGCAACAAGCATTGTTCATTGCACTAAGTTGATAAAGCCAATGCATGTCGTTAACCCCCCGTATCAGGGCTTTTCAAAGTGTGGGAGTATTATCCCCCAAGAGCACAAAGAGACATATACATATACATGTCGCTTTTATTTCCTTTACAATTTTATATTGCTGCTACACTTAACTTTCCTTTAAAATGGTTGTTTTAACGTCTACTACCAAACATATTTTTTGGATATTTAGAGTTCTTTTTTGAGATTGTTTTCCTTATTAGTACTTCACATTACCAGAACCCATTTTATTGCCTCATAATGTACAATGAGTCTTCCTCCTTGATAGGTACAGGTGCCTGATCTGGGCACGTGTTGTTGACACGAAAAAGAGAATATCATCCTCTACCTGCGGGCATGAACTGTACTTGTTTATGATTGTGCTGATGCAGTGGAGCTCCTTTTTTTTCACTGCTGTGCAGATGTGAACAGGATGAGTATATGTGCAGTGATACAGTTTTGGAGAAGTTGGTTAATTCGATTTTAGCAAAGAGTCAGATATGAAGGTGAATTTTTTTTATCAAGTTAATATTAGATTTCAGTTTAACATGTTTTCATCATGTCACATTAAAGGTATAGTGGAGGATGTTTTCTTTTCAGATGAATCATCAAAATAATTGGTCCTCCTAATTGTCAATCATTCTGGTGATATGTTTACGTAAGGCCGTCCCACGTGCTCGCCCCCATTTTCACTTACCTTTGGTGAGTCTGAAATATTGGAAAAATTGCAAATCTTCTTTTGGAAAGTAAACTTGTATGAGCGATGCAAACAGTGCATGCATGAGGAGAAATGGGCTCACACATGCTCTTGCACGCTTTTAATGGGCGTTTCCTTTCAAGAACAGGTTCAGGGTTGGGTGTGTGCATTTTTTTAGGGTGGAGAGGGTGGGTCTTTTCAAAAATTCACAAAAATCCTCCTCTATATCTTTAAATTTACACTTAGTCTGTTTTTGCACCGGTGCAAACTCCACATTAAATACACGTCATTATCAATAACAGTGTTTAGGTTTTCTCTGGAGGACGGAGGTGTATGGCAATCCAGCAAAATTTATTCCAATTAAAATTTTGCCATTAATAAATCTCTGTTTGTATTAATGGCGAAGAAGATGTATGTCTTACCAATTGATTTCCTGACATCTTCTCTCCAAATACTTGCTCAATCACCCTCATTGGCTAGATGTTCTCTGTTACTTGAATAGAATAGAATTCAACTTTTATTGTTGTTACATTGTCAAAAGTACAAAGCAACGAAATTTACTCTCTGCATTTAACCCATTCCTTTTGGAGAGCAGTGGGCTGCCATTGTGCTCGGCGAGGGAATGTTTTTACTAATATAAGTTCTATAATATTTAAAGCATTTTATGATTAATGTCCATAAATAAAAATATTAATAAACACCAGAACATCAACAAAATTTACTTAAATTTGATCTATTTGTCTCTTATATCCTTCTTACTTCTCCAAAATTTGTCCAAATGTGCCCCTTTAAGAACTTTCTGGATGCCATTTAGATATGATCCATTAAACTAAATTCTCTTTCACAATAAGCACTGGATGCGTGAAATACAGCACAGATATCCACAAGCTGTGAGATATCCTCTAGCTCCTCACAGGTGCTGCACCACCATACCTTTCACTGTGGAGTTTCCCCCAAGAAGTGCAGTCTGCTGGGCCATCTTCTGACAGGAAAAGCTCAGGACCTGAGGTAGGTTGGTTCCTGGAAAAAGAAAGTGTTTCCCAATAAAGACAGTGTTGTTGAGGGTTTTGTAGGGAAGCAGGATAAGGATTTTTTCTCCAGAAGTTCACTTCAGCTTTTTGAGCAGGTTCAACTGCATGAGTTTCTAACAAATCAGATGATAGGCCATTCAGTTCACACCTGACCTTATGAATTTCTATAATTTGTAAATCTAAATGCTACATGCCATGGGTTTCCATCTGCTTTTGGAAAAAACGTGTCCTTTTGTTTGAAAAGTAGCAAACGTTAAAGTGTAATTCTAATTTCAAATATTTGTCTCTGGAAACTAATCTATATTCAAACTCTGTCAGTTGTACTTCTCCAGACTTATGTTGCCAGCATTTCTGAAAATCACAGTTATGTAACATGCATGCACTCATCATCCAAATGAACACATGATGAGGTTGTGATATTGTGATTGTTTGTTAGGATTGTTTTCAGGTTTCAGCTTCAGCCAAATGCACCACCATCTCATTTTTAACTACTAAGCTACTTTCTTTTAAAATTGCAAGTAAAAACACAAGAGAAAACGGATAAATGAACATTTCAGGATAAAAGTTTGGGACCTTACCTCTTTACCTCCAACCACTTTTCTCTGTTTTAAATTAGTACTTGAAGCAGATGCTGACTAATTTTACTCATGTAAGTAGTACATTGGCTTAAAAAACACATTGCTATGAAGTTAAAAAAGGTGTAACTGATTCTTAAGATATGTGAATATACATATCAAACAAGTTGAAAACTTGCTCTGACCACCACCTCATCCTTATTTATCAACAAAGCCTTTCTCTCTTTGCTTGCAGCAGCCATATCTCACCTGTAACCAGCTTGAAGCATGGGATTCCTCTTATAATATAATAATATTGGTTTTTAGCATGAGATCTAAAGCGAGTGAAGATTTTATTTCAAGGTCCATCCTTTCATATAAGAGGTCTGTGTAATCCTTAAACCACATCAATATCTTTTACTCAAAGTCTCTTATTTATGCTATTGGGATCTATAAGCATATCTGTAATACTCCTAAGGTGTCCTGTGTGATGGGGAGAGGCTGGATTAGAAGGCATAATATCAAATTCATTTCATATGATGTTTTTAACTTCACAGTTTTACTAAAAAAAATTCAAAATTAAACCGTTGGACATTTAGATGGAGTCATACTGAGATGATATTAAACTTTTTACCTGTTACATCTGGGATCTGCAGCCTGCAGATCTAGACTTGGTTTGTAAACCAGTTAATAAGTATTTGTCCCCCCCAAAAAAGTATCTGCAAAGAGGATGTTAGATTTCAACTTATGAAACATCAGTTTTTGATGAGATGTTTTATCTTGAACTTATTTTTCCTTGTGATTACTCTTTATAGTGAGTTTAGTTGTGTGTATTAAATGTATTTAGGGTAGTAGGGGTGCAGTAGACCTTACAATGTGGAAAAACAATATCATACCACTATCTCCAATCTTTCAGTCAATAATTAGAAATTTCAAAAACATCGACACCATCACACATTAATTAATCAGATCCTCTTTCTCAGGAATGTAGCCGGTTTCTCATTTATGTATGAACCTTATGGACACAAAGTCTGATTCTTCATCCCAGAATTTCGCCATCTTACCTCAGGAGTTCAAACTCTATAAATAAGGCTTCACATCTTAGAATCTAAAGTTCATATTATACAAATACCGTATGCAAAGGGTCAAACAGAGTGTGCCAAAGTCGTAAACCCACCTCCCTTTCCATCTCATTATTTGAACATTTCTCCAGCGGGTGGCAGGGTTGCAGTGCAGAGGAAATGGAGTGATATATTGCAGCTGGTCAATAGTCGATCCATAATGACTGTGTTGTTGGGCTTTCACTTTAGAATAATTTATATCTTTGCTAATCAATAACTAATCTTGGGCATAGCCAGAGCTGAAAATAAAGAGTAGAATGATGATGGCAGCTGGAGAGGTGCTGGAATGTGGGGGAAACTGATGCCGTCCAGCTAAACAGCCACACACACTCAACCAAACATTAGTAGATATGAGAGACTCTGCTCTGAAATCCGCTCAGCTTAAAAATGTTTGACTTGTTCTGCACTTTTGAAGGTAAAAAAAAATATTTTTGGTTACATCCTGACAAGCCTAAAGGCAAAGCATTACATAATCTGCATCTATATATATATTCAAACATTACCTAAAGTTTGGGAGTACACCTGTGTATTGTTGGGGCAATAAGTGTGTGTGAGTTCGTGTGGGTGTGTGTGCGTGTTGGCCTGTGTTGCAAAGGGGGCTGAACCCTCTGCCCTCAGATTAGCCCCTGGTTGATAGGATTAGGCTCTAATGACTGGGACTTGGAAGACAAAGGGAGTTTCTGCAAAGAGGCTTAGATATGGAAGAATTAGCAGCAACCTTCCATTGCTCCCTCTTTCTTTCTTTCTTTCTTTCTTTCTTTCTTTCTTTCTTTCTTTCTTTCTTTCTTTCTTGCCTTTCTCCTGCCTCATTCACTTCTTCTTTCCCTTTCGCTCTGTCTTTATGACCTTTACTCTAATTGTTTCCTACAGATCCTTTATCTTTGGTTGTTTCAAATGCTTGATTTACTTTCCCTTTGGTCACTGCATCTACTTTAACCTTACAAATGAATTAGGAATACAGTAAAGCTTATTTTTATTGAGAATATCACTTTATTCTACCCATTTTCAGTTTTAAAGTTTCTTAAAAAAAACACAACCAGCCCAATTTATTGGGTGCATCTAATTAAACTCTTAGTTACCCCAATTGTAAATCATCCAAAGACAAGGCAGTATTTCTATACATTCAGGCCTCTAGTCATGGCAATGAAGTTTAAACTAAGAATTAAAATGAGGAAGAAGGGAAATTACAAACCTGGATTGGTTTTAGTACTTAAGAAACTGGCGATCCATTGGGATTTGTACTCACACTCTCTAAGATGAATACAGAATCTGACAAAAAAAAGGGAAAATGTTTAGTAATTTTGTCTGGTTTTAGAATTCATTACTACTAGAGAATTTGGAACATCCACCAACAACACCATGCAAAAGTTCTAAGCACACCATTGCTAAAAACATGGTCAAAATTCATTATGCTCATAAAAATAAGAACATACACCCCTTGTCTATATACTCCCATTCGTCCAGGAATGTGGAGCAATTTGTGTGTCCATTTAGAGAGATGCTAGCCACACCTTGGACACGTCACTATACTAATACAGGGAGACACAGACATTTACAGTATGTACAGATTTATACCAAAGGGCAATATAGATCAATTTATCTAATATTTTTGGACCCTTTGAGGATGCCAGGATACACTCAGAGGACTGCAATATCCATGCAGAAACGCCCCAGTTGGAGTCCAAACCCATAAAGATCTTAGTTGAACACAGAAGTGATAGTAACTCCCAGCACAATAATGCACAATGTTCCAAGGCTTAGGTCACCTGAAGCTGGTTTCTGTTTGATAAGGCTGTCTAACAAAAATGTGCATAATGATTTTACAGCAAATACAGTAAGAGCATGAAATAATTATTTTAAATTAACCAAAATCTAAGAATGCCTTTTAATCCTTGTTGAAACTATGCCATGAACAAGCATGACTTGTGAATCAATCCAGTAATTTGTCAGAAATTGACAAAATGTCAATCACAATGTATTTCATAGTGAACTGCCTCCTACTTGCTGGAACTGCATGCCAATTTTCCTCCCTCAAAACATTGTCTGATATTGAAATGACAAACACACTGCAGTTATAGAGACTTTGTGAAATATAATTAAAAATATATACCGGGTACATAGTTAAACATTGTGAGTGCGGGGGATACAAATCAGACACATGGTACCTGTAAGTGCTTAGAGGGTGGAATACTTAAAGGAGTCTTGGAAAGTGTAAAATTTGGATAGAAGGCTTTTTCTGACCTTAAGAACAACAAAATGACCTACAGAACCATATTTGTCCCAATGAAGGTAATTCCTTCCTTGGGTGACACCTTAAGCTTCACAGTCCTCACGATTACCGCCATCTTGATCTATTGGAGAAATACACCCTTGTTTAGGACTGTCCAATATTGATATCGGAAATAGGTCCGATATCACTCTTAAACAGATATCAGAATATATCTACAAACATCTTAATTTCTGATATAAGCAAGCTGATAGAAACACTCCACTTCTATCTGTTTCTGTTTAATGTCTAATCAACCCATTGGTTAACAATAAACAGGTTAGGTGTTTTCACACTATTTATTATTGACTTCCGTCCCCCTGAGTAATAACACTTTATCAAGTCTTTTCCATTATGGTACACTACCAAAAAAAAGCAATAAAAGTATTAATGATTAATACTGATATTGTATTGGGTCAATATCTGGATCAGCATCGGCTCACTGTGGGATTGGCGGCCTAGTGGTGAGGCCGGAGGTCACGGACTAGCATTACGCAGTCCGAATCCGGACCCACCTGCTGGCTAAACGAGATCCAACCTGATTTAAAAATATTTATAAATTACTGCATGTTGTACAACAACAGTGTCTAATTTCACTTTTCCTGTTAATGTGGTAGAGCCCTCCGGGGCGTACGAGACCACGTTACACGTGATACAAATTAGCCAATGAGCTGTGTCAGTCTAGGTGAATGAGGCGAGCCACTTTAGTACACAGTAGGCAAACCTTTGGCAAGCCGGGCGATGGGAAAGAAGGAGAAGATGATGAGAAAAAGAGAGCAGAGAAAGTGTGGACTGCTGGAAGAACTGTGGTGAACTGGTGAAAGAAAAGTGAAATGGTGCTCAAAGATGACCCTGCACATTTAGAGGATGTTTGGCTCAACCTACGACTGTGAAGCAGGATTCCCCACCATGAACATAATCAAAAATAAATATCAACCTTGATATGTGCTTTAGAATGGCTTTGTCTCCATTCAAACCCAGGTTTAAAGCCTTACAGCGCAGCGTAAAGCCCATTGCTCTCATTAAGCCATAAAAAGTAAAAAAACAATAACAAATGGTCAGTTCAGGTGTTTTCCAAAACCAGGAAATTGTCTTTACACCAAACTGAACAACTGTTGTTCTCTACTACAAAAAATACTTTAGTTACATTTTTATTTATTTTTTATTTATGTATTTCTTTATTCAATGTATAACATGGATGCATAAACACCTAATTTTATTTCAGTTTTAAATTCTGTTTAAAGTATCAAATTATAATAAAAAAATCTTGCCGGACCTTTACTGGTTGATTATTTTCTTCGATTTTTTTTTTTGTTTATCAAAGAACCAGTGAGTATACATTGGTGTTTAATACAGAATTGTATTCTGTCCTTTGATTCTTGACCTTACATTGATCAAACACATTTGGTTTAAACATCAGTTTTGTATTTGCATCACCCTTATTGAAAGGGTTGCTTCAAAAGCATACTTTACTGCTGTTTTGAAAAGCTTTGGATTTTTCTTTTCTTTCACCACTCTTATTAGAATCTGTGCTAAATGCTCTGATGTGCCGATGCTTTGATCAGGTTTTAATTGCCACTTTCTCAGATGTTTTATAAGGAGTGGCAGCTGAAATGCTACAAAACAACAGCAAAAAAGAGGGATTTAGGAGATTTTCTGCTAGCTTACATAAGAAGAGAAAAAGAGCAGCTCCCTTTGGTTGGAGTGGAGACATTGCTTATGTATTTATGTGAGTAAAGATACACCCATTGGCAGATGAAACCATTAGAGAGGCATTGCTCAATAACCCTTGGTATTTTAATTTGGAGCTGGGTGTGTATTGCATTCAGAGAGAGTTGTGTAACTTGTAGCGCCAGCCACGTTAGTGTGAGAGGCGAAGCGAGAGAGGAATGATGATGAAGTCCAAAATAAAGGGGGATGCGGCGGATGTTGAGGTTTGTTTGGGAAGTCATGTATGTTGATGGGAGTCTGGAGGCTGAGTGTTGGTTTACTCATCCCCAGCTGGGTTCTAATCCAACTGACTGTTAGTAATCTGACTGAGCAGCGCCAGCAAAAAAACTAAACAACACACTGTCATTAGTGCACAGGAGGAGCTGTTCATACGCCAATCTTCTGCATGGAAATAATCTTTACTGGTCTAAATGGGTGTTGCTAGTGTAAAAAATGGATCACGTAAAAAAAGATGTTCAAGAATAGTTTACATTTTCAATTATCTGGTTTTATCTGGTCTCAAGTGTTGTTTAGTCTCTAACTGTGTTGTTTTATTTATCTCAACAACCTTTATTTTACCAGGAAAATCCAAATGAGATTAAGATTCTCTTTTAACAGAGAATCCCGGTTAAGACTGGCAGCAGCACGTACTTAACATAACATTCACAACCAATCATATAGTTTTCATACCATCATACATAAAATTGTAAAACACCTCTCAATTTAAATATTTACAGACAAACAATTTCTTCTCCAAATATTTAAGAGCAGCCTTAAAATATTTACTGATAACAGCACATTTAACTTCAAGTTTTTCTGTGGGCTTCTAAATAAAAATCTGGAGTCTGGTGGCTGTGGTGGTCCATGTAACCAGTATAGTCTGATAATTATTGGCCTGTATTTAGCTCCATCCATCTACCCATTGATTTTGATTTATTTTATTTGTTCCCCCTGAGGAAAGCATCCCTATAGTATGCTGTTGGCACCACGTGTTTCCCAGTGGGGGGTAGTGTGTGTATCGTGATGCATGCTGTTTTGCAGTACATTTTACCTGTAGGCCAAGGGTCAGGTTTGCTGTGTCCCTTTCATTGCTTGTGGCAACTGTGATTTTAATTTTATAACTTTATCTTCACCACTTTTTGTAAAATGTTTAGAATATTGTATGACTGATGTTGTTCTGTCATCCAATATTCCAAACTTAACTGGATTTGCAGCTCATTCAGATACAACATTGACCTCTTGGCTGCTTTCTTTGATCTGACACTCATGTATTTTTTTAGGTTTGTGCTCGTGCGATACAAAAGATTTTTCAAGCAATGAAATGAAAATTAGTTTCTGAGTACTATTATTAGAATGGTATTTTATAAGCCAACTGTTTTGCGTCAATCTGCTGTGTTTCTTGGTGTTCATGATGCTGTTTGCTCACTGTTCTCTAAAAGACCTCTGAGACCTTCACAGCACATTTTTAGATAAAAGATTTATTCATCTTTAATCTTACATAGGTTTGCTTTGTCCAACAATAAGATGACCTTTGATTTAGACTGTAACTATATTTTATTTAGAGGTATTTGAGCGAAGTACTCCACACAAATGCAAAAAAGTTTTTTTAATATTTATCTGTAGGCTATGAAATTTCACAGCTTTCAGGCAGATTTGTAGAGAACCACAGTGGAATGGCAAAATAGCTACAAGTAATCAACTATTTCATCTTCAACGTCTGCTATAAATTTTTTCAAATTTTTTTTTCAAATTATAAATTTTACCGGTTTTACATTTGTAGCTGTGCTAAGGACAACTTCTTTATTCAGTCAAGGTCATTTTTGTTGATTTGTTCCACTGTTATGCCAGTAGATCATATGTAATAAAAGAGAAAGAAATACATACAACAATGTGGCTGAAATGTGAAAAAATTTTGGGGAAAAAAGACATGAATTCTTCTGCAAGCTGGAAATGTTTACACTTGCTAATAGAAATGTGTTTTTTAGCAGCAGTCAACATTAAAACCGTGTTTGATCACTTATAGTGTGGTGCAGTTTCATCCGGATGAAAGTGACCTACTATCCTTTAAAAATAAAATCAGGGTGGTTAATTTGGAGCTTTTAATTACTGCTCTGTGGCTTTTCCCTTCCATCACTTTGCAGTAAAAGTGTCCCAAATAATCTTGGAAAAGTAATAAAAATGGAAAGCATAAGTGACGAAACAATTTGTCATGATGTGTTAATAATCTGCTTTGATTCTAGATTACAGGCTGTTTTTGTAAAGCGGCCTCAGCCAGACATCCTCAAAGTTGAATCAGCTGCGTTCGCAGTTTCATAATGGTGACATCATGCCGTTTTCCTAGCTACCCCTCACTTCTGCCGAGTCCAATTTGCACTAAAATGCTTACATACATAGAAGCCAAAGCACGCTTGCTCAAACAACAGTCCACCTATATGAACTCATGCACTCACTACTCTCCTTCGTCGTCCATCCGCAGCCTGCTGGCTTTTATCTTGAGCCGGGCACAAGATGAAGACCATATGCAGCCTTGCCGCAATTATAGTGTAGTGAATTGGTAGAACAACAAGGAGGCGTTTTAACAGAGCAGTAAATGCAGGTAGGGGCCTTTAATAAGACAGATCAGGTTGCACTGATTATGTCAGGCAGAAACTGGCTCTCAGACGGAGTGTTCGTGTGTTCAGAGACATGTCACATGCATTTTGCGTTAGATTATAAGATTTTTGTATATCCTGGGAAACATTCAACTGTGTTCATCAGAGGAGAATTCATCTAGAGTATGGGTATCAAATATGACCACATGACCTGCACACATGTCATTTATCTGTCTAAATGTCTCAGGGAAATTGCATGATGGTTTTGTGGGTTTGACTCACCATGGGTGAAAGGTCAATCTCTAAAATGTTTATGCTCAGCTCTGTGATGTTGACTCCCTGGGGAGGATCAGATTAACCTGCACTGCTACTAAATTAGCGGTAGATTCACATTTCCACAGGCTGGTTAAGAAACAATAGGCAGCAGGTTAAAAATTGTTCCTAGATTGTTACGAAACTTACTCTAAGTTGGTGATGCAAATAGGTTCACAAAGAATATACGTCTGTATACAATCCTTTATTTTTATCTTCTCATAAATAACTCAGTCATATTAAAATTAGGATAACAATGTTCATACTGATAGTAGTTAATATGAAAATATGTTTATCAACTGTTATTGTAATGCAGAGTTAAACACAAATTGTTTCTTTTTTGATGTCAAATCTTTTGATTTTGAGTAATTCAATCATCCAGTGAAATGAGATTTACAATTTAATTATAATCAATCTTGCTGAAAATAAATAATTAAGAAATATTACATAAAACATCAAACTCCAGAGTAACCAAGCGATGGAGGAGCTTCTCAGATCACAAAGGTCTGAGGTTCAGCAGGTCCACCTGTGGTGTTCCAGAAGGTTCTGTCATTGGTCCATTATTCTTTGGATTGTTAATTTTTTATTGTTTTTTAACCAAGATCCTATCGAACTGTATTTTAAAACCAAGCATTTCTCTGAAATGTTTCAACTGTCAAATTATGTGCAACAAAACTAGGAGTTATTTGTTTCTACTTCAGTGTCATGGTTTTGGTTCTGTTAAAGTTTTATCTCTGAGTTTTCATTGGTCTTATTTCCATTCTTGTGTTCTAGTTGAGTTTGGTTGTATTTTAGTTTTTTTATATTTCTTGTTTGCCCTCCTGTGTTAGGCCCCGTCCACACGAAGACGAACCCTGGCCTAAACGCACAAATTTTTCACCAAACCAGCCTCTCATCCACACGAAGCCGGCGTTTCGGGGGTCTGTAAACAATCTTTTTTTTATTCAGCCTTCAGAGTGGGAAGATTTCGAAACGCCGTTTTCGCGTTTCCATCTTTACGCTCTAACCGCATATTTTTTTTTTACACGCATACGTCATAGCGTCGCCTCTAAACACGCATGCGCGACCAGTATCACAACAACAATGGCGCCGTTGCTGCTAATGCTACTCACCCTGCTGTCGGGCTTACAACAGAATCTTCTTCTTCTGGAATATCTCCAGGAAGAACTGAGCAATATAGACGACATAGTTCAGCACCTGAATTTGACTTAACCACGAAAATGGACCCGCAGGGCAACCATGTATAAATATTAGAGCGCATGCCCAACATTTCGTCGTCTATTTTTGCTTTGGCACCACAGCGTCACTTACAGGCCTGGCATACATTTTGCAGTGTTTTCATGCATTCGTGTGGACGCTCACATTTATTTTACGTCTCCGTCTTTAAGGCAAACGTTTTGGAAAATATCAGCGTTTCGTGTTCGTTTTGACTTCGTGTGGACGGGGCGTTAGTCTCCTTTTTCCTAGCTCCCTTCTTGCCTCTGTTCACACCTGCTCCCAATCTGCTAATTAGCCTGGTCTTTGTTTCCCTCTCCTATTTAGTCTCCTCCTGTTCAGTCACTCTTTGCTGGTTTGTCATCATTTCTTTGCCCCCTTTTTGTAAGTATTTCTGCTTAGGAGTGGGTTTTTGCTTCTGTTTAGCTATTTGGTTAATTAAATATTCAAGAAACCACTTCAGCTTTTTGTGTCTGCATTTGGGTCCTGTCAAACCTCCACCAAACCTGACATTTAGTATGTAACTCTAATATTAGATAGTATTTTTAATTTCCTTTTTCAATATTTAAGAAACTTTTCTAATTTGTAACTCATAGCTCTCACTGTAGACCTAACAGTGTGTCCTTAAATCTAATTTACTGCAATGCAATTTTGTTTTGTCTGTAACCAGACTGGACAAATCATCAATTTAATAAGTTATTCTGAATGTGGCTGCCAGATATCTCTATAAAAGTAAGAGTGAGTCAAGTTATGTTTAACCAGTTTTATAGAGCAACTCAGTAACATCCAGAATTCATAGTAAAGCACTTATATTCACCTTCAACATCAAGCCCAGAAACTTTTGCTTGTTTCTCATCCAGTTCAAACAGGAATAAGGTTTTTCATAAAAAAATATGGCTGTGAGCAATTTGCATCATCAGTTTCAATGTAACTATTGTAAATATTTTTATGTGGTTCTTTAGTCTGTGTTTTAATGCTCTGATACGCTATCTTGGAGATAAGTCATCAACTCTGATACAAATTCAGTGAATGTGTTTTTTTTTTTATTATTATTATTTTGAGTACCAAAATAACCTTGCCTCATCTTACCTTTCTGAGCTTCTTCACCCCCTACTTGCCTTCTTGGTCCCTCAGGTCAGCAGAACAGCAGCTCCTGCAGGTACTGAGGTTTAAGAGGATGCTCAGAGGGGACAGAGTATTCTCTATCGCTGCTCCCCATTTATGGAATAGCCTCTCGCTGCAAATTAGGAAGGTTCCTTCCAAGGACTTACTTTTATTCGCTTGCTTTTAACACTGGCAGGACATAATTATTGTGACTTTGTTTATTTAGCTTCAACAAATTTATATTCTTGCCGTATGTTATATTTTTATGCTTTATTTTATTCTTTTATTGTGTTTTTATTATTTTTTAGCTATGTTTAGCACTGTTTTCAGCTGTAGCTGTTATATAGCGCTATACAAATAAAGATGATGAGGATGATATTTTATATCAGTTGTCTGTGAAGTGACATTTAACTATAGGATGTTCACTTGTCCTGTGAAGGACTGGCGACGTGTCTAGGGTGTATTCGCCTCTTGCTCGTAGACTGCTGGAGATCGGCACAGAAAATGTCCGACATTTCTTCAGGAGCAGGGGTTTCAACCACGGAAGGTGAAGAGGAAATAAGGGAAGGAAAAATGAAGTGAGAATAGAAGGAATACTGGATGGATGGATGGATGGATGGATGGATGGATGGATGGATGGATGGATGGATGGATGGATGGATGGATGGATGGATGGATGGATGGATGGATGGATGGATGGATGGATGGATGGATGGATGGATGGATGGAAGTCCACTTGTGTTGATATTGAAGTAACAAGAAGACAAACAGTGCAATGGAAGCTCTTATGGTTTCAGCAGTGAAGAGACAAGTTCAGGCACAATCTAATCACTGCCATCATCTCAGTCCACACTGATCAACTCTGTCACTGCTTTGGATGGAAACTGTCTTTTTATTCACTCCCCCAAACCACTCAGGAAGTTAAAAGGGTGGTCAGCCACAAGGCTTGCTGTTTCTACTTTTTAGTGAATTACAGAAACTTTCAGAGTGTATTTTCTGGTCAGTTTGGTTTGACCAGAAGCCAATCCTGTAAAAATAATTGATTCTGAACATATTTTGACCATGAGAAACCTAAGATCTGTTGATTTCATGATTAATTTCTTATTTTTGCAGAAAATGTGGCCTCTTCATATTTTATGTTGAAGGAATGCCGCAATATAAAGATGGACAGTGCAGCCGAAGGCGGCGTACGATTCTAAATGATATTTCTTAATATTGATAACACATACATGCATATCAAGATGAAAACAAATGCTACGAATAATCATGAGTTACTTCTTTTATTTAAAAGAAACCACTGATAAGCTTTTGATTTTAGCTGTTATAAAACATACAAACTCAGATCAATTATCTTTACAGAAGTTAATTACTTGGTAATTAGGCCAACATTAAAGCAACGTGTAAGATGAAAGTCTTTGCAGTAAAGGTCACATAATCCCATCATATTTCTGGGAGCATGTCTTGCAAAGGTAATGATGAATATAATATAATATTGACTTGTGATTTCTACCTCAGTGCCGATGCAATATGTGGCTCTGATAATTACAACTATACACATCTCTCCTGTTTCTTCTGCCTTTAGAAACTCAGGAGACAAAGAACATGAGGGAGGATAATAATTATCTGAGGCAGGTGTGGTGTAACGTGTCATAAACAACTGCAGGAAACAAAAAGGGAGGAAGAACAAAAGGTATAAAGATAGAAGTGTCAAATATGGGTGCGCGCCAAGTCATCTGTTGTTGTCTTTTGATGGTTATGACACTTGTGATAATTAGCAAAAGCCAATTTCAATTGCATTCACATAAACTAACGGCACCTTGATTCTTTGACAGCTTGCGTGCAGAACTTTTCATATAAAACAACTTTGTGCATCATTGTTTGAAAAACCTTGGTGGATTTGTGCGTTCGCTGCAGTCGGTCCGAGCTCTGTATATAGCCATAGATGGCTCCCGCTTCTCCCAGCATCTCTGACATTTGTTGTTATGACAGAAATATCTGCTTTGAAAGCTTCTTTTACAAGGTTTCCGAAGGAGCGTACAGTATCAGAGAGGGCTCGGATGAGATGATGTGATCGCTGACCTCTTTGTGAACTTCAACAGAGATAACTTTGTTTAGAAGAGAGGGCAGTAACCGCTGCAGTCAATCAGTGTGTTTGGTAATCTGATTCGCTTCTGCGAGGATGGATGAGTGCCCCGCTGATGAACTCCAGAGCACATTTCTGACCTGATATAAAAAAAAATTGCTCCTGGTTTTATTATTTTGCTAACTTATTCCAACCACAGTCTATAAAAATGACTAAACATAAATCTCCATTTAACATTTTAGATTAGCTACCCAATATTTAAAGCATAACCAACAAAAAACCAACCTTTACACAATTTCTGATGTTGAAAAACGATAACTGGGTTTCAGGCATTCAATAGAAGAGTTGCGTTTGGCAGCTTGTCAGTGTTTTCTTGCTGCTCCCTTAGTCGAAAGGAAGCTTTTGATGGTTCTAAGCTATGCAGCCATACATCTGACGAACCTGCCATCTGTTGCTCTCTTGTTTCCTTTCACCTAATTATTTAACAGGAAAAAGTTGTTTCATGCTTTAAAGATTTGTTGGTGTATTCATTTTATGTTGATGTGTGTGTAGACGCTTTTCTCTGTGATGTGCTGCCATAATGACAACCAACATTTCTATGATGGGTTTAAACCGTTCGTTTAAAATAGTGAGACAAAGTTTAGAGTCTAAGGTAAACAGCTTGATTTAATCTCACTGTACAGACCAAATCCATTGTGAAGCCACTAAATCAAAACTGTCATTTTATACACTATACAAATCAGATAATATATTCTTATATTTAACTGTAAGGAAACAAGACAATTTCAGTCAGTCGATAACAATGATAAAAAAAATACACTGAAATTAATCTTATCAACTTCTTCTATATCTATAGTGAAGTGATAAAAAGGTACCTGAATTTTTACAGAAAATGGGATGGGTACCCAAAAATTGTACTCAAATAAGAATGACGCTACATCCTATTTTTTACTCAAGAGTAGAAAGTAACATCCAAGGATTTAGTCTTTCTGGTATTTCAAAGACTATGATAAAATAATTAATCTAGTAAACTAAAGAAATACTTCTTACTTTATATTAGTTTGGCTTCCAAGTAGGTTCAAGTAAGCTTCTGTATGAAAAGGACACTCTCTGACTAAAATATTACTAGTTTGTTCCGTAAAAATTCAAAAAATATCCACTGGACTTGGTTTTCAAGATTTGAAGACGTTTCGCCACCTCTCCAGGAAGCTTTCTCAATTCAAATGTCTGGATCCGCAGTGAGTTTGAGTCTTATATAGACAACGCCTTGTATCGCTTGGAAACATGCAATGGTAACCGATGAATGGGTCGTTAGTTCCATCGTTAGCCTGTAATATCTGAACCTGTCTATGATTCTAGGGGTCGGTCGTTAAAGGGGGGATTGCCATTAAGGGGGGGATTGTCTCCTGTAATACCTGAAACCTGTCTATGATTGTTAAGGGTTGGTCGTTAAGGAGGTATTGTTCACCGGCTGGGGCGGGTGAGTCCCTCGTTCCTCTGTGATGGGGTGGGGGGTTTGGTGATATCTGGAAGGGATCATGTCTATGATTGAATTGTATGTTTTTGGAAGCTGGAATCTGAGTCCACCACCTCTGTTTAAAGTTGGTTTGGAATATTTACGGAATGACTATGACCTGGATGACTGAGAACATTCATCAGCATTACTAGTTTGTCTTTGGAGTATTTTGTCTTTTTCAATATTAGCCTTTTTCTTATTTAATGAAGTTAATCACAGTGAATGCAGTAGCCAAACATATTCTCAGTTACTTATTATTTCATAAAGACATTAGTCAAGTAAAAATATTTTTTTGGTGGAGTAAAACTATACTTAAAAGTATATATTTGTCAAAAAGTTTCTTAAGTACAAATTTGTAGCTAAGCTTACTTTAATGAAAGAAGACCCCACAATGGTCACAGAAATAGCTTGAATGATAATAGATAAAAATTCTATGAAAATGAACAAATGAAAGACAGACATTGTGTCAAAACTAATGAAACAGGCCTGAACAAAAATTACATTACCCTTAAAAAACACTGGAAATAATGTGACCAAAGTGATATGTTAAATCAAGGTGTGTCCAGTAGGTAGCATTACAGGTATCTATAATCTTGCAACAGAGCTACAGGTGGTCACTGTGGTGTTGTGACATGGTATGCACAACACTCAACATGAGTGTTGTGCATATGAAGAGAAAAAAAATAGTCTCAGGAAATTAGAAATAAAATCGATAAATTTCTTAACAGTAATGACAATAAGTCAATCTCCAAGCAGCTTGATGTTACTGTGACTACAGTTGCAAATATAATTCAGAAACGTAAGATCCACACCACTGCTGTGGGTGTGGCTGCAGATGACAAATTATATGAATAAATTGTAAGTAATATATTGTATGAAAGTGACCAAGAAAACATTTAAAGAGATTAAAGGTGATCAAGATCAAGGAATCTGTTTCAGACTGGAGAATCTGCAGTCGTTTTATCCAAAGGAGAAACTCATAGGAGAAAACCAAGGAAAGCACCATTTTTGAAAACAAAACAAACAGGAATTTGCCAAACTTCTTGTTGATAAGCCACACAGCTTCTGGGAGATGTTCTATGGACAAATTAAACAAAAAGGGGACTTTTTGCCAAAGTACATCTGCTCTGTGGAAAATGAAAGCATATCAAGAAAAGACTTGACTAACCTCTGCAGGATTTAAATAAAACCTCAAGATTCTGAAGGGATTCCAGAGAGAAATGTGCTCCCAAGTGTCAGAAGGCTTGGTCTCAGCAGCAGGTGGGTCTTGCAACAGGATGAAGACCCGAATCAGAGAAATAAAAACACACACAAGAATGACTAAGAGGAAAACACTGGACTATCCTTAAGTGGCCTCCTATGAGCCCTGACCTAAATCCTATTAAGCATCTTTGGAAGGAGCTGAAACAGGCTGTCTGGAAAATGTTCCCTTCAAACCTGAAAACACAGGAGCAGTTTACTCATGAGGAGTGGGCCAAAATACCTGCTGAGAGGAGCTGAATTCTCATTGAGAGCAACAGGAGCTGTTTGATTGCAGTGATTGCCTCAAAGGGTTGTGAAGCAAAATATTAATTTAAAGGCACCATCATTTTTGTCCAGGCCTGTCCTTTAATTTTATTTCTTAAAAAAAATATGATTAAGTTTAATACTTTTTTCAGATTCATGTTATTTCTATAACCATTGATGTGATAAACCAACACAAAGTTAGTCCAGGAGACTCTAGTTTTTGGAATAGTTTTAAAGTTGTAGGGAAATCATATTCAAATGTCAAATAATTCTGGCTTAAACATGTATATACAGGTGCTGGTCATAAAATTAGAATATCATGAAAAAGTAGATTGATTTCAGTAATTCCATTTAAAAAGTGAAACTTGTATATTATATTCATACATTACATACAAACTCATATATTTCAGATGTTTATTTTGTTTAATTTTGATGATTACAAATGACAACAAATGAAAATCTCAAATTCATCATATCAGAAAATTAGAATATTACTGAAGACCAATAAAAACAAAGGATTTATAGAAATGTTGGCCAACTGAAAAGTATGAACATGAAAAGTATGAGCATGTACAGCACTCAGTATTTAGTTGGGCCTCCTTTGGCCTGTATTACTGCAGCAATGCGGCGTGGCATGGAGTCGATCAGTCTGTGGCACTGCTCAGGTGTTATGATAGCCCAGGTTGCTCTAATAGTGGCTTTTAGCTCTTCTGAATTGTTGGGTCTGGTGTATTGCATCTTCTTCTTCACAATACCCCATAGATTTTCTATGGGGTTAAGGTCAGGAGAGTTTGCTGGCCAATTAAGAACAGGGATACCATGGTCCTTCAACCAGGTACTGGTAGCTTTGGCACTGTGTGCAGGTGCCAAGTCCTGTTGGAAAATGAAATCTGCATCTCCAAAAAGTTGGTCAGCTGCAGGAAGCATGAAGTGCTCTAAAACTTCCTGGTATGTGGCTGCGTTGACCCTGGACCTCAGAAAACACAATGGACCAACACCAGCAGATGACATGGCACCCCAAACCATCACTGACTGTGGAAACTTTACACTGGACTTCAAGCAACGTGGATGAAGTGCCTCTCTTCTTTTCCTCCAGACTCTGGGACCTTGATTTCCAAAGGAAATGCAAAATTTACTTTCATCAGAGAACATGACTTTGGACCACTCACCAGCAGTCCAGTCCTGTTTCTCTTTAGCCCAGGCAAGACGCTTCTGACGCTGTCTGTGGTTCAAGAGTGGCTTGACACAAGGAATGCGACAGCAGAAACCCATGTCTTTCATACGTCTGTGTGTGGTGGTTCTTGAAGCACTCACTCCAGCTGCAGTCCACTCTTTGTGAATCTCCCCCACATTTTTAAATTGGTTTTGTTTCACAATCCTCTCCAGGGTGCGGTTATCTCTCTTGCTTGTACACTTTTTTTCGACCACATCTTTTCCTTCCCTTCGCCTCTCTATTAATGTGCTTGGACACTGAGCTCTGTGAACAGCCAGCCTCTTTAGCGATGACCTTTTGTGTCTTGCCCTCCTTGTGCAAGGTGTCGATGGTCGTCTTTTGGACAACTGTCAAGTCAGCAGTCTTCCCCATGATTGTGTAGCCTATAGAACTAGACTGAAAGACCATTTAAAGGCTTTTGCAGGTGGTTTGAGTTAATTAGCTGATTAGAGTGTGGCACCAGGGGCCATCAATTTTGAACCTTTTCACAATATTCTAATTTTCTGATATGATGAATTTGAGATTTTCATTTGTTGTCATTTGTAATCATCAAAATTAAACAAAATAAACATCTGAAATATATGAGTTTGTATGTAATGTATGAATATAATATACAAGTTTCACTTTTTAAATGGAATTACTGAAATCAATCTACTTTTTCATGATATTCTAATTTTATGACCAGCACCTGTAAATGCACTCTTTTTCAGATGATATGGTCCCAAAATTGAGAAAAATTCTGTTTAAAAAAAAATAAAAGATTTTTTTTTTCATCACCTTGCAGGCCAGTTAGTTATATGTCACCCTGTTCACCTAAATTTGGCCAATCATTTATCAGCGTTCATCTGTCAATCACATTTTTTTCTGTCATAGCATCTTGATTCATATGTCGCAGCTAGTATAAGCAACAGTTGAAATAAGAATCATTTACTTTCCCATTGAGTTCCGTCCCAGTGTTCACAGAGATGGACGTCTGTGTCTTCAGCAGGCGTAGAGCTAACAGAACTGGCAGCGTTGCGAGGCAAGGGCTCAAACATGTACGGCTGTAAGCCTTCTACACCAAACCAAGCTTCACGCCCTGGTGTCCTCTTCCATAACATCTTCATCCCTGCTTTCCTCATCTAAATAAAAAATGTATGACGGAGGAGACTCATCCACGACCTCTGACACAAAACTCATCCTTTTGAATGTTTCCTCTGTCCATAACGTTCCTCTACAGTGTTGTTTCTAAGTCACCAATTTAGTGCTACTTGGTCCCAATGTAAATTCCCATTGGGAACCTACTTGCACTAAGTTGCTAACTGGTTAGCAACGATGCTTCCAAGACACCGGCCACATTCAAACTTGCTTGCGAACCTTCCACCACAACAACCCCGCCCTCTTGATTAATGACCAATCACATTTACTTTATTCACTAGGGGTAAAGTCGTGCACCACTAAGGAGAATTTGGAAATGCAACGGTTGGAACAGGCGCTCCCCTATGACTTTAAAGGGTGATTTATACCAGGTCGTCTGCGTGTGTGTCGTACTGAACGCAAATGTGCCCCCGCCCCTTCCGCAGACACTCTGATGCACCTCTCCAAAATTGTAGGTGACTGCAGACAGTGCCGCAGACAGGAGGCAATCTCCATCTGCTCTACACTATGCGTATTTCCTGTTTGGTACCTTATCGGCTTGTTTTGTTTGTATGACCGCCATTGTGGAAAACGACTCGTGAAGTTGGACCAGCTAGAAGAGCGAGGTGTGTGAGAACGCTGGGACCCTTTTTCTACCTGTATCCCTGCTCTTTTTCGCCCTCATGTCCCTCGCCGCCTCGGCCATACCAAGACCTACAGATAGTTTGTGATTGTCCCTCTTGCTTTGTGGTGTGGAATAACATAGCGCAGATGGCACTTCAAGATTGGGCATAAATCTAAAATATCTGCGACAAGCTCTCTGTGACACACTGCTGCTGGAGTATAACCAGCCCTTAAGTCTACAGGTAACTGTTTCTCTATCTGATTTTAAGGTAATTCTGCAGAGTTCCTTTTACACAAAGGTTCTCTGGATTGGGGCCTCTTTTTGGCTGCTCCATGACTTCATTCCCAAATGAATTGAACTGAATTACATTTTAACAAGAGAAAATATGGGACAGTTTAGACAGAATGAATATTTTTGTGCAAAGCTTTGTTATAAAAGAATTTCTCTCAAGCATCAGTCGGCCTTCCTAGAGCAGTCCAGCTCGTCCATTCCTTTCAGATAACCTAATGTCTCCTGCCTTATAGCTGACGTTGGCTGTTTCTCTGGGGTTTGTTGCTTTATTACCACTAGGCTATGCTGTGCTCCCAGACCACTCTCCATTCCAGCCTAAACTCACACCCATCCAGGAGAAGATAAGTCTTCACACCTCATCTGCAGCCTTCCCCTCCCAGAGCTCTTTTTTTTCTCCCCCCTGGTTTTATAGCTTAGCCTCCAACACCCAGTCCTCTCCACTCGACCTCTCCACATCGTCATCATTCTTCATCCCTCTTCTTTCTCTCACATTTGGCTCTCTCTCTAAGGTGCTGATCAATTCACAGTCTCCCTGGGAGGTGTAAGCCCCCCTCCCGCTGCCTCCAACCTGCATCACCTTCACCCGGAGCAGTGCCATTGCCCAAGAAGCATCATCGGTTATCCTTTCCTCACCCAGGTCTGGATGATGGGGGCTTTTAATGTGATGATCATACCTCCTTCCCCGGCTCCTTTTTTTTTTTTTAGAACTCCATCTGTCTCCTCTGCTCCCTACAAAAGTGTCTTTGACACCATTAGCACACCTGAAATAATAGTGGTGGTGACAAATGCTGCAGGACGGGTTTGGAGAGAGACACAGAGGGAAGGAAGCAGAGATGGAAGTAAGTGTCTGTGAGCTATCTCTTCATCCCCACGTTTAATTCAGTCACAGCAGCCTCTTGGAATAAAAGTGTAGCTGCTGACCTGTTGGCTGGTGGCTCAATGTGAAAATTGACTGGCAGCATTAAGCTATTATTACACAAACCTGCTGTGCCTCAACGTATATGTTTAAAGATTTCTCAATGCATGTGGTTTCACACAGTTTTTACTGTATAGGAAAGCAGCTGTTCGTCACATACCTATCAATAGGTGTGATGCAGCGAAAGGAATATATCTGTCACATTCAAGGCGCTCGGTTTGGATGTTTGCAGATATTCGTCATTAATCCACATGTTCACATTATGGCACCACCTACATAACAACTGTTCAGAGATAGAGCAGGGTTGTTTTTTTTTTACCTTTAGGTTCACATAGGGCTAAGCAAAGCTTTGATGTATTGTTCTTAATGTGATTCGTAATGTTCATTATTTTTTCTCACAACAGTTCTTATAACCTTTCTTCATAAATACAGATCCATCTCATTATATTAGAATATCAGTTACTTTTTTGTGAGAGTTAATTAAAAGATGTTTTCACATATACATAGGCTCGTTAGACACACATGGATTCATTCCAGTCCTGCATGCTTGGTAAGTTTAACAGAAACTAAACATATCATATCAGATCGACAAAGAAGGGTATTTTACACTAAAATGCAAACATTTTGAAGAACCTGTCCATATTCTTTACACTCATGACTTAGTTGGGCCTTGTTTTGTATGAATTGCGGCATCAGTTCACTGCGGCATGGAGTAGATTAGCCTTATGGCACTGTTGAGGTGTTATGAAGCCCAAGAGTCTTTGCCCTCAGCTGGTCTGATTTGTTGGTTCTGGTGTCTCTCATCTTCCTCTTTGATGATACTCCATAGCTTTTCTATCTTCTTTAGATAACACTGCTGACCAATCAAGAATCACTAAATCAGCGTCAATAAATCCGGTATTGGTCTTTTCTGCAGTCAGGACAGGGAAGAGGTTGTTGTTGAAAATGAAATAATAACATGAAGTACACTGAAATACCGTGTTGACATCTGCACTGACTTTGGACTTGATAAAAAAAAGACAAAAAACATCCTACCTCAGCCTATAATGATCATCATCAAATTAATATTATCTGTGGAAACTTCACAGTGGAGCTATGTTAACCTGAATTTTTGTGCATCTCTGCTGTTTTTTTTTATCTTTCACTGAATGTGACATTGCTTATAAAACTTCTCAAATCTCTGTTTAATCTTGTTGTTTGTGTACTTCAGGCCAAACTTTTACCCCCCATTACTAAACTGTCTGCTTTAGTAGTGACCTTTTAAGTTTTGCCCTCCTGAAGTTGTCAAAAGCAATTAATTTATAAAATATTATTCTTAATTTTCATTGGATGTAAGTCATAATTCTCAAAATTAACAGTTACAGATTAAAAACATCACACTGCTTGTAATAGGTATATATTATATGTTGTTTAGTTTTTTTGTGTTTTTTTGCTGAATTTTTGGAATGAGGCATCATTTTTATTGCCATTCTAGTTTATATAGGAAGATCTATCTGAAGAACTGACTGGAAAACAACAGAATCTCTCTTTTTAAAAAGAATAAAAACAGTTAAAAACATTTTTCTTTTAATTGCAAAAATATCTGAAAAAGTAGGACTTATTAATTGTAAGAGATTTATACCTCCTATGAAGGTCTGGAATTATAATGTCACAGCAACAGAAGTGAACATGAAAAACTTTTTTTTTTTGCCTAATGTTATATAATGTCTGGTATTAATGAACAGTTAAAAATATACAATATTGGATCTGTTGTCTTCACATTTAAAAGTATGATAAATATCTGTGTATTAATGTATATACATACAATTGACTCATTTGTCTTGTGTATTTTTTCAGTGAGCTTTGCTTATTTGTCTGTTGAGATAATTTTGCCATTTGACAAAGTCTGTTACATTTAGACTAAATCAGACCATAGTGTGCATTGTTTGATTATGAATTAATAAGTCACAATAAATTCAATGAACATGATTTTTACACTTAGTTAGAATTGCTTCATTCGTGCATTACATGTGGTCTAAGGCTTCATTTATTTCACCATTAGTGTTTTAGGTATTACTTAAGTAACTGAAAAAACCAATTCAATTTAGTAAGACCGAATAAAGCACTGATTAGATACAAAATACACAAAACGCTGCTTGAGTGAAGAAGTCTTTTAATTGCATAAATCACAAACTTCCAAAAAAAAAAAAAAGGATTACATTTGAGAATGTGTTATACACGCCATGCTGTCACTCCTCACTGATAAATGTGCTGATATTGTGACATGAAAATGACATTTAAATTAATATTGGAAGCGCTCTGTGTGTTTCCTTTATTTAAAGTCTCTGAAAATGCGTGCAATTCCTGAGGTAACCAGAAGAAGGCGCAAATGGTTAAGCATTCATGGGTTATGGAAGCAGAAATGGCACAAATCAACGTTTTGGGCCAAAGTAGAGGACACAAAAGGAGAGAATACAGCCTCAGCTGGTAGAGTTGCCTTTGATAATTAAAGGAAGTTTTTGAATTTGAAGTTAGAACTTCATATTTTTACGTGTTAGAATAATTCCATTGCGTTAAAGTGCGTAAACAGCAACTAAGTAATTGATTTGTTCTTTTTATTTTTTACTACGCATAGCTTAAAAGAATAATTAGAATATTACTGAAAACGTTATAGAATGATTCCTTTATATATTGTTTAAAAATGTGTTAAAATGTTAATTTAATCATTTAAATATTAACTGTTCTTATTCTTCCTGATGACATTTTGAATGTATGTTCCATAATATGTTGATACAAACTCGTATGTCGAATAAAGAAAACAGAATAAACCGCTTTTCTTCTAAATAGCAAGGAGACTATTATACAATATATATATATATATATATATATATATATATATATATATATATATATATATATATATATATATATATATATATATATATATATATATATATATATATATATATATATATATCAAATTGCAGCCGGATCTCACTGTGCGTAAATGCGCATTAATGAACCCAAATGTAAAGCTCTAACAGGCGATAACATAGCGGCGGTGGTTCTACCTAATTAGATAAACTGTGAAAACTTTGCAGCAGGTCTGTCTGCATGTGTGCAGCAGCAGTGACACTAACCAGAGAGACTTGCAGTGGCCTTTTTTTTTTTTCTTTTTTTGCAGATCCCAACATGTTTGGGGCGCAGAGCTGCGGGGCTGCAAGAAGTTTGACCTCAGTTTGACTTCATCGGGCTGCCTTTTGTTTCTCCACTAACTCCGGTCATCAACTAAAAGTCTGCCTGGTACAAGTTAGGTAAACTGAACATTTAAATACTGAAATGTTAATAATTTCTACTTTGATCTCAAACGACAGAGAGAAAAATATCAAATTACTGCGGAGCATATAGGTTTTATTTTCTAATTAATATTTTTTGTGTCCTATTCTTAAAGCTTTGCTCTCTTTATTGTTGCCACGCAGCAAACATTAAGACGCCATGGCTGTCTAGGAAAGCTTCCCATTTGTCTCTTCAGTCAAACGCGCTGCTGTCAATTTGCATCCAGTCATTTGAAAGTAATATGCAGTGATTTTATTGAAACGACTCCATGCATTACCGTCATCGCAAAGCGGATTAAGCCGAAGTGACGGTATTTGCCCTCCGCGCTCTCCTTTCAGGGTCCCAAAACGCACTGACCCTCACCAAAGAGCAGCTCCAGGATAGACCGCGGCGCTCCAGTTTTGCTTTTTATGGACGCTAATTGAAGGCGCTTAATTGCTTTATAATGCCACGGTGGTTGTTTTACAGTCAGCAGGCGTTGATGTGGACTCCTTTCATGTTAATTCATAGTTTCTTTTTCATAGTTGCTTGCTGAAATTTTAACGCAGAACTAGATTATCTTGAGTGGAAATTCCAGCTTCCTTTTACATTAGATTTTTTTTTGCGCTTTAAATAATGTAATTAATTAAAATTGTCTAATTAATTATTTACAATTTTAATAAAAATGGAGGTCATACTCACCACTATACAGATGGGATAACAAGCAAAGCAACAAGTAAGCCCAGGATTTGCCTTGATCGGTGTTTTCCTCAGTGCGTAAAAATCTCGCGCCCCCGCTGATGCTCTGCCCCTCTGTCCGCTCCTGGGAGCCACGCCGGCCGGACTGCAGCAGCTTCTTTTGCCGGTCGTTTCCTGCCCGTTAAACCGCCGCTTTGGATCCGACCGCTTCAGGACTTATATGCTCGGGAAGAGGCGCCGAGCGTGTGAAGCTGTATTATCCATGTTGTGACACCGACGGTGGCACCGGGGGGCAGATGATCGATGGCTGGACGCTCCTGCGTGAAGAAAAAAAAAAAAAAAGAACCCACAAGCAACACCTTTTCATTCACAAGAAGCGAAGAGGAAAAAAGATGCGGAAACCTCTGGAGGGACATAAACTATATATATATATATATATATATATATATATATATATATATATATATATATATATATATATATATATATATATATATATATATATATATATATATATATATATATATATATAGGCCTACTATAATTCTGGACTTTCTAAGGTCATTTTATCTACTAACAACGAATTATGTGGATGTCATCCTGTCCACATGAAAAAAGCTCTTGATAATGTATTTGCATACATTAAAGTAGTTAAACACGACTCTTAATTGGCGTAAAAATAAGACAGCGTGTCATATATAAATCACGCAAGCACAACAATCATACCTGCTTCCTTTGCAGTTGTTTCTGTATAAATGTCAGGTCCGCCAGCGCCATTTAAAATTCATTCATATTTATTATCTTTATTTATAAAATCATTGCATATAAAACTGCTTTCTGCAGAAATCAACAGTCAGCACAAAAGATAATCCTATAAAATAAAGACATAAGATGATATAAACATTGTTGTTTTTATTAAGTATGAAAACTTTTTTTTAAATCCATGCATTGAAACAAAAATCAATTAATAAAAGAAAAAAAACTGTGCTTTTGCGTAGAAAGTTAGAAAAATTATAATCATAAATTTTGATTGAATAATTTAAGTTTTTTATATAATGTTAGAGAACGTGGAAGGTGAAGAAAACGCAAAAGGATGCCTTCTCTCTTCCCAGACTCTTTTTAAATTTGCCTCCGCCTGTGAATGTGGCCTAAGAAGTCGATCAATCAACTAAGAATCGATCAAACTATTGGAGGGGGGGTAGGGGGGGTTACCATCCTTCTGCCTCGCTGCCATTGGACAAACCTGGCAGAGTGGAGCGACCCATTCAGCGCAGCTGCGGGGGAGCGAACCCTATCAGCTGTTATTCAGAATTTAAAAAGTGCTCTCATAAAGAGTTTTACATCAAGTCGACTTAACTTTGAGATGGAAACCAAAACAAAGACATAAACTGCACACCCCTTACTTAAAGCCAAACCATTTTAAGGGTTAAATGTAAACCACACTTGCAAATAACTTAGTTATTCCCATAGAAGTCTCTCAGTAGTCTGCTCTGTCTTCAGTTATTTAATTTGTTTCATATTTCAATTGCAAGTCTCTGCACATTTAATATTCTCGCACTTTGTTGTAATGAGTGAAGGGAAAGCTCACAACCTGCAAACAAATGGATGTGTGGTCACAATCATGCAGTCATTGCCTTCTACACTGCTAAAACAAACGGTTAGAATTGGATCTATAAATATGAAGCAGTGATCTGCGTCCATTTTTTCAAAAGTAGATTTTATTTTAAAAGTAGATTTCTTAACCAAAAGTCAAGATGTAATAAAAGTTATTAATAAATCCAAACCAAATGCGTAAGATTTAGTTACTCAGGTAAATTAGCAGGGTTTGACTGTCTGTAGATCATTTTGCGAGTCTGGTTTGTTTAGTAAAAAGAAACAAAACAGTACAAAACAATTTGCTAATAAAGTATGGAATGCAGCTGAAATACTATTATCTTACAAGGTGAGTGGGGAAACTTTTCCCTGACCATAACATATCCGGTGTTTATGATTAGCACCATATTCCAGAGTTAAAAAGCTCAGCTTGCCATTAGCATTGATGCAAAATTATTTAATACATTAATTCAAACTAAAATAATAAACTTTTAGAGTTTTTTTTTATTTTTATTTTGGAGCATAACACATTTCCCGGAACCCCACAGTTACTCTGTGTAACTTACTGGGAATGACCGCCTCAGATTTATGACAGCTTGTATTAACTTTCAATAAAACTCTAGCATTGGTGCTCTTGCTAAACTAGTTCAAGTGAATAAAAGGTGAGGTTCTTTCTTCATAGAACATTTCATAACACAAGTCTAATGAGAGTTCTCATCAATTTTACAAATTGGATTTATTCAATCTTAAAACATGCAACTTTATTAGTATGAAAGCCCTCTGTTGGACGTGAAGGCAGAGAAAATGATAACAGTTACATTCTAATTATGATTTTTATCTCCAACTAACAACTTTGATTAAACTTTAGATCATTTTATTGTCTAATATTTAGTACCCTGAAAATGCAGTTTTTATAGTTTAGTGAAAGTCTGATTTCAGTATTAATTCTAGAGCAGATGTGTGGGTTCATTCCTTCATTTAGAGTCCTGACCATCAGGGGTCTTAATTACAAACCTGACAATAACTCACACAATTATAAGATGTCTTGATTAGTCCTCTATCATCAGCTTCTCTTAAATGGACGATGGACCAATCAGCGCTAAATCCTGCATGTTTGCAGCCAAACAGTGAAGAAAACAATGAGTGTGTGGGGATCTGGCTTGAATCTGACACCATAAGTGGATTTTAAAATATTTCTGTGAGTGTTTATGTCGGAACGGTTGACTCCGCTCCGTTCCTCTCGCAGGGTCCTCCCACCCCTTCTCTCAGCCGCCACTTGCTGCAGCCCGGTGCGTTGTGTAAGACGCGACCTGTAATGGCCACCACTACTTCCGGGTTTCAGCAGTCTGGTCCAGACCCTCCGCGCTCCTCCTCAGCTCGAGACGCACACAACATCCCCATTGTGCGCAGACGGCCGAGGCTGCATACGCATGCACACGCACCCTGCATACACTCCCCACTGGACGCGTTCGCGCACTCGCGCGCTGCATCGATCGTGGCTCCTTTAAGAGAGCCCAAGCCAGAATTATCACCCCACCTCCTCTTGATCTTCCTCTAGACGCTTTTGCATAAGAAAATCAAGCTGGGAGCCGAGAGTGATCAAAGAAAACGAGAGGAGAGCTGCTTCGTTTTTTAACGCTGATTGTGACCATTAAGCGTTGAGGTGGTGCTGATCCCGTGGAGACGCGCGTCAGATCCATCATTCATCCGCTACTTTTGACAAGCCCTCTCGCGTTGTGACTGACAGTCGGAGTGGCAGAAAAGCGATGAGAGTGGCCAATTTTGTTTAAAGGGGGTTGTTTTATTTTTACCCTGCTTTGGGAAAAGGACCCCGGCGCCGCTGCCGAGAGGACAGCCGAGGACGTGTATTCGCCGTGCCCGGGCTGAACTTGCAGTGAGAGCGAGCGGGAGCTCCTTGGAAGAGACAAGAAGAGAAGAAGGAGCTCGGGATTTTGGCTAAAAGCTCTTCTCTTTTGTTTTGGATTTTCCTTCTTTTGTCCCGCGTCCATCCTGGCCCAAGAGGGGATTTACCTAAACTGAAAGGGCAACCAGGGAGTGAGGAGGGTTATGGCGCAACGGGTACGTAGGGACAATCCTCCACCGAAAAAAAGTTTCTCTGAAGTCCACTGCGATGCTTGCTCTGTAACGTGGCTTCATTGACGCTCACAGCCACACGGACCCACGCTCGGCGGCGAAACTTTCTATCCTCTGCCTTCTTGACAAAAGGAGACAGGGTTGCAATGTTTGGCGTCTTTTGGCACGGTGTTACGCACGGCCGCGCTCCACGATCCGACCTCACCGCGGGATACTGGAAGCGCGATCATATCTCTCATCGGGCTATGTTTTTTAGATTAGTTATGACAGGCCAGTAACTGGAGGCGAGGTGTAGGGGGGAGGGCGTAGAGGCAAAACAAATCCATGCATTTTTCTTTATTTGGAGCGTCCAGTCAATATTGAGTACTTTTATTTATTGTCCAAAAAAACTAAACTTTCGTACTATAGCGCTGGAAATGAGACATAAGCATGTTTTGTAAGGTTGGGATGATTCATATAAGTAGTCCTGGACCTTAACATGGTGTAAAAGCAGATGTGTTGCAGGGAGCGGAGGCATTTAGCTGCTTAGTTTGGCACTGCTCTGCAGCCACACCACGCTGGGGTTTGCACCTCTTTGCCTTTAGGGTCGAAACGCTCAGCTTTTAGTGATAATGCTTTTTACTCTCTCCCCGACACTTGTTTGTCACGTCTTGAGAGCTCCATCAATAATTCACACTCTATTTTTTTCCTTCAGTCTGTTACAGAGGAATATGCTGTAGTAAGTTTGAACTCATTTTGAAATCAGATTGTATCCTTCTACTTCTAAAATAAATTAAGTCTTTAAAAACGAGTAGGCAGAGATCTGAGTTTAAAAAGATGATTATTTAGGTAAAGTTTTGTCGGGGAAAAAAACTATCCGCACTAAACATTCTGTACTTGGTTTGCTGCAAAAAAATACGATATTTTAAAATAAAAAAGTTTAAGAGACTTGGTGCATCGTACAAAGCAAAGCAAAAGAAAATCAGGACATTTTACCCCCCTTTATTATTTAATCTATTCTCAAGAAGCCACGTTACTACCTTTTTATAAAAAGAAAAATAAAACAAACAAAACTTTTCTTCTTTCTGGCTTGACGAATCGCAGTGAATGATCTTAGAATAAAAGTAAATATTAGTAAATGGTACTAATTAAACTCGGTGTTGAAGCTTTACTTTTGGAAAAAATGTCCTGCTTCAGATTTGGAAACTTTTCCTCTGCGCGAAAATAACTTAAAGCACCTAAAATGCATTTTGTTTTACTAATTTGTTTGATAAATATGTCAACATTTTTTAAGATTTGAAAAACTAACTTCACTTAAAAGAATTATGCTAAATTTAAAAAATATGTTTTAATTAATAAAAAAAAATCATGCGTTTCCCGATTAAAGAAAATGTTTGATTTTAATAAAACACACTTTGTAATGCAGAATACTGAATATGTTCTTGTCCTGTTTCTGATCTGACTCCGGTAATTCTGCCTGCCTGTCCAGTTTTAACTGCCTCCTTGTTGTGTGCAGTACGAAGACTTGCCCCACTACGGGATGGACGGGGTAGGCATCCCAACCACCATGTACGGAGACCCGCACGGTGCCCGCTCCATGCAGGCGGTGCACCTCAACCATGGCCCCCAGCTCCACTCCCACCAGTACCCGCACACCGCGCACACCAACTCCATGCCTCCGAGCATGGGCTCCTCCGTCAACGACGCTCTCAAGAGAGATAAAGACGCAATTTACGGGTAAGGTGCGAGCCTATTCGGAAACAGCCGCAATGAGTTTGTGGATGTGCAATTTGGCGGAAAGAAGCAAGAAAACAAGAGCAGCTTATCCGAGGATAGTTTTTATTTGGTGTCCAGAAGTAAAGCATAGAGTTGCTGCTTTTTCTTTTTCTTTGCTTAGTGTTAGAGGGTGAGGCAAGTGTACAATTTGATATTGTAAAATTAATAAGTTCGCTTAAAAATTGTGACTTCACTGCTTGGGTATTATATTATAATATTATTCTTATTCCTCATATTTAATCTTATTTTTTAACTTTGATAATGAGCGTAAAAAGGCCATTGCTGTATATTTACTTATTAATTACATAGTTTTCCTCTTGGTTAAGCCTATTTTGAATTAAAGAAATAATAATTACCCTTTTACTTTTCCTCAAATTATATATATATATATATATATATATATATATATATATATATATATATATATATATATATATATATATATATATATATATATATATATATATATATATATATTGTATTGAATTATTTGCTACATTTCTACAAAGAGGTGCAATAGGCATCCAAACTCACACAAGCCTCTGACCCAAACGGGAGATTTTGTGCTTGAAATTGTTTGACAGACTCTCAAGCTTTTATGCTATTAGAGGCAGAGCAGATTTAATCAAAGGAGTCCGCTCGCTGTTTGTAGCTCTTCTAGAGAGCTTGCCCTAAAACAGAAAAAAAATGAAAAGAGGCGCACCGTGCTGAAGCAGCTTCAGTCCCCACGGGCAGGGAAGGGGGTATAGACGCACGGCTGGCTACATCCTATAGCCGGGAGAAGCGTTGACCCCGGCGCTGTTCTCTCTGGTGACATTTGCTATTGTATGTGTGTGTGTTCCCAGGCACCCCCTGTTCCCCTTGCTTGCACTGATTTTTGAGAAATGTGAATTAGCGACTTGCACCCCCAGAGAGCCCGGGGTGGCGGGAGGAGACGTCTGTTCGTCGGAATCTTTCAATGAAGACATAGCGGTGTTTGCAAAGCAGGTCAGAAAAAAAAAAAAAGTTTGACTTTCTGCTGCACAGGGCTGCATGTTCGGACCGGTTGAGCTCCTATAGCTCCAGGTTCATAGTACCTTTGCATTGCTTTTGCATGAACAAAATCACAATTAAATCTCAACATTGTATGTTTTCAGTTGTGCGCATATCTTTGCGCTTTTACGCGCATGCGCGCTAAATTGATAAAATATTCTATATCCATGTTTTCCTGAAACATTTTGTTTTTCTTACAGATTCGGGCAGAAAAGCCTCTATTTTCATCAAATCCAGAGTTGGATAATCTGGTGAGAAACCTAATTATTTTATGTAGCAGATTTGAACTTTTTAGATAGAATTTAGAAGTCTCCTGATGGGCTGCTACCATTCGCTGTTTCGCCACGTGGGGCTGAGAAGTGCAAACGGCATTGCACATCATGTTCCCCCCAGTTTGTGCTGTTTGATATAATGATGGCCCCCGGTTGTATGTGCACATAAAGGGCCGCTGTTAGAAGACGGTCACGCACCTTTAAACTCCCCAAAGTTATTCTGTTCCACCTTTTTTCCACTACTAGATGTCTTAAACGTGATGTTATAGAGAAACACTCTTTTTATCATTAGATTAGATGAAGTGGGGCTAATAGATCTCTGACTCTGAGGCTTATTGCAGTTCCAGCCTGCGCTCTGCATATCCACATTGCAATAACGTCCAAGTTTAATATCACTTCCACATAAAATCCATTGATATGAATATTTCGCTCATCTGCAGTTACTTGCATTGAGAAAAACGCACGTGTTTAATATCAGGAGATGTGAACTGCTCATTTTTTTTATTGTTATTTAAATTTTTCAGATGATTCAAGCCATTCAAGTTTTACGATTTCATCTTCTGGAGCTGGAGAAGGTAATATTACTGTCACTGCTTTTTTTTTTTTTTTTTTTTTTTGTCCAGCATGCCACTTCAGACCTATGGGCTGTATCTGCATAAATGTATTTTTGCGAGTCGGTTATAATTAGCGTCGAAATCAATCATGGGGCCATTTTTTTTCTTGCCTTGCACACTTTAATCACGGCGCAAGCTGTTACAACTGGAACGGATATCTCTGTGCACCAAATATCTCTAATGAAGCTTAATGTTGGCAGCGAAAGAACGCAAGGTGAAACATGTAGGCAAACTTTGCGGGTTTTTTTTTTTCCAAAATTGATTCTTTGAGGAGGGCAGAAGGCCCTCGGGCGGCCATCTGTGTGTAGACCGAGCAATGAGTGTTATATATAGTGAGATTTGTTTCTTTATCAGATGGACGTTTGAAGCGCAATCAACTTATATATATAGTAAAAAAGCTTCTTAATAAATAAAAAAATATATATATATATATATATTTAGACTTGGGATCTATATTTGATTAAACGTATAATAAAATTTAGATTTCCAACCCGAAGTCTTTTGTCGAGCTGCATCACCCTGGCAGTGATAATGTAGTCCTGAGAGAAAATGAAACAGTTTACCTTAAATGTCAGTCAAGCGGGTCGTCCTCGGTTTAATGGCCACTACCCGGGGCACCGATGATGAATTTAGCACGGGTGTTGAGTGTGTTGTAGCCTCTGAGCCCTCTTGTCACTGTCAATTTTTGACGATATCTCTATTTTGAGTGGAGAGAAATTAAAGCAGCAGCTTCCTGTGGAAACGGATCTATGAAATCTAAACAAATATTTAAAAACTTTAAGATTGGTTGGGGGAAATAAAATAGAAGAATTTGAAAAGTTTACTTTGATAGCAAATTAACAAACTTTTTTGTCTAAATAAAACTTCACATGCTTGTAACTTTTGTCCGAACTTTTATTTTGTAATATGACAAAAATTGAGTCAAAATTATTACGTCGATTTTTTTATTTTTATTTTGAATGAATCACTGTTAAACTAGTTAAAGCACATAACCTGATTAGCATAACTTCTAAAATATTTCCCTTCAGATAAAAAAGTACTTTTATTTAAAAAAGAAAAAAGTAGGCCCACAGGATGTTTTCTGTTCTGCTTACTTAATATTGAATTAAATCAAATACTTTTAAATTTATCCACACTGAACAGGATTTCATCTGGAAAAAACTTTGAGAATAATTTTATTTTTAAAATTGTTTCCATTCTGCTTCATTTTCTTATTATTATGAAATGTTTTCCCTTCTAAAATGTTTGCTGTTTTTTAATCTTTTCCATCTTGGCACTGCTGTGTAATCCCCTCTCTTCCTTCCCTCCCTGCAGGTACACGAGTTGTGTGATAATTTCTGTCACCGGTACATCAGCTGCTTGAAAGGCAAGATGCCCATCGACTTGGTCATAGACGACAGAGAGGGCGGGTCTAAATCAGACAGCGAGGAAATCACGAGATCGGTGGCGTTGGATCAGGTAAACAGAATCTCTCCATCTCCAACTTGGTGCATGTGTGTGAGAGCGCGCGCGTTCCTTGCGCGCGTGTGCTTTCTCCCTGCCGGCTATTCAGCTATTCTGGGTCACTGCTCCACTCCTCCGTTATTTGCATATGATTAAAGCCCGTTTTACATTCCATCCATCGGAATGAAAGAAGAAAAATCTGAATAATGTTGCTATTATTGGTCCATTAAGACTTGAACCCGGAACCGACCTGAGGAGATTACCTCGCCGAAGAATCGCCATAAACTTGACCTGCTTCATGTCGATTTTAATTTAGAGCCTCTCTTCATTTTTTTCCCTCTCTCTTTTTTGGAGAGCACCCCCTAGAAACAAAGCAAAACTCCTGCGTGACGTGGAGCTGAGAGGAAAGTGCAGCATTGTGAGGCTGCAGTTTCTCCACTGTAGAGTTCACGGTTCATTACTCGTCTTGTCAGTGTTTTTCCTTAGACATGAGTGCACATTGCTTATCGGGACCCCCGTCTCCTCCTTATTGTGCACAGATTCTTCCCCAATAAGAAGGTTTATTTATTTATTTTTTTCTAAAAAAAGAAAGAAATTCGGAATCAGTGAGGTATTAAAAGGTAGATCAGGAAGTGTTTTCTTTTGTGCAGATATCAGAGCTAACCACAGCCTTCATTATGTGCTCCACTGACTGTTGGCACTCTGGGGAGGAGATATGCGCACATGCATGACCCTAATGGTCCATACACTGCAGTTAAATAATGATAACAGTAAGTGATGATTAGAATTATGCAAATCTGGATGTTGGCTATTAGCAGTATATTTGAGCTAGACAAGGTTGGAGTAGAGATGCACCAATCAGTCAGCCAGTCATCAGAATCGGCTGACCTGCTCTGACTGCTCAGGATGCAATAAAACTATGTGATATTTTCCCAATAACAGTATCTGTGTTTATATAATAATTTTTAGAACTTTAATGAAAAAATATATCTCCATGTGTGGTAGGATAATAAACCAGAAATTGGTACCAGCTAGGAAAAGCCTGATTGGAGCGTCTTTGGTCTGTTGTGCAAAAACAAGTCAAACTATCCAAGAGTTTTAAAGGGCTTAATATACTATAGGCTATAACCTATAGATGGCAATGAGGGGGTTGGGGGGTGGGAATCAAGTGTCTAAATTAAGGGGATTAGCTGGATAGTCCTACATAAAAAGTAATGAAGCGATTAGGCTAAATAATTTAAATCCATGGACTTCCATATGGTTGAGTGCTTGGTCTGAGTGCAGGAGAGGGGCAGCCACTGGCTTTTTATGTCCTGGACTGAATGGCAGGACAGAGAGAAGAAGACTGGGGGCCCGAATGAGAAGACCCCCCCTCCCTCACGCCCCGCCGCGCATACTCTACTCCTCCGATCCCTGGCCCTTATGTCTGATTATGGAAATGAGAGGCAGAGAGAGAGATCACGGCAGAAGATAATACTTCATTTAATCCAAGGACATAATTAAATAACACAGAACACCACTTGTGCATTTAAGTGTCTCTTTGAGCAGCATTGTCACCTATTCTCTCAGGCATTCAGTGTTGAAAAAAAAAAATCTTTTATATTATTATCATGATTTCAAATAGATAGGTCAGAAGATTGACTGAACCACTATGGTATGCAGATGTGCAAATATTAAGAAAAAAAACTCTGGGGATTTGAGGTATATGAAGGAAGTGATGTTGTGCTTGGGGCACTCGTGCAGATCTTTAATTGACTGTATGAAGACGTGGCCTATTTTAACATAATGATGGTCCCTGTGTAGCCAAATCAGGACAAATCCTCATTGGATTATGTTTACACTGACAGAATAATATAAATGACCTACGAGCATATCAAGATATAAGATAACTTTCTGACAGATGTGTAATGTTGAAGGATGAGTTTATTTTGTGTGTGTGTAAATAGGCATATCCAAACAGACAGCATGTCCATGCCTGTTAGAGCTGAATGCATGCATTGTAATAAAACATGGGCTGCACAGTACATCTGTGATTTCACATATATATATATATATATATATATATATATATATATATATATATATATATATATATATATATATATATATATATATATATATATATATATATATGAGTTTTTGTATTTTTGTGCTACATCTGATCTGTGGTCGTTAGGCAGCGACACCCTTCACCAATTTGCATTGTGTGAGCATTATCTCTTTCCATATGTATTTTTAATATATGCCCTCGGGCATGAAGTTGAAGTGGACTGGAAAGTGAATTTGCACAAAAGAACAATGTTAACAAGAGAGAAAAACCGGGCTCATTTATTCACAAACCAATTTATCCTAGCGAGGCGACTGTAGCAGGACAAAAAAAAAATATATCAGAGGGAAAAAAAAAATGCTTTGAATTGATTCAACTCACCAATCTAACAATGCTGACTTTCTTAGCTGCATTATCCCCACGTCATAAAAGTGACTGCGTTTTTTATTTACGTGTGTTTTTATTACTTTTCTTTTTTTTTTTTTTTTTTTTTTCCTTGTCTAAGAGGGAGATTTTTACGGCACTTTTAAGAAGAAAGCGCAGCATACCTGAGAGGTGAAAAAGTCAGAGGCTCTGCGCTGGCTTGTGAATGCAGCTCAGCTAGTTTGGGCTCACCCTCAAATGTTTTTGTGTGTCTTAGTCTGTGCAAGCTTGTGCACGAGTGTGAGTGATTGTGTATTTGTGCATGCACGGTGCAGCTTGTGTGTGTTCAGACCAGCCTGATAAATGCAGCACCCCCCTCAGGTGCTATGTGAGTGGAGTGACTGGTTAGCACCAGTTGGACTCTCTTAACTCCTTCCTTGCTGGTTTCCACAGACTTTTCTTAATGGTATTCGTTCTCTTTTCAGCACATCTGTGAAGTCTTGTTGTTTAAATATGCTGCAGTATTCTGCCTTGCATCTCGGTCGGAGGAGTCAGGGAAATGTTGCAGGACGTCATTTGCGCAGTCTTTAATTGCTCAGAGTGCAGGAGGGGTGGGGGTGAGGAGTATTGCAATTTGTTAATGAACTCCAAGGCCCGTTGAGCCTGAACACCACTAATAGTGCTGAGGACTCACTCCAAGTCTCAAGAGCTCCTCTACTTGAAGTGGGGCTGGAAATAATTGAAACTTCCTAAAAAAAAAAAAATGATTACCTGCCTGATTGCAGGAGTCCTAAACGATTCTGAATGCCCGGCGACTGATGTGATATGTTCTTATAGCCCACAGTGTTGTTTACCTTTTAGAAAGGTTCCCTGGCACTGCAGCTGGAATCATGTAGAAAGAAGACGCAACGGCGACAATCTATCTATACGTTAAGGGATCTGTGGCTGGTTTTCACTACATCCCACTTGGCCTTTCCAAAACAAACCCTGCTTTTGAGGGGCGTGTTGTGGTCATGGTGTAAGATTTTACCCCTGATAGTGCTATCATGGTATCTTCTCCCAACAAATGGCACTGTTTTGCCAAACAAGTGAGGGCTTCCAGGTCAGTGGGACCCAGCAGTGTTGGTTTAGGTAACTCTGATTATCAAATACTACTGAACCCCAACTCCCCCCCTTCCAAGCCTCTGAACTCCTGAGCCGATGGAAACTATAACTGCCGGGGTCAGGCACTATTTTCCTAATCAGTTCACCACTATCGCTAATCTATCTGCCTCTCGTCAAGGTATGGATCGGGTTTCAGCCGACCTCTGCTGCTCTCCTACAGTGGCGCACTGCTGTTCTTAATATAAACTTTTAAATCATTGTATTGATTGTTGGTAATAGCAGCTTTTGTAGTTGAATAGAAGACAGGTTTGACCCCCACAGTCACCCCCTCCCACCCCCTTTTTCCTTTCACCTCCTCCTCCTTCTACTCCCCTAAATTCCCCTTTTTTTCTTCTCTTTGAGTTGTGAATGCGGGGCGGCTGTTGAGGATTCAACAAGTGATACAAAGAGGTGACCACGTGACTTGTGTGTTCCTTAGCCTCTTCATTATTGTGCTGGAATAACAAGTAGGGGTGATTATGATTATGCAACCCGATGCTGGAATAACATCAAAGAATCTAGAGTGCATCTTAAATGCCACCATACTTTTATTGTTGTTTTGCTGTTGATTTATTGTTTGTTTTTTGAATGTTGAAGTATTGCTGGAAAGTAGAGCTTGGTTGAACCACAGGATCCCAGCTGCAAATAAGTTCCTGGCTTGTGACTGCTGATGCTTAAGATGAGCGTCCATGTCCGTCCCCGAGGCCTTCTGTGGTTTCTTAGGCTAAGTAAACAATAACCTGGCTTAACACATGTGTACTTAGCTAATGGAAAGTTCCTCTCCCCCTTAACCCCCTGCAAGCCTCCGACAATGGCCGCCGTCACAAACAGCTTGTCTCTAAGGAATCGGCCGAGAAAATCCCAGCAAGTTAACCCGCAGCTTGACTTGAAGAAGAACCCGCTGCGAAATGTGTCATTAAGAAATCACGTCCACCCTTTTTTTTTTTTTTTTTTTTTTTTTTTCACCCACAGCTACATAAAAAAACAAAACAAAGCAAAGCAGGGATGTGCTTTGTCTAGTGGTTAGGGAGGGCACCAAAGTTAATGTTTTTGTTTGGATTTCGGCTCTCACGGGATAAACAAGGAGCGTATAGCGAGAGTCGTAGAGGAAGCTGAGAAATAAAATCAGTTTGTCAGTTTCTACGAGTGCCATCTAAGCAGACTTTGAAAGCTCCGGTAATTATCTTAAACATGTAATTATCTTTGCTTGTCTCTGCGAAGTTAACCTACCAGTTTTGAAGTGTACCTGACGGCTATTCAGCGTAGCATACTTTACGCACTCAAGAGACAAAATCCAGTTTTCTTCCTCTCCCCCTTCAGCAATTATAAGGTTATTTCTCCTTTCTTTGTCTATTGTTAGGAGTTAGGGAGTGCAGAACAAAATGGGAAGGAGGGGGTCCTTTTTACTCTCCCCCCACTTTTTTTTTCCCCTTTTCACCACGCATACCATTATCAGCGTCTCTTTTCATTTTGGAAGCACTAATATTGCAGCAAGGGGAGGGAGAGGGGTGGAGAGAGCTGAGAAAGCAGAGGTAGTTGGGTGAGCACTTGCTTGGCCGGTTATCAGAGAGGCAGATCCTGCTTTATCTCTTCACCGTGGAAAGCAAAGCAAACAAGAGTTTACAATGGCTGGCCTTTCTGCCCCTTTCACTCACAGCTTTCCCACCAGCGCTCGCCTGAGTGGGAGAATGTGTCTGGAGTTATTGCAGGCCATCTTGCCATTGCTGCCGCATACACATGGCATTCTCCCGGATTTCAGCTCAAGTAAGCAGCACTGTTGCAAAAGGTCAAAAATTGTGTTAAAGAAAACAACCACAGAGGAAAGATGCATCAGGAATTCTGAGCCACCGAAAAGCTAGACTGTCTTCAGACTCAGGTGTACAACCATAGTGGATTTACATACGTCCATTTATGTCTTCAATGTTAAACATATGCATTGAGTTAATGAGTATTCTTACACGTCAAATTTCTCCTGTATAAATCCCGCAATCTATGCTAAACCTGAAAATACATAAAAAAAATCTAACTTTTAACCCTAAATATTTGTTAAATGCTTTAAAAAATAATCCCTTTTAACAAACCGTGGCAAACCCTTTCAAAATAAATGCCTCTACTTTTATAATTTGAATCTGTACTTTCCTGTTTTCCTTGGTTTTGAATATTTTGTGATACAGATAGTCATTCCTTTTAGCCATTTGCCCCTAGATTAGAAGGGGACCCAGTGACAGGAGTATAACAGAGAGGTAAATATTGATTACTATTATGAATGCCAGCAAAAAGAGGAATTCTGGGATCTCCAGGTCTCAAATCAAAAGTTTTACATGCCAGCCGAGGGTTTAGGATAAATGCCAAAATAATAAATGTTTTTCTCCATCCTACCATCTCAAATGTAAACGTCAAGTTTGCCAAACTCTTGTGCTTTTGTCAGTGTAAAGAAAAGTTTCCCATCTTGCCAAGTGAACCGACATAGTTAAACACACCTTTTATGTGGATCTAAACATGGTGAAATGACGGAAAAAGTGAAATCCGAGATATTTATTATTCTGATGCTCTCCTATTCTGATTAGTGCGTAAGCATTGGGATCAAGGGGATTTAAAGGGTTCTGTTGAATCAGGGTGGACTATGTTACTGTTTGTTATTGTTGCACATTTGAAGAAACGTCACAATCTGTGAATTAAATTGATAAGATGTATAACTGCTCCACAGTGGTATGGTACGCATTAAGTACATTAATCAGAAAGTATAGATAGGCTTCAGTTTAGATCTCCCAGTTCAAACTTTCAGCATGTAGAGGTGAATCTTGTCAATGCTTTGGCAGCCATGCCTCTCTGGGGATTAAATTGTGTATCCTAAAGTGTCAAATGCATGGTAAGACAATACTAGAGCCTTATTCTACCATTGGCATCCTGTCTTTTTATGCCACTGAAATGCAATGGGGATACGTATCTAAATGTGTGGCAGTGGTAGAGGTTTGGGCATTTTGGTAATAAAATCCCAGGCTTGGTATTAAGAACAGTAAAGAATACACTGTTTAAAAAGCACCCCACGCCCACCCTTACTTATAGTGGGGGATCTATGATGCAGTTTTTTCTTCCCCACAAGCCAAAGTAAGCTAGTTATAGTGTGCGACATGCCAGGCTGTAAAAAACAAGTCTTAACATGAGTATGTATATTTTTTAACCACTGCGTGAATGTACGCACAGTGAAATTTGGATTTTTCACACAAAAAAATTCAGAATGAGATTATGGTACTGAAAAAAAAAAAAAAAAAAAAAGAATCCTTAACAGAGGTGCCAACCAATTGGTGTTCATCTGTGAATACCCAAATCATCATGAAATATATTTCGGGAGTGAAAAAAGGGGGAAGAGCTGGGTGGTAAAACATAGCATCCCCAGCCATTTTCTTTATTACTGCAAATGATTTGGCAAGGCAGCATTTCTTGCATGAGCGCTTGTATGATATGGGGGCCTGGCACGGCAAGAAGGAGAAGCCCCCTCTTGCATCTTAGACGAGGCTCAATGAGAATGCATCGGATTGGAATGCCTCACCGATCATAGAATCAGAATTTCCTGCAAGGAAAATCTTTTCACGGCGAATTAAGGGGATGTAGGGGGAGAAAGAGGAAAAGAAAGAAGGGAAAAAGGTATGTGTGGCTCAAAAAAAACAGGGCTCTTTCGGCTTGGCGCGGAAGATTTAAGAAGTTTAGCTAAATCTAGGCAGAATAGAATGTGGAAAATTGAATTTACTGAACAATTAGGCATTGAATTAATCTTTATCCCGCACAGAAGACATCCAGCAGGAGAGAAATTTGAAGGAGAGGGAGGTGTTGAGTGAGAGACCAGGGTGGCTCATTAAGCGAACAGAATGAATCAAGTGTGAAGCTTTGGGTGCTGAGGGACACTCCTCCTTCTCTCTGTTTCTGTTTATTCATCTGTTCAACCTCTAAATTTAAATACACTAAAGGTGTCCCTCCTTTTTTGTGTTTTTAAAGTGTTGTTAGCACAGGTTGCGTGTCTGTTTTCTGTTCAAGGTGAGTGCTTTCTGTTAATATGGCAGGAGTCCATGTATTTGTGGAAAGTGGATAAAAAGTATTTGTATATGTGGGTGTGTTTGTGCAAGCTAAGTGACCAAGAGGAGTGTGTTTGAGAACACACACATGCTGCGCAGCCCTGTGTGCGCCGGTTGTGTTATCTCAGCCGTGTGTGTATTAATTTCGTGTTAGATCAGAGCTGGGCCCCGTTCCATCCAAAGGGCGGCCTGTGATTATAAATAAACTCCCTCCCCCCCCTTCACCCCCTTATCCCCGCAGAGATGCCACCGGGGCCCCGTCTCAGCCCCGCCCCGTTTCCCATGGGGCCGCAGTGGCCACCTCCCAGCAGGCAAAGCACTCTTTTGTTCAATTACAGCTAATGCAGTAGTTTTGCCATTTCTCTCCCCCCCCCCTCTTTTTTTCTTCTACTTTCTAATTATATTTTCAAATGGAAGTTGTTAGAGAATTACAACAAAAAGGACACGAATAAAAGAAAATCACATCCTTTTTGCGAGCTGAAGCTCTTGGGTTTTTCACTCCTCACCGCTTGGGATCCCTGGGGGGTTGGCTGTGCAATTCCTCCTCAGCTCTGCATAAACAAGTTCGGCTTTTTTTTTTTACGCCAATGATTTGGAAGGAGTTGGCTAAACCTGTCGTTAACTGTTTGTGTTTTGAACATGTGGTCTGGATTACCTCACTTCTGATGTTCTCTGGAGTCACTCGGTCATGCATGGGTGTTTCATTTTTTTCTTGTTCCATGGTCAGAAAAAAAAAAAGCTACTAAAGAGAAAGGAAAAAGAGAAACAATCATCATGCTTTTTATCCATGTAAAAATCTGTGTTTACCCACCCTGTCCCTACATCCTAGTCAAGCCTTCATGCAGTGACTTTATTCTTTATTGAAAAGCCTCAGAGTCTAATTTGGAAAACGATTATATCGTCCATGTAATCACTGGATTATAATTTCATAGCCTGGGAACATCAAAGGAGCTCTAATCCGCCCCAAATGTGTCGAATTTGCTGACTTGTATCTTCTCTATATTATTCCACTTAGTCTATATTCTGTTTTAAACAAATACAGTGTCATGGAATAATGTCTACTTTTATTTTATAAAGCAAAAAAAAAATCAACTCCAAACCCTTCACGCAACAGCAGCAGTGCCAATCGTAGCATCCCAATTGAAACCAGTTGTTCCCTTCCCACAGCGTTCCTCTCCTCTCCTTCCTTTCTTCCTGCTTGTGGGTTTCTGTCACTCATTTCTTCACAAAAAGACCTAAAAGCAATGCGTGCACTCCGCTTTGCCCCCTTGATATCTGCCTCATTTGATTTCACAGAGCGAAGATAGGCCTGCACAGGTGTTGGAGGGGCATGATAAGTGTTTGTGTCGCATGTGTTCTGTTTGTTTGTGATATCAAGTTGTATCTTAGACATTTAATTCCATTTCCCTTCTCCTGTGACGTCTCCTTTCTCACCCTGCCTTTAGCGCTAATGTTGCTTCACAGAGCGCTAGGAGACATCTGGTTTAGTTTCAGTCACATGTCGCTGCTCTGTATTCAGTGGGCCTTTGTGTTTTCTTACTGTTTTTGCATACATTCATTTATATATTTTGCTAAAGTATTCATCTCCTTTGATTTGTTTTTCACTTTTTGCCAACATAAAATGGGAACCATTGATGTATTTTAGGGGAGTTGCATGTCATAGACTAACATAAATGGTTACGGCAATTTATTTTCTTTACAAATAAAACCTCTAAAGCTGTTTGACATGCATTTTAAACAGCGCCTCTGAATTAATACTTCATAAAACCTTTTTGAACAACTGAAAACACTTAATGTTCTTGGCAATATTAAGTCAGCTTGGATGGACAGCATTTGTGGACATCAGTTATTGATACTTGGCACATTTTTCTATATAGATTCAAACATAAATGTTTCCTTGCTAGTACAAAATGTATAATTTATACCATTTCATTGAAGCTCTGGCTTTTTTGCTCCTTTCCTACTGCATGTGGAACTTCCTCCCATACATACAAGTGTTTAGGAGTCTTTGAGAGGATGGCTTCTTAGGTTGTTGGTTGTTTATGTTAAACATTTAATAAAAAATCAGTAAAATTATACATAGTTGAAAGGATGTAGGATAACGTTTGGATAGGGGATAGCGATATGCAGTACACATGTAAGTGAAGAATAAAATCCCAAATAAAACAAAACATACCTCACAATCGAGCAAGAACTGCATCCATCATCAGAATAACAGTCCAGCTTCCCTGCCCTTGCAGAGGCAAACCATCCCCACAGTAAGATGCTGCCACCACCATGTTTCACAGTGGGGATGTTATGAACAGATTTACCAAAAGCCAAAAATGTTTAATTTTGGTCCCATCTAACCAGTTCATCTGTTTCCACGTTTCCCAATTCTCCTACATGGCTTTTTTTTAAACAAATTTTACAATCAATTTTTGATCGATTTCTTTTATCAGCTTTTCGTTTTGTTACTTTGCCATTTAGACCAAATTTGGTTGAGCAGATGATTTGAAGCTGTCCTGTAGCATCCTCGCCCTTCTGCTTAGTGGCCAGAAAACAGACAGATCTTAAACCTATTTCCTTTAATGGCCACACCTGATATACTGTAAGTGGGTCAGAGAGGACGTCAGGTTTAATAGTAAAGAAAGAAATAAGACAGAAATATTTGAGTTATCCACAATCACTGCATTATGGATAAGTCTTACTTATCCACAATTCAGTCACATTAAATCCCTGGAAACTCCCCTGTTTATTGTAGTGAAAACGTGAAAAGGTTCAGGGGGTTGAATCCTTTAGTGACTATATGTAGCAACACATGTCTGGCTGTAAGTGATGAAGGCTGAGATGTCTTACTAACTGTTTGATTGTATTTGTTGCCTGCTTCCCTATCTGTTTACACTATTTGTGGCGTGTGGTCATTATGTCTTCAGTCCTCGCTGGGTCATTTGCTAACCACCGTCCAGTGTGCAGCTGACACTCATCCGGCCGTAGACATATTCAACTTGCTATATATAAACTCCGGAGTCTCTCATCTAGTCAGTAGATACATGGGCAGAGCTTCAGTTTGTATCAGCAAAGTAGATTTTTTTGTTTTTTTCATTCTCAAACTTGGCAATAGGTTTACATTTCCATTTGTTTTTAGTCAGCCTCAGCAGGGTTGGTGTTGAATTTCATTTTGTTTAAGGAAAGATTGTTGAAAAGAATTTGCTTATTCAATTTTGTTTTTCGCTGTGCCCAAATTGAAATCTAGCTTCATATGAGTAGGACTGGTGTAGGGCTGGATTTATACTAATGGGGCAATACATGACTTATTTACCTCTTACTCTGCTCGGATGACTTCACTCCCTGGTGATTTCCGTAGCCTATCTTAGGTTGTAGCTGTTTTGTATTTTCATCTGCTAGTGGTTTAGGCCAAATGGAGGCGGCTGCGGATTGCATGCTTCAGAAAGCTGGGAACCGAAGCAACATGTTTCCTCTCTTTTCAGCTGGATTGGTCTTTTTTAGAAACGTCTTCTAATCTGCATTTCATAAAGAAAACTGTTGCGGGGCCTCCCGTATTGTATGATGGGCTACTTGAGACATAATCATGACTTCATTTCGTTTCGATTCAGCTTTTATGCCGTTGTTCTAGAAATGCTCAGATCAGTCAGAGGGAATGGCATAAGTAATTTTTTGTCTTTGATCATCTCAGATCTGTGGTCAGCATGTAGGATATGAAAAAAAACTTTTTTCCTATGTATAAAATATATACAACAAAAAATAAATAAGTAAATAGATTTAGAGATACAGCGTCTTGCCAAAAGACATCACATTTTTATGAATGTGTAATTTTCTTTAGGAAAAGTGTATTTGATTATTTTTTAATTTAATTCAATTCAGTTTATATATATATATATATATAGCGCCAGTTTATTTATATAGCGCCAATTCAAAACACAAGTCATCTCAAGGCACTTTACAGTTCAACCCTGTTCAACCCTATTCATAAACATGAACTGATTTATTCCTAATTAATAACAAATAAAAGAGTTTATAGCTTACCTCTTCTTTGCTGTGTCTCCCCTCTACAGACATCCTGGAACAGAGACCACGACGACACAGCGTCCACACGCTCTGGAGGTACGCCGGGACCGTCTAGCGGTGGACACACGTCACACAGCGGGGACAACAGCAGCGAACAGGGTAAGGGTTAATGTGCTGGAGGAGTATAATTAGAGCGCTAGGATAATAAGATTCTCAGTGTGTTTATTTTTCTATATGACATAAAGAACAGTTCTTCATGTGCTTGGCACTGCAACAGTTTAGATCACCATTACAAATGTGCTTAAAGACCTAAGTTGTTTAGAACATGAAGAATGTTCTCCCAACAATTATAAGCAGATTCTATCACAAGTTGATCAAGTCAGCTTTTCACTTATTTGTGTCTAGAGCTCTAAATTTGATGTTTTCTTTCCTTTTGCCTGTGCATTGTAGGACTATGTCTGTTTTAAAGACAGTCAGACACACACAGGCAACAATAGGAGGATGGGTTTTGTTGGGATTAATGCAGCAAACAAACTGCAAACAGAAATGCAACTTAATATATTATTGAAGTTGATGTCAAGATAAGTAGTGTGCAGGGTTGCCTGTGCCAGGAGGCAGAGCTTGGTTATGAGCAGAGGACATTGCCATGTGTTTCAGCCCCAAAAAGCCTCCACTTATGAAGTCAACACAGATACACTGTGTCTCCTACTGAAGCTCTTTTTTTGCCAGTACTGGTCAGCACTGAGGACTTAGACATTAGTTTAGACAGAAATGAAAAATAGATCACATGGAACACGCTGATGAAAGAGCTCTGAAATTACAGCAAACTCAGGCTGAGACAAAGAGACATTGTACAAGTGTGTGTCCACTCCTCTACCTTTGATGCGTAATAGTCTGGAGCAGCCAGCCAAGAGCTGATTGGCCGCTCTAATGAGCGTGCTCTGTGCCGAGTTTGGGCTACTGCTTCCATGACCTTTGCCCCTTATTGACCAAAACTGACACTTCATTTTTCACATCTTTCCAATTATAGACTGGCTCCTTATATTCTCCCCCATTGCAATGACTCTATCTCATCATCTCTCTGTCACCTCCGATCTCTGTTTTCCCAACTCTGTTTGAGCTCTTGTATGTTTTTGTTTGCCATTGGAGTTCATTAGAGGGTAAAATGTGGGATAGTGAGCACTGAAAGTTTGTTGGTGAGTCTGAGAATTTTAAATTCTTTGATTTATTAAAGGGCATATAAATGCCACTCCTGCCCTTATACATATTGATGAATTTGCTACATTTTTCTAATTAAGTTTAACCCAAGAGTTCTACCTCTAAGAAAAGATATCTGACATATTGATGTTCAAAATAACAAAAGGTTTTACTAATCAATAACCCTGTTTTAAAATATCCATGTAGAATAATTCAGTCCAGCTTTAGCTTGCCCATATATTTACATTTTTGCCTTATTTTTTCTCATCCAATTTAATCCTGATGCCAAAAAACTGCCCTTTAGGGAGCACTAATACTAACATGGAGGAAGATGACAACATTACTATTGTTAGTGGCAAGCTGTAAGAATTAGATCAGGTACAACCAATGGAAATCTTATTTCTGTTAGTCAATGAATATATGACCATTGACTTTTAGTAAATAGGCTTTAGATTGTCTAGATTCTGAACAGAAGATTCAGACTCATTAATAGAATTAAAGTAGCAGTTTTCTTTAATACCAATTAGCCGCTAACAGTTATCCTGTTGGTTTATTATCACAAATCAACCAACTCTTGTAACAAGTAGAGGTTCTTCAGGACCCTTTCTAACAGCAGTTTATCGGTTTTGTTGGCCGACCCCAGCAGAAGCTGTTTTGTGTGTTGACTCTATTTGTACCAAATAGACAACTCAAAAACCATTTCCTTTCTTACTTCAAAATAAGAGCACCACACATGGATATAAAAGGATCTCAAGGTTAAATCGCACAGCTTAAAGATAAGCTTGAAGCTTCGAGAATTTAAGAGAATGGAATCAGTTTTAAATAATCTGGAAATTCATCTCTACATGTCACCTTTCATGAAATGTTGCAATATTAATGATTTGGTTACAGGATTTTCTGCTCAGGTGTGACTAAACTTAACTAGAAGACAAATTTAAAACAGTAAACTCTGGAAAGGATTTTCTTAAAACATGGCAAATGGCTTAGCTTTAGTCAACTCTTTTTAACAAGACGAAGGGATGCAACAACAGAAATCTATTGTGTAACATTTGTGTAACAAGCTGATGGCAACTGTTTACATGTTTAACCATTCAGGGCGTCTTTTAATCTATATATTTTTAGAACCAGGTAGTTTCAGACGACTCCTCCGTGTTAAAGCTGTTTCATGGGAGCCCACATAAACAACAGCCTCCCATAGCATCAGAGCGCAGTGACAACAGTAAATGCCGCAGGACATATTGGACGCCGTTCAGGTTTATATGGGTTAGAAGCTATCACTGCCACGTCATACTGGCTCGGGTAAATTCTGTGTCATTCACTCGGTAATCCCAGTAAGCTGGTTATTTATCTGTTTGGCACTTTGCTCACTTTCTACCCGACAGCTTAACCCTGTTGTCTCTCTTCCCTTCTCTCTCACTCTTTCATCTTCATGTCTAACCTCCACTCTTAACCCCCCCTTGCAGTTTTCCCTTGTCTCCCACCTACACTCCAGTCTCTCTTTCATTTGACTGTCAGTTTGTTCCTCTTTCCTGATGTATCCCTCTACTTTCTCTCTCTCTTTCTCCTCCCCCATTTTTCTTCTGTGCCTCCCACTCAGTCTCGAACATCACCTTTTGTCTATCCCTCTTTTTTCCTTCTATCCCTCTCTTTGTTCCCAGTGTGTTCTCCTTGATTCCCTTCCTTTTTTGCCTACTTTGTCCCTGTTTATCCCTGTGTATTAACCTCTAGTGTGTCTCTTTTGTGATATTCATATTTCTTTCCAACTTGCTTATCCTTCTTGAACAATGTGTTTTTACCGTTCTTCATTACTTCATCAACAATATCTAATTGCTAAATTTAATGAGACACTTGGCTTCACACACATTAACTTTTTACGTAAGCTTTGAAATTAAGTTACCCAACTCTTTCCCGCTGGAACAGCTTCATCTGTTCTGGGGAGAGTTTCTAAAAGGGTTAGGAATGTGTTGATGGGGAATTTTTAAGAATTTCTTCTGGGGAACAGGTCCAACTCTTAAGTTGGATGATCCAGCCTGTTATGAAGTCTCAAGTCAGATGCATTAACTAGAAGAGGCAATACCCAAACTGTTTTCTCTCATGGCTATCCATTGTGACACAAATAGTTTTCACAGGAACTCTATTAAGGCACCACCTTTTCTCGTTGTGCCACATAAAACCAAGTCTTCTGCCCAGATCGCCTGTAATACAGAGAGTGACAGTGGAGAATCCCTCCTTAAGTGGCTTTAAGGTGATGAGGATAGGCTTTAAAATTAGAAAGGAATTTGGTTGAAGCTAAAAATGTATTATTGGAGAATTCTTCAGCATTAACAATTTTTCTTGGAACAGTCATAGAGAGTGGTTTGTTTTTAAAACCAAATTACATAAACAGTATTAAAGACTTGTAAAGTTTAATCGAGGTATTTTTTGAAAGGAAAGTCAAGTCTCGCTAAGTTTTTCAACCCTACATATCAACCGCTTAAGAAAATATTGATCACTTATCCTCAATCACTCTGAGACCTTCCCCACTTTCTCCTTTTCTGATTCCCTCGTGCTCCTCTGCTTATCATCTGCTCTCCTTCAGCCTCCTTCCTCCAACAGTTGAAGCATTTCAAATAAAAGATGCTGGAAAGACACAGCCCTTTAACGAGTGATCTCATCTTTTTTTTTTTCTTCCTTTTTTTTCTGGGGCTATTACTGAGGAAAAAAAACACATGTTCTGCTCTGGTCTCCTTTCTTAACGGGTCATTGCCCAATGGTATAAAAGCTGCTGTTTTTTTTACCCGGAAGTGTACTCTTATTTTTTGGAAAATCAAAGAGTTAGCGGAACCGTGAGAACTGTGGATTGAAATAATATGTTTTTTTTTTTTTTTTTTTATGATAAGATAGTTAAAGATAACTCGTAAACTTGCAGATGTTTTGCAGAGCTTTTACAGTCTCAAAAAGGCGACAAAGAGAAGCCTGGCTCTTATTTTTACATGTGGTGACAATTCTCACATGCTGCATCCTCATTTATGGTGTTTATGCTTTGACCACAATGCCCATGGTATTTTTTTGCACTGAATTCCATTGGCAGTCACAGAAAATAGAGGGAGGATCACATTTGTTTCACATATGTCATTAAAATCAGTTCTGGGTGTCTTCTTTTTCCCCTAAGAGCATACAAAGAAGAAAGAAGCTTGTTTTTCTTTTTTATTTCTCCTCCTTTTCTTCTGGAGATCTTTGTAACCATCCAGAGAGTGCTGACAAGAAGACTCCAAGAGCTACCCTGCAGTTAATTAGTCCCACTCTATTAGTCCAGCTATGTCTTAACTAGTTCCTACCAACAGCCATGCTTTGTTAACACTCACAGCAGCCTTGGATCATGCTCTTGTATGAAAAGTGATGCTCTGAGGGTAAAGGAAAAGCTAACAGATCATGCGCTCATGATGGTGGGGAGTCCCTCATGCATACGAGTGAGTCTGCTCTTTTCTTGCCATATAAAGTGACTCCTCTTTGCCTGTGTGAATTTGTAAGGACACCCCTCGGCTTCTCCGAGTGCCTAGAGTCTGAGGGAAACAGAATAAAACTCAGGAGCGGGTTGGTCAGCTGCAGCCAGGCGGTGGTGAGCTGAGCGTGTTGTTTGCTGTCTCGTTCTGAAAGCTACAGGGTCTGCTTCTTTGCTGCTCTGAATCGTCCTGGGAGTGAGGCGATGACTGGTGATATTAGATATGTATCACCAATTACCCAGACCGTCTGTGCAAAGCACAGAGTGCCGGGCCAAGACAAATGGCTCCCTGTTAGGCTTTGTGTTGGTGTCTGCATTTGTTGCTGGTGTTTAACTATTATTCTGAGATATCTGAGTTTATGATATTCAGCTCCTGATGTTCAATTCAATGGATTTGTGCCTAAAAAACATGTCATTTGCAAAACGTTTTGGCACAGATATAATTTCCTTATACTTTCAACAAGCTAGACCTACTTCTTTGTAAACGGTTCTTGATTGGTATGTCTTTAGGCTTTTTAAAAGTCTTTCTTTCTTCTGTTTTTTTCTGCTTCTCAACCTTAAAAAAAGTTTATTTTTGTTGAAAACAGTTTTTTTCCCCACCTAGATAATAGAAAATAAATAGCTCTTCAAAGAATGATGGCGTCTGAGTATTGGGGCAAGATTCTAACCTGTGTGCTCAATGCATTAAATACAGTTTACATCTCTCGGTAAAACACACTCAATTATTATTTTTCAAAGCACTAATAATTGGAGGTTCTTGGATGTTTTTATCAAAGGTTTAGTCAAGTCCTAAACAGGAACAATGTGGTTTAAAAGTGAGAGAAAGGAAAACTCCTTCTATGAGTTGCCTGTGATATTATTAAAGGTTTGGGAAATAGAGCAAACAAGTTGATTCTGTATTTCTTTGTATATGATACATTAAGTGAGGACATATGGGATAAAAAATACAAAATTTAACTCTTTATTCAAGGCAACATAAAGACAAGGACAGACCAATGTTAAAAAGGCATAAAAACATGTCCAATCTTTGTACCTATTAAGATAAATGTTAGCAAGTTAAAGAAAAAAAAGTTTTGGACTTTATAAATGTCAGTGTAGGCTTGCCCAAATTTAAAAGTTTGTCAAATACACATTGATAATCATAGTATATAACCTTCAGCAGTTGTGAGTCTCCATCGATCAGGCAGTAATATTCCTGATGTTCTCATCCAATCACCCATCCATGCATCCACGCTCCAACTTCAGTGCCCTCCAACAAGGTCAGGCCACAGACTAACTGCTGTTTACACCAGTCTTATTGGGTAGTTTCCAGAGTTGGGGTGGGTTTTTGTGAATATGGACAAGGGAGCCAGCCAATCACCTGCAGGCATTTCCTCATCCAATGGTTGGGCTTCACATGGCTCCCTCAAAGTCACCGATTAATTGGTCCGATTGTCCAGTAGACCGGAAAAGAGGGAGCTGCGATTGTTTGTATGGTCTGTTACTCTCTCTGACTTATACTCTACTCTTCTGGTTTCTCTTAGATGCTGTAAAAATTCAAAGGTGTAACCAGGTTCTGTAAAGCAAAAACACCTCACAATAACAACTTTATATAAAACTGTGTCTGTTTCCATTTAAAAAAATACCATAATGCGTTAATAAGAGAGAAAAGGGAAAAAAAACAGGATGGTCAAACGTCCTTTTGTCAGCTTGAGGTGTATATTGTCTAGACAATGTCTAGACGTGATCGAGCAAGATCTCTCGGTCCGGTAATTGTCTTACTGGTGTCCAGCTTTACCAGTAATCTGTTTAAATGTGAGGCTCTGTGGGTGGATAAAAGGTATGCAGCTCCCTTGAATCTATCTTCAGTCAGTATCACTGGAGGTGGAGGTAGCTGGCAGACACAAACATGATTCTCCTTTTGATTTCCTCAGGGTGCAAGTACAGGGGAGGAGAGGGAAAGTAGAATAAAAAGGGCTAAAAGAAACAATGCAAAATGGAAGAGTAAGGCAAGATAAAAGGGGTAAATTCAGTGGAAGCCCTTTGAGGCAGCAGTGGTGTCTTTATGTGTGTGTGTGTGTGTGCGAATAGGTAGGAAAAGGAGAGTGGAGGTGAAGTTACTACTAATCACAGTGTTAAGTGCTGCTGAGTGTTGTTTGAGAATTTACAGAGCTGAATAGACTTCTAGAAAAAAGCACGTCACTTCACTAGATACATTAAGTTCACTCTGTGTGCTTTATTCAGACATCTGCAACATAAAACGTGTGTATCTATCTTTTAGTTCACAAGCAGTTTATAAAAATCAATATATGACAGCCATAAAGGGTAATTGGTTCTAAAAGATCCTTATAAAATAATCTCTGAACTGTGTGTTGCTGGTAGCTATGTTTATTCCATCTCACCAGATTTACTGCTTCTCAAACATTATTACCTGCAGCTACCTGGGAAAAGGCTTCTCAGTGACCTGCTTCTGCCTTTCTCACTCAGATTGACGGACTTTACAACTTCTCACTCTCGCTATTGCAGTGGCTGATGCATCCGCTGTCAAGTAATGACTTGTCTTTCTGAAAATGATGTCCCTGGATAAGATTTTATGGCCAGTCAGCAAACTTGAGTGCCCCGAGTTTGCCCCTCTCTGGAAAGAGGAAATTGTTTCAGGTTCCCACAGAGAGGAGTCAGTTTGCTTTTAGGATTAAGGCTGTTGTCACACAGCTGCTGGAGGGGGTGAATAAAAGGGCCTAAACTAAAAGCAAACAGCATGATTTCCTCTCTTCTCTCCTATACATAATTTAACATGAAGTGATCAATCAAATCCACTAACTTGATTTTATTAGCCTGAGTCAATATTTTATGTGTGAGAATCTAGAAACCATAAACCCATCAGTTAAGATGTACAAGAGTACTTGACTGTGAGAAATATGAGTTATGTGTTTCTGTAAGCATTCTGCACCGTAAGAGGATAAATACTTCAGGGTATATGAGTTTTTAGGAACTACAATTTAGATGATTAGTTTAAAACAACAGTACAAACCAAAAATGTTTAATAATTTTTTCTTTGAATAAAATATCGAAATGCATATTTTATTAGGAGGATAAGGTTCTATTTGAACTTCAAATTTCCCAGATATAAAGATGTATGCAAACCACATTGTAAAAGTCTCAACGTGCATTATTTCTTCTTTTGTAGTTTTCATACAAGATACAATTTGATTGTGCTTTCCATCTTTGAATGAATGAATAGGTCCTGAGTAAGAAAACTAACCAAATTTCCATCCATCCATCCATCCATCCATCCATCCATCCATCCATCCATCCATCCATCCATCCATCCATCCATCCATCCATCCATCCATCCATCCATCCATCCATCCATCCATCCATCCATCCATCCATCCATCCATCCATCTGAAGAAGAAGAAGATATATTTGCTTTAAGTTCGTTGTAAAATCTTACTTTTGTGCTTTAAAATCAAGCAAAAATGCATCAAGAACCCCCAAATATGGAGTCTAGGATGGTATGGAATTTGATCATGATATTTTTAGGATCAATAGCATCAAATCTGGTGGAAGTTAAATTGCTCACTGGGCAGAACATTTGAAGTGTAGCATTGCCACATGTTTTCTAACATGCAGCTGGATCTCTTTTAAGTTCACTCCAACATCAAGTGTGCGAACTGATATTGTTGCACAGAATCAGAACCATGGCTGTATGTGATATAGCCATACACATGGTTTCATATACTCCCTCCTCTTTTTCTGTCGCTTTCACTTTCTCCTCTCTTTCTCACATGGTTTGGTCGCTTTTGACGTATTGTGATAACATCGAGTGAAATTACCAGCGCATTTTGAAACTGAAATTATTGTTGCCTCTCTTCCCTGTTACTTTAGATTTCCCATGCATCTGTTCAGTTTGTGTATATGTCTGTCTGTTGGCTACATGAGGGCATGTTTGCATGACCAAAGAAATGCAAAGTCTTGCCCCGACCATTACAATATGCCTTGTGTGCAGAATTTACATGAAATACATATTCATTCATGACAAGCATCTGCACAAAATGCCTTCCTTCATGCTTTCCCTCGCCCCTCATATGCCTTCACTTAGTCTCTGTGTTTGCTTCAAGACGTGTCTCAAAAGAAAAGTATTTTGGTTATTTTGAAAATCTTGCCGTTTAATAATGTACTTTATCTATGGAAGGCATAAATACGCATTGAGACAAGTTTGTGGCTTAAGAAAACTGAAAAAGAAAAAGCAGTTTCACTTCATTTGCTTCACTGAGGGAGTGCTAGTGGGAGGGAAATATATCTTTAGCTCCTATGTTATAATTGTGGCACACTAATGATGTAGACACATTCTCACTGTCTGTTTACAGGAAGCTCTCTTCTTTAATTTGTGACTGGTGCGAATGCCAAATGCATATATCTAATTACTGGTGGTTGCTAAAAGATACTGTTTACACACACCCTCTGTAGCCTTCTAGATGTCTCTTGTGTGTCAGATTTGCAAAAGGATACTTAAATGTATAAGTTAGTAAGTATAATGATGAAATTTTATTTACGTCATTTGAGTTTTACTTCATATTTGATCACAGGAAGTGCTTTAACACTCAAGATGTCTTCAAATACAAATATATATATATATATATATATATATATATATATACACACATTCAGCTCGTATTGAAGTTTATTTCACCCCTAAAAGAGTGTAAGCTGAAAGCTCGGCTATGTGCACACAACCATAATTTGCTCAATTGTAGTGCTGTGTTGTCCCAAAGGAAGATGCTGCTTTTGTCAAATTACTAGACATCTTACCTTTTAGAAGTGAATTCTACAGCTTTCATTTGCAAATGTAAACAATTTGAAACACAGTGCAGCACTTTTCATGCAAATGAAAGGGGAAACAAAATTGTCTTGCAGTCAAGTATGTGCAAAATTGTATAAAACAACTTTGAGTTTTTTCCAGCAGTACCATGTGACAAATGTGCAATGATGTCCAGTTTATACACATTGTTATGGTCTGTCTTTAGCTCCAAGTTAACCAGAGTCACATGTAGACTATTGTATATAGTAATGAATGCACAGCCTGAAAAGTACAAAGATAAGCTCGCTAGTTTCATAACAGTGGCAATGTGTGCTTTAAGGGGATCTGACAGTAAATCACAGTAGCTCATTGCTGATTTGTCACAACACATTATGAATGGTCCAGAAAATGACTTTAAACTTTCTCCTTCTGTCTTTTTACTCTGTCACTGCTGACTGCATCCTCTGCCTCCTTCTCACTTGAAGAGACGCTGAACTCAGATCCCAAAAGGCATCTGTTAAGACTGATGTTTAGTTTTTTTTTCTTTACTGATAAACTGAAGAATAAAGGTAATCATCTCTGCCAACCGATGACAGGAATCAAAGATGAGAGGAAATTGATAAAGTATTTGGTTATTATCTTAATAAGGTGAATACTGGGCTGTATCGCCTAGCCATGGGCTATTTTCAAAGAATTCAGAACAAAGCTATTTTTTAATTAAAAATTTAAGGTAATTAGTGTATCACTCATCTTACAACATATTGAAATTTTTATTAGTGCAAATGTAGAATTAACTCTAAAGAAACTTAGTAGCATTATTACCCTAAATGTCTGTGTTAGATAGTTTATCATTGTTTTTGCTGTTCTTGTCATTAATTGTCTTTGAGTTTGACTCAAACGCAGGAAAGAGGTGGGCAGAATTAAAGTAGAATAAAAGTGTATTAAAGAAAAAAAAAATTACTTGGACACAAACAACATCTGGAGTCAAAAAAAATAAGACAGATTTGACTTAAAATCAAAAATCTTGGGAGTGTATCTACAAAGAGAGGATACAAGAAACAGGTGAAATGGAAACAATTGAAAGTGAAACAGTAAGGAAGAGCAGCTGGAATTTAATACAAGCCAATTACTGGGGATAGCATAATGGGTCATGTAAGCACAAAAGAAAATGAAACTAAGGCAAAACTTAAATGAAGATCACAACAATTCACCCCTTTCTAGAGTAACGCTTAGAGCATAACTAGCTGATTTTAGCTTAAATACTGAGGCTATCTGCTTTGGCAACAAGCCTGAAGTCAGCTGCTCAACAGGGATTAATATTTTTTTCTAAGTATTTATTCTAAAGCTTGTCACCTCAAATTTTTAGCATTTTTACCATAATAACAGTAAACACCAGAATTTTGTCTTGGTCATATATTGATTGCAGTGTCCTCCTGCTTAGCTCCAAGGACTCTCAATAAAGTTGTAAATTCCTATTTATGTTTGTAAGCAAAACTAATAAAAAAAGTATGTAGCAACAGGTAGGGAACGGATAGTGCCACAGTTCTTAGTTTGGACCCATAAGACACAGGGCAACACATTGCAGAGCCCACACACACATCCACAGAGAGAGTATGTTTATTTTGCCTCCTGATAAGGAGATTAGCTTCATGATCCCACTCGTTTAAGTTAGCAAAGGGGGTCCATGTTCAGGAAATCCTGGCTTTCCTGATATGTGTTCCTGGTAGGGAACCTTGTTTAATGATAGACACAATATTACAGTCCATAGCTATAACCCCCTAAATGATCTACCGTAAATATTATGTAAAGGCAGATTCCCGAAAAATACAATTTCAGTGAGGGTGGGAAAAAGTTAAAACATGTGCAAAAAGTTGACGAAAACGACAAACTCTGGTTAGAAGTTGGTTGGGGGTATTCTTTATTGTTGGCTCAGTGACAGAGGTAGGACTCCAGCTTAAAGCTACAAACAGCAAAGTGCTAATTTTAGCCTCCAAAGAGGATAAGGATAAATAGCCTGCTGCCAGTTTGCCATATGGTCTCCTGCTGATTATATTGTGTCAGGAATATTTTCAGCCCCATATACCCCACCCATATACACACATACACTATATTGCCAAAAGTATTTGCTCACCCATCCAAATTATTGGAATCAGGTGTTCCAATCACTTCCATGGCCACAGGTGTATAAATTCAAGCACCTAGGCATGCAGACTGTTTTTACAAACATTTGTGAAAGAATGGGTCGCTCTCAGGAGCTCAGTGAATTCCAGCGTGGAACTGTGATAGGATGCCACCTGTGCAACAAATCCAGTCGTGAAATTTCCTCGCTCCTAAATATTCCACAGTCAACTGTCAGCTGTATTATAAGAAAATGGAAGTGTTTGGGAACGACAGCAACTCAGCCACGAAGTGGTAGGCCACGTAAACTGACGGAGCGGGGTCAGCGGATGCTGACGCGCATAGTGCGAAGAGGTCGCCAACTTTCTGCAGAGTCAATCACTACAGACCTCCAAACTTCATGTGGCCTTCAGATTAGCTCAAGAACAGTGCGCAGAGAGCTTCATGGAATGGGTTTCCATGGTCGAGCAGCTGCATCCAAGCCATACATCACCAAGTGCAATGCAAAGCGTCGGATGCGGTGGTGTAAAGCACGCCGCCACTGGACTCTAGAGCAGTGGAGACGCGTTCTCTGGAGTGACGAATCGCGCTTCTCCATCTGGCAATCTGATGGACGGGTCTGGGTTTGGCGGTTGCCAGGAGAACGGTACTTGTCTGACTGCATTGTGCCAAGTGTAAAGTTTGTTGGAGGGGGGATTATGGTGTGGGGTTGTTTTTCAGGAGCTGGGCTTGGCCCCTTAGTTCCAGTGAAAGGAACTCTGAATGCTTCAGCATCCCAAGACATTTTGGACAATTCCATGCTCCCAACTTTGTGGGAACAGTTTGGAGCTGGCCCCTTCCTCTTCCAACATGACTGTGCACCAGTGCACAAAGCAAGGTCCATAAAGACATGGATGACAGAGTCTGGTGTGGATGAACTTGACTGGCCTGCACAGAGTCCTGACCTCAACCCGATAGAACACCTTTGGGATGAATTAGAGCGGAGACTGAGAGCCAGGCCTTCTCGTCCAACATCAGTGTGCAACCTCACAAATGCGCTTCTGGAAGAATGGTCAAAAATTCCCATAAACACACTCCTAAACCTTGTGGACAGCCTTCCCAGAAGAGTTGAAGCTGTTCTAGCTGCAAAGGGTGGACCGACGTCATATTGAACCCTATGGATTAGGAACGGGATGTCACTTAAGCTCATATGTGAGTCAAGGCAGGTGAGCAAATACTTTTGGCAATATAGTGTACAAGCAAACAGATACACAAAAAGCTTTGGGCAGTGGAAGCATACAAGGTGAATATTTTGTTTTTCTTATTATTTTATTCTATTTTGTGAATTTCTTGATAAGCATATAAAGAAAGTGAAACCAGAATGTACAGATGAGACAATAAGCAGCCCTTTCTTTAGCCATTACTGTACCTTCCAGCTGCAAGGTAACATTTGGCCTCTTCTATAATCTTACCCAAGTTGCTTTATATTCTCACTTGTAAATATGAACCCTGCAGAAGAATAAAAATGAGCCCCTCTCTCGGCTGGCACACATGCATATGTTCACATGTAAATGCAACACACACAGTCTCACAGCTACTCTCCATTATTCTCTCACTCTCTCCCTCAAATTGAAATAATTCAATTTATAGACACAGTTCCAGACCTCCCTGGCTAAGAGCATTATGCATGAACACCCTCCACCACCACCACCATCATCCTCCCACCCCTCTTACCGCTCTCCTTTTCCGAACAAAAGACGGGGAGAATTTACCAGCCAGCTCTCCAAACGTCACCAACACAAAGCCAATTTCATGCCAGGAAAACACCAGCAGAAGAGCCATATTTGGACACAACCCTCATCTCAGTGGATTTTATTTCACATTGATACGGTTCAATGCTGTTTACTTATGTTACTTTTTTATAACCCTTACATCGACCTTCCTTCTGTCATTACTAAGCTTCGGCAAGGGGGACTTTCTCACGGATTTATATCTTTGAGTAACAATGCTAGTGTTTTAGAGTATAATATCAAAAACTAAAAATACATAACATTCAAGTTCTTTAATTTAGACAGAACAGCAATGACAATCCTTGCTGCTTATAAGATAACCTATCACATGGGTTTCTGTGGCTATTATAGTGTTTTCTAAAACAAATTATCTTCTTTTGCTCTCTACATATAGCACATTTATAGCTAGGTTTAAAGTCCCAACTGAGGACAACATTATCCCTTTTACTCTTTGACTCCTTTTAGACCAATAGTTGTAGAAAACTATGGCTTGATGGTTATTCGTGATGCTACATGCTCAAGTAGCCAACACGCAGTCAGCTGCTAATCAAACTTACTGTTTATATCCCCCAACTGTTTTTCTTTTTTTAAGTATTAGATTACTTGGGGCATTGTTGGGGGGTTTGCTTACTGCCTTTTTTTAATTAACTAACTTAAAGCCCCTGGATGAATGCTGGAGGAGTGTTCGCACAGCTGAAGCCCCGTCTCTCCTGTGTGCTGTGTGTTGTGTACTTTTTATTGTTATACTTCTGTTGGCAATTTTAATACCAATTGTTTCACCTCCTGATGCACGATTTATAAATCATTCACAAACAGGTGAAGTGAAAGCTTCAATGTGAGGTCAAAAACTGTGTGCTCACCTTCCTACCAGCAAAAACAATTAGGTGCAGGTGAGTTCCCCTTATAAAACCTAAAACCCACACCGCACCACATCGTCACCTGGTGGACACACAAAATATGCATATGCAAAGTGGCTCCTGCACGCTCCTTTAGGTGTCAGTCTAAAGGAGAGAAGTTAAAATATGCTGGTTTGTTGGGTGTTATGGCAAAAATGCCAAGCAGATGTGTAGATGGGCTGGGTTCTTATAGGAGTAATGCCCCAACTTTGTAGTTTGTAGCAGTAGCGAGTGAGCTTAGTCAAAAAGCAGAATACTCAATCTAACAGCCAAACCAACATCTTCAGTCATGAGATACTGTTGACTTAACTTGAATAACAGAACCCAGGAGAAAGGGATGACAAGAACTTGCTCTCTAAGGTTTGTAGACTTGGACTTATAGATTAGGTGTCATTTAGGTGTTATTTAAGCAATTGCTCCTCACATTGAAGAGTCTGCTTACAGTTGTTCCCCCATCTGGGTGCCTTTTTTTAAGGTTTTCCAGTTACCGGTATGTCACATTGCTGGCAGACCTAGAAGACACTGAAATGGCTATACATACCTTCTAGTCTACAGAATCTTTGGGATTGCTAAGAGAGAGTTGGAGGATGTTTTCTTTGTGGAGCCTTTTACCTTTACCAGATGAAAAAATAGAAACAGTGTAGTCAGAGGGCTGCAACAAGTGGAGTAGGTTCACTTCTGCATTATTTAATGCTCTGTACAGCTAGAGAAAATATTTTTCTTGTGGTTCATTAAAAGGATATCAGGATTTGGGCAGTATGGCAGTTCTGAAACAAGTTTCCATTCCTTTCCTTTTTCCTTACTTAATTCCAATTATTTTCATGGTGTATATGCAGTCTAAGTTTTGCCCTTTGAGGCAACATTTGTTTGTTACTAGTGGAGGTGGCTCATAGCCTCATAGATGCAGAACAGCCATAAGCGTAATGCCATGCTGTGAGCTGATCTAAAGTGGAATGCACTAAGTTGAAGGCAAAGAGTTGCTTAATGCAAGTTTCTGGGTTAAAGCTTGACCCAGGGCTGACCCAGACCAAACATGCTGTCCCCAGAGGCCCCCTCCCATTGGTCCCTTTGACATGGATACCTGCAAGAGGGATTCAGTCGAGAGATAAAGACCTTGCGAAGCTTTCCTATGAGTTTAGGGAGGGAGTAGGAAGAAAGAGAGGGCTAGATAACAAATACCTGTAGATAAACACAGGAGCAGCAGGCTGGGCTGGAGGGCAGCATGGGTGTTTACTTTGTGTGTTTGCAGAGCGACACAAAGCTTGCCACTTGTGGTGCACACACTTGTGAATGCAGACGTATTCAGATGTAACCTGATCATCCCTTCTCGCTCCAGGCCAATGAAACCTAAAGAGATGAGCAGGTACTGGTGGCAGAGATCCTCACTGGTGATAACCTTTGGACTAAAGGCCTGAATGGTGTTGTTAAGCACACATGCAAAGTGCACACAACGTGCACACCAGCTCCCATCGGCAGGCCTGAGTCTTTGTTCCACTGAGATTCTCTTCAGCAGCAGGGAGGTCATACTCTTCCAGGAAGTCACCCTCCAGAGAGGGCTGCCTCTTTCAGGAAGTGACTCGGTGGGAATTTCTGGCAGGAGCACCGACAACCATGGGGGGCATATCACTTCTGTCCACATGGGCCCATGCTCCAAAGGAAATGGGCCGCTCTAAACCCACTCACTTCCTCTTCCTCTGCTTCTGTCCTAAAAGCATTATCAGGGCTGCCGAGTATGGGTCCACTGATAGGACTCCTAATCCTTTGCATCCATGCAACACCGCATCCTGTACCTATCAAGGCCATAACCCACAGGCAGGAGTAGCTGTAAGGTGTTGCCATTTAGGTTATATGTAGGTGGTAAGCGTTTAAAGAAAAAGCAGTTTAGATATTTTGTACAAACAAATAAAGGTGTTTAATAATTCATCCTATGAAATGAATATCCAAAACGCATAAAGAGTAAATCCGACCGCTCAAGTGGGTTGCAGCTTAGAGATTTGGACTTATCTTGTTTTCTAACCACCCTTTCACTAACATAAACCTTGTGGGCAAAGACCGTATTACAATAAATACTCAAATCTTCTGTTATTCTATGGCAACCATTTGGAAGTTAATGCACTATTATTAGCGCATGCCACAGCAGTGTTAGCATGCCTGTATTATCTGAGTACATGTCTCAGTTTGGCCGGCGCTGATAAGCTAGCGGTGGGAAAAGCCATTTGTAGTAAAATTGTTTATCAGAGCTTGTGTCAATCATGCATTAACAATGTGAAAAGTTTCACAAACCTATAAAAAAAATATCTATGAATTCTTAACTGAGATCATGACAAAAGATAACATATTTCTACCCGTAGAAGTCTCTGTTTTATTTCATTTAAATCCACATTAGTTGCTCTCAGAGTCTTGAAACAACTCCCAATCTCCAAAAACATCATCGCGGGTTATGCAAACACTGTTTTGTGAATCTTTGGTTATTTAAAGAGAAGCCAGTGATTATTTGCATTGGAAAGGAAGGTAGGAGGTTGTCCACCGTGGATGATCTTGTGTGAAATGCATACTGAAAACTAAGTATTAGAGTGACTGCATGATATAAAAGTAAGAGAGCAAAATCCATAAAATTAGGGGAGACTTAAACCACTTTAATATTTTTTGCTTTTTGCACCCATAAAATTAGGTTGATGGTGCTGCATAAAAGTGTGATTACTGAGAGCACAAACTGATTTCTGGGGATGGCATTAAAGATTTAAACAGAATTTTTAGTGCTTTATAATGGTAGTGTTTTAAGGCCGATTAAAGTTTAATAAGTAAGTAGATTAAAAAACTTAACTTTCTGTACAAAAAAAGTACTTCAAATTTTGTTTTTATTCAACTTTTGTTTACTTTAAACAGCATGAACTTAGTTTGGAGCTCATTGAAACCAAGGTTTGCTTGAATGTTTCAAGATTTTTAAGCATATTTTTAACAGCAATGGTTCCTTCCCCTTAAAACAAAGATGTCATAAGTTATTTAAGAAAACCTACTGAGCTATGTATTGCCTTGACTTTCACTAGGGATGTTTACATGTCTTTTTAAATCACCCCCACCACACTTTTATCTATTGAATTTTGCTCCAAAGTAAGGTTGAGTAGGATATTTCTCCTTTAGATTAGCTGAAGTTTCCTTCTCTTTGTGCCACATCTACATTCAAGGACTTTGGAATGCCCTTCAGCACTTCAGCTGACTTTTGGAAAGAACTGTGGTGCCATTGTGCTGTTAAGTGCTTTTACCTTTTGTTATAGTCCTTGTCCTCCACTGCTGTCCCCTCCCCCCTTCCCGTCCTTCTTCCATAGTCCATTTTCCCTCTCTATCTGTTTGCTGTGTGTTAGGTTGGACTGAAGCTCAGTGTGCTGTAGGTGTCAAAAGCCCTCTGAGAGAGAGCAAAACAATTGAGGGCAAGAGTTAAGAGTGAGAAAGCAGCAAAAGAGACAAGCTCTTCACAGATTTCGTCTTTTAGATGTTGTTTTAGCGGCAAAGGAGCTCTACGCTGATCTTGCAAGTGGTGCTATTAGAAGTGAGTCTGGCCTTCTGTCTTCGATTTAGGAAAAAAGAGAAAAGAAAACAGCAACACAAAGACAGGAGAGGAAAAAAAATCAATAGTTACACAGAAAAAGAGCTCCACATGAAAGGCTGAATTCATTGCCCTGCTTTTTTTTTTTCATTTTAGCTTGTAGTGTGTGTCTCTGTCTACCTCATTCTTTCTTTTTTCAGCGGATCCAAAAGCCGGAACACAAGGCGGTTAATGTGGATGTGTGCTTGTGTTTGTGAACGCGAAGGCATGCTGCAGTTTAATGTCGTGTCGGTGCCCTGGGCTGGAGGCAGTTTCCAGCGTGTCAGGCAGCCTGTGGTGATGACCCTTTTCGGGAAAATGGCACACAGAGAGCAGTCACATTTACACTGACATTTTTGCCATCACCTATGGCTATGTCAACAGGCCTGATCCCTCCCCCTGCTTCCAAAGCCTGTGGATGGGCCCCAGCCCAAACATACAGCAGCATAAGAACTTATTGCATGGCTCTAAATAGAGATTTTTAAATAAATATTCCTTAAGATGTGGTCCAATGGGTCATTCCTTGGGCTTGCATTAAACTACAAATACTTTTGATAATAGAATAGAATAGAATACTTTATTGCCCCCAATGTAGATATTTATATTGTATCATCAGTTAAGCTAAATATAAATAAAATATAGTAATAAAGCACAAAATAATTCTGAAAATAAACAAAATTGTTTCTAAATTGTGCTCAGTACATAAAGATGTGCTACATGTAAAGAACATCTTTAGATTGTAAAATGCAAGAAATGCACACACACAAAAAAAACATTTTTCTTATAAATCTTTTCACAAAATCAAATTTTGCTCCTATAGCTGAAGGGAAATATTGCTAATATAATGACGAGCAGAGAGGAGATCATAAATATATACAGCTTCCTCCACATCAATTTGCACCTAAGGGTGTGTAAACAAACATAAATAAATCTGTTATTGCAGTAGCATAATCTCACACTGAAGAATTTGTTGCATTTATCTCTACAGTTGAGCCCCGTCTAGCTTTCTTTCTTTCTCACAGTGCCTTTGTTATTTCAAACTTTTGATCATTGCTCAGACTGTAGATATTGCCTGGTTTGAGGAAGGATCTATGTTCCTGATGACGGATCAGCGGCATCTGCTCTACCTGAATGACATGTTCTCCCCTCTTTCCCTTTTTTAAACCAGGGCTAATAGAAATTGAACTCTGCTTCATTTATGAAACATTAACAACAGGAAAATTAGGTTTTATGGTTATTCTTTATGGTTAGTAATATTTATTTTACAGTTTTGTTGAACCATATTGAATATATAATGAAGCAGGAAGTTTTTACCTTGATACCATTGGCTAACAGTGTAACAAATACTATTAATGGTATCAAATCTCTTATTTCTTTGGAATCATTTTTATGAGTAGTGGCAAATTTGATCTGTTTTCTGTTTTATTCTTTCTTGAATTGGATGTTCTCTAATATTTACCAATTTAAGAGTATTGGTTCTTTATATAACTTGATTTGGATATGCATTCTGCAGTATTTTTTAAACAATTCAATATAAATGGGGTTGGGTCATTAAATATGGAGAGCACAGTATGCCCTTAATATGTTCATAACAACAAAGTAGCCCTACAGCTCCCATAAATGTGACATTTCAACACTTGTAATTATCTTTTCAGGTTAAGTTTCTAATGTCTGATATTGTAAAGAACCTCTTGTTGTGAGTTAAACACATTCCTCATATCTGCATTCCTGATCCACGTCTTCAAACAGATCCAGCAAAGCAGAATTAATTGCTCATACTTGGCTCCATTTCTCACAATAAAAAGTCTCTTGCGTTTCTTAATGATGGAAAAAAAGAGAAACAAGTGAAGATGACTCACCAGTTGTTGTCATTATTGGATCTGTCAGTGCACATCCAAAAAACTGTCATAGTTCAAGGAAGCTTGTGTTGTTTTAGCAAAGCCATTTTTACTTCTAATTACTTTAATAAAATTGTGGTTGACTGCAGGAAACAATTACTTTTCTTTCCTAGAGGTTGTTTACCTGCTGTCTTTATCCTTATTGCACAAAGGAGAGCTTTCTGTCATTTCCTTTTATTCCTTTCTTCATAGTTGATGGAGATTGTGTGAAGTCAAACAATCCAAACAAAGTGGCAGAAGTTTAAGGCAAACATCTAAAAAGAGCTGAGACCTTCTTGCAAAGGCATGAAGAGTCTAGACTAGCTATATTGTGCTCCTGACAGCACATGTCATTATCCAACGAGCAGTGGTGGGGATTGCTTTCCGTCTCTGTTCCAAAATCGGGCAGAAAAGCAGCGTTGGTCACAGAGAGTGTTTTGTATTGAAGGGAACCTCTTGAGTGTGTTGGTTTGGAATATTTTGTAGTCATTGTTGGAAAGTTGCCTTGTGGATGAGCTTGGGAAGCAGAAGCATGTGAGGAAAGTGTTTTGGTGTACTAAATGAGCCTCCCTAGTTGGGAATTACATAGCAAGAAATGCCTGCATGTTCAAAATATTTAAAGGTGGGAGGGAACCCCAGAGTCATGAAAAGGGAGACCCCTCCGACACCCCCAAGGCCTTAAACCCCCTCCCCCCCGTTGAACTCTCTCCTCAGTAAGTCTAGAGCTTATGAATGGTCTGAATACAATAAGCGCCACTTTTTTCCGCATTCCCTCCCTCTCACAGGCCGCTCTTTACCTCTCTGAGGATTTCTGGGAATGTAATGCGTGTGTGTGAGAGCCAGAAAAAGAAAAATGGAGTGAGAGGGCGAGCACTTTAGTCAATGTACATCAACAAGCGTGTGTGTGTGTTTGTACTATGTCCATCATGCTCTTAGTCTGCATGTGTGTATGTATGAATTTCTCGCCTGCCAGTATGAGCCGTGTGTATCCCATGTGGAAAAGGATAACAGGCCCCTGAGGCCTGGGTCTTTCCTGAGCAGCTTCCTGGGGTGTGAATCTCAACGACTGGCCAATGAAAGATCAGCTCCAGGTCACTTGGACTCAATCAAAGACTCACTCTTTTCTCTTTTGTTCAAAAAACCCCAAAACAAAACAAAACACAACAACCCTTGGAATAAACACACTACAACAGAGTGAAAAGACTTCTCTCAGTCCATCCACTGCCAATAAAACCTTGCCAAAACATGTTATGAAAAGCGTTAAGACATCTGTGTGACTCCTTAAACCTGCATCCTGCTCATGACATCTGGTACAAAGCTAATATTCATAAACTATATTCCTAAGCACAGCAGGGTTTCTAAGAAGAAAACATTATTTGAAAGCTAAATGTCACAGATCTCTTCTCCTGCGCTGGAAGCGACAAGATTGCAGTTTGCAGATGAATGACTTGCAAGTCCGTGGCTGTTAATTTGCTAGGCAGCAGAAAAATGGCTGACACCTCCACATGGCACATGTGCCTATGTTAAGAGGGTAGGTAGCACCAGTGAAGCTCTTATTCTGAGAAATGGTTCATAATCAGATCATAACAGATTAGCCTAGATACGGCGTGATAATGTCAGAGTGCGCCTTGAGAAAGAGAGATGCACGGGGGTGATATTGGCACAACAGAGACACGATAAAACAGAGGCGAGCAAGGACTGTTTGCACTCATTGGATGAAAACATAAAGACATTGGACACTGAAAAATGTCAGCCTCTACATCACCTTTTGGCATGAAAATAAGACATCATCAGCTACTGTTTCATTTACAGTACTGAAGGATTAAGGGTGCCAGGAGAAGGGTTAAATATCGTTCAGTCTTACACTGCAGGTGCATATTTAAAGGAGTACTTTGTTTAGAAAGTTAGTCATGGAGGATGAAAGCAACAGCTGTAAATTGGATAGGAGCAACTTTTAAACCCTCATCATTTATCAAGATAGATAGATTAATTGATTCTATACTCATGTAAGACAACTCAAAACATCATGCAGATTGAGAGAGTGAGGAGACATGACAGTAAAGGAGAAAGGAAAGAGCGTTAGTACTGTTAGAAAAATAGCCAATCAAAGCTGAATGAACTCAGAAGTATGCATCAGTTTAGCTAATAAAAACATCTACTGCAATAAATGAAGGAAGCAAAGTAAATCAGTGACTTTACGTCATAGTTTCTTCACTCACGGTAAACGTGTGCGGGATTGTGTCTGAGTGTGTATTTTTGTATACACTCTGTGAGGGGACTGATAAAATATTCCTTCCCTTGGTTGGCCCCGGGGCATTTCAACTGCCCCTGGCTCCTTCCAGTCAGTGGCCTGCTCCTAATTGCCACATACACACACATGCACACACAGACCCTGTGTGGTTGGAGACACACATTCACTGGGAAAGGCAGGAGGATACAGACACATACAGGCGAATGCACATCTACGCATGCATACAGTCTTCACAGACAAACATGCATCCCTCCTTGCATTGATTCCCCCTCCATGCCCATCCCCCCCTCAGTCCCCCCTCTAACTAGTTGCAAAGATGTTGTCATGGCTGATCATGTGGGCCAGGCCCAGAGCTGTGCCTGTGGCTTTTTCTTGTGGGGAGTCTGCAGCTTGCTAGGTTAGCTTCCCCACGCTGTGTGCATGCAGCCCAGGGTTAGAGCCTGCTGAGGCTCTTAATAAGCCTGGCAGACTGTGCATGGAGACTATCTGACTGTTTTATTGAATGAGTTGCTGATTGGCGGACTGGCTAGCTTTCTGACCAACTGAATGACTGCTTGCAGAAACACTTAACACAGCGACCTGACTAAGCCTCTTAAGTCGCTCTCTTAAATATTATTTCTGATTATATACAATTTATTCATAAAATAAGTTATTTTTAAAACTTTTATTTTAATCGTGGTTTTGTTTTATAACAAAATCACTAAAATTAATTAAATGCTTCAATTTTTGATATGACAAAGATCACATACAGTTCAGACTCATTAGAAACATGCAAAAAGTCAACTCTGAGGTAAACGTAAGCTTTGCTATTGTTAGCGGCTCACGTTTAATGAGTCACAATGGCCACAAATCAGTAGTCCGTTTACTGTGTTTCTTGGTCTAAAAGATTAAACAAAATGCTGCCATAATTTGGATTTAACATGGTGAAGTCGTCTTCAGTGATTTTCTGACGAGTTCTAGTCAACCAGCTGTCTGTTCTTGTTGACTTTGTCACCTAAACAACGAATCGCTAGCTTCTCACAAATGATTACATGGTTTCCAGCAGTCACCTTCATATCTGGGGCTTTTAAAAATAGCTTAGACTTACGTCACCAGAGGAAGCCATGCTGACACTAACTGGATGGTGCTTCACAAGCCCAATTTCACTTTCAGGGAAGACCTTGTAGCTTTTTTACTCAAGACTTTGCACCTCATAGATGATGTCACAGAAAATTCAGATTAGATGAATAATATGATATTCTGAGCATGCCCAAGAGGCATCTTTAAGCTTGAAGTGAGCACATATGTAAAAGTACCAGACTCTAGCAGTATACCATGTATTAGGACACCAAAAAGCTTTTATATATATAAGTGAAAATCGGATATTTTCTCCACAGAGGATTTTTCTTTCTTCTTTTCACTGCATGATGTATTCAAGATGAGCTACAGCCATCAAAAGTTAAAAAAAGTAAATCAATTAACTCTGCCTTGTGGGCAAATGTTGCATAGAAGCTATTTTTCAAAAGGGTTTGAAGCGATAATCACCTGGAGCACCTTAATAAATCCCCTTATTGTTTTTAATGTCCATAATCATGACTCTCCATGTGGGTAAGCAGCTTTTATCAGTTTTATTTAGTTTGTTACAGACTTTCTAAATAGTTGTTTTCTTATGCGTTTGTGTTGGATGTCAGAGCAAGATAATCTTCAAGTAACAACAACGGACTGCTCTACATTGGACTCTTTTCCTCAGATTAACTTCCTTTCGCAGCTTCCTACTCATTATTTTCTCCCCCTTCATTGCCTCTGTGAGTGGCTTAAATTTGCACATTCCCTCCTGCTTCTCCCTCTCTGTCTCTATCCTTTCCTGCACTGTTTCACCCTTTAACTCTCCTTTGTTTCTGCTCTGTTGTGTAGCCTCTGTCTGCTTGACAGGCTGTGGTAACACCGTTGACATTTCCACAGCATGGCTGCTGAAACACAGCTTCAGCACCTTTCCTGCCTCAGCCTTTCCTCCTCTCTCTCCACCATGACTTCCCTTGTGCTGTTAGGTAAAGAGAAGCAGAAATTAGCCCCAGACCTTGTGGAGGTGATTGGTTTCAAATTGCAGTGAAAATGGAATTGCCAATAGACCTACGGCCTTCTGCCTCTTTTTCCTCCAAGGTAAAGTAAATGTACACTCCTAAGTCTGACCTATGGATGGTTGATCCCCTTCTAGGTAAACTGAGTGTCCATAGGTCAGTCTTAGAAGTGTAAAGAAGGATGGGAAGTGTTAGTGATTCCCTGTCTGGGGTTGTGGGAGAAAGAATTGTGAAAAAGGAAGCTGTTTAGATTGAGTTTATTTTTCAGTGTTTTTGTTTGTCTTTTTTATTTCCTAAAGGTTCCGCCCGTCTTATCATACCTCACCTTCTTTCCTGAGTTAGTGGCACATTCACTCCCGCTCCGAGCTGGTTCTCCGGCCGTTAGCCTCTGTTTTCCTAACTCGTACAGGACGAGCCCCTAGGTTTGTTATTGTAGGCTTTGCTGAACATGAGCCGGTCTTTACAACGGATTGAAAGCATTTGCTTCCAATGAAAATCTGGTCTTAGATTACAGGGCCCCGACTCGGCTCACCCGTCTTTTTCCAGCAGGCAGCTGGAAAGGGAGGCGAAGGGGAGGGTGTATTTCTTTTACCCTGAAACAGTAGGAAGAAAAAGCTGAACTTACTCACTGGGCTCAGACGGTGCTTGTCCTAGGCTAATGATGTAACTGAAGCTTGCAATGTGAGTGTGTTTCCAGGACACAGAGAGGTTCAGAAGCTGTATAATGCGCTCAATGTGTGCTTGCTTGTGGAGCACAGGGCTGAAAAGTCTTGTTAATCAATTAATGGATCAGTTGCTGAACAACTGTAATTGATTGTTAAATAAATGAAAAAAACGTTTTCTTTTAGGCATGGGTCGGTATAAGTTTCTCAAGCTACGTTAACCTTGAAAAAGATAAAATAAAACACATAAAGAATAGTATTTTAGCACAAAAACATAAAGTAAAACCTGATTTAATTAGACTGTAGTTAACAACCCCCTGAGCAATACATTGGATTTTAACATTGAAGTTACAACGAGACCTCATTTAGGCATGAGTCAACCTTGTTATGTATAAAACTAATTTAGACCTATATTATCTTGGTCTAGATTCTGGACCAAGCAAAACTATTATCAAAGTATTTAAATCTTGCTTGTGTTTTTCTTATAAAATCACCAAGTTCATGACGAAAAACAAACAAAAAAACAGTAGTAATAAAGTAGAAATTAAAGACATTTTCATTCAGTTATGTAGAAATACTATTTATTATTTCCTTAAATGTGATAAAGTGCTACTAATATAAAAATTTGGTATAGAACTGAACTTTTTTTCAAAATGAAACTAAATTAAGACAACAGCCCTAATGTGATGACACAAGTACCAGGTTGTTCTGTACTTATGGATGTAAACAAAACTCTTGCAGGCTGTTGCACCTGATTGCTGTTCTGCAATTTTTTGGAGTAACATAAGTAAAACAAAGTGATATTAGCTGTTTTTTAGTCAGACTCCATTTTACCTTATCTTTATGATTGTTCTGGTTCTTAAAGTTCAAAATAAGAACTTATTTAAGAACTGAAATTTTTGTAAACAGCCCAGTGGTCTTTCTTGAATTGAAACACTTTAAATGGTCAGGGACTATGAACCAAAACATGGTGTACATGAACACTTATGACCCTCCTATTCATAACTTTACAGTATCTTTATCTCAGTATCAGTATCTCAAATAGTCAGCTGTATACATGTGCTGTGCCATCTGATTAGCAGTGTGCAGCCATATGTGGGTGGAGCAGTGCTTCCAGAGAAGCATTTCATGCATCCTCTTAAAATAATTGAAAATCATAGGAGTGTTTTTTCCTGTGAATTCTAAACAGTACTTTTATAAAATCCATATAATCCCTGGCTTTTTATAAGCCTGACTCCTTCATTCTAGTTTCTACTGTATGTGGTATATTTATGTATATTTACATTTAAAAAAGTATACCTGTTTTAATTGGAATCAAGTTTTAACATTTGGAAAACTACATTTTCTAGTCCTCTCATTACGTTAATCAGACATTAAAATCCTTAAATGTGACGAATATATTAAGTATCAATCCTAAAAAGTCATTTTGCCAATGTATATTTATTCAAATCATTAAATAGTGAATAGAGAGAAAACAAACAAACAAACTGGCAAACGAAACGGCAGGATTGTAAATGTTTGAACGTGCTGGGCTCCTTTATTCATTATGTTACATTAGTTCGAGCCAACCACAAGCTTGATCTTCATATGTGCATTATCAGTTCTCAGTATGTGGTGTTTGCATCAGTGCTCTGACATCAATGCCAAAGCAGCTCTTGTTTTATCCTACCTCCACCCTCCACCCCCCTTGCCGTCACCTCCACTTCCACATGAGGTTCATTAAAAAGCCTTTAATATGTGCGCATATGTATCTCCTTCTGCCAGCACAGTCGGAGTGAGAGGGAGAGCTGGCCATGTGTGTTGTTTCGTTTGGTTTGTTGAGAGGCTCTCTCTCCTAATGGCGTGTATAATTCAGGTGCCCTCCAGGCATGCTTTCAGGAATTCTTTTGCCTGAGGTAATGGGGAGCAAAGGCCTGGGTTTTAGGCCCTTGATTATTCCATTGATGTGGCAGGCTGGAAAAAAGTCATCTCCAACCGGATTAGCGCCAACATCGCCATTAATTATCAATGAACCTGGTCTCAGGGTTTAGCCAAGGTGCTGGTGTCTTCCTCTGAAATTTAGTGGGGCGGCCCTGCGTCAGTGCAGCTCTCAACTCTTGCCACAGTGAATAAACCACGATGCTTTAGAAGTGCTTAGCGTGTAATCAATAAATAACAGAATCCAATTTGGTGCACTGCTTTGGCAGTTTTTATATTTTCTTTCCCCCCCTCTCACTTCCTCACACTTCAAGGCAGGGGAGGCATTGCGGGATAAAAGTCTGGTTATTTGGTGCTGGAATATCCAGGCGTGAGGGTGCCACTTGTTTACTTCGCCTCATGTTTCTTTAATGATTATCATCTTCATTCAGGGTGCCTGGCGTTTTTGAATAATGATAATAACAATTACGCTTTTCATCACAGATGGGAAGAGCCACTTTCTCTCCATTCGAGCTGTATGGAATCCGTACAGTAATTGGGTGCCTCTGAATATGTGTGCATCTGTGTTCAAGAGTTAATGTTGTGGATCCTGAATGCAGAGAAAAGGGCCCGTGGAGCACTTTCTTTTCACATTGGCTTTTAACGCTCAGATACTCAAAGCTGTCTCACTGTAGCCCCCTTAGGTGAGGTTAACTGGCCTTAATAGAGTCTTATCAAAGCCCTACAGGTTGCTGTAAGCAGCCATGATGCTATTGTTATGAAAAGCAGCTAGCTTTGTTAGCAGTGTTTGTGCCTCCGACTGTTTTTTTTCCATCTCTTTTCCTTTTATTTTGTGTCTCCCCGTCCGTGCAACCTTGCCTTTTGTAGTGCCGTGTTACTCTTTCCACCTCAGGTAAAATGGCAGAATGCGCTGGGGCGACGCTTCAATAACAATTTTCCCCTCAGGATAATAAAGACTAAATCTCTCTGTCATTTTCAATTCTGCACGGGCTTGGATGGGAGAGTGGGGAAATGCGACCTTACAAGTCCTTTGTGCTTCCCCTTCTTTCCTCTCTTTCTCACAGAGGGATGCAAGTGCTTACTGTGTTTTCAGTGACGGCAGGAGAAAAATGAAAGGCAGGGTTATTTATAAATGTATTAAAAATGAATGCATTTATGAGGTGCTGATTCCCCTCCATTCTCTGCTCGCTATTGTCGAGGCTCCATACCCATCCGTCTGTGCCGACAAAGCCCTCCAGAATTCCTTTTCGAGATCACATTTATTCCCTTTGAACGTTCGGCAAAGCATTTGCAGGAAGTAAACAAACCCTGTGTCTGATCGGAGCTGTCTCTTCCTGTTTCTCGTCATGTGACAGGTGATGGCCTGGACAACAGCGTTGCTTCGCCGAGCACAGGGGATGATGATGACCCGGATAAAGAGAAGAAACACAACAAGAAAAGGGGGATTTTTCCTAAGGTGGCCACCAACATCATGAGAGCGTGGCTCTTCCAACACCTAACAGTGAGTTAAGCCAAACAATATTTGTATTATATCACATGTGATCCTTATTTCACTGCAAAGAGCTGTCTTTCTCTCACTCTGGTCTTCTAGTATTTGGCACACTTTTGCACACCTGAAACACACTTAGAGAAACACACACTCACTGTCCAACACTGAACCGCATTTTGATGCACTTCTCCAATGCGTAGCTCAGTTTGTAGGGCGAGCACTTCAAAGACGGAGTCCCGTGTAATCTTTGAGAGATCTCTGATCATCAACTGAAACAGAATGAGGCTTAAGCTGAGGAGAGACACCCCAGGCAGTTTGTGCAGATAGACTGAAGTACCTAGTTATAATACTTTACAAATGCAAGAGATGCTGCAAAGAACAGTGGCTTGGTTTTGCTTCCCCCTCACTTACAAATCCAGTCATCATCGTAGACTAGCAAGGATAGTTTGATGGAAATATATCCGTTTTTGGGCCTCATAATTCGACTTTAGTTCAGAGGGATATATATATAAATGATCAAAACAACCTCTTGTTAACCAGTCTTACTAATCTTGCAGTTAATCATACTCTATTATGTTATTTTATCTAGAAATGGACCTGTCAGAATTTTGCGGGTTTCAGATCACAGCTTTTGTAACAGCTATCGTTAATAAAGCAGCCCTGTTTGTTTGTATACCCTAAAGTAGATCCTTATACTAGTTCAAGGATTACAAAAGGCTCCAATAACGTCCAAATCCAGTGTGTACCATGACAGACTAATGTGGAAATCTCAAAAGTGTAAAATGGGCTGTACTAGACTAAGCCTTCCTGTTGTCAGATTAATAGTTTACTCTCTCTTGCTCCCTAACAACATCAGTTTGAAGATTCTTCTTGTGCTATTATAGAAAAACAGAGTTTATCTGTTCTACATTGTCTCGAATTGTTGGGCCCATCTCCGTTTCATTGGATTGTTGGTCGTGGCATGATTGATTCCTGCCAGACAGAAGTCACACTACAATACAGTCTAAAAGTAAATTTTTTAAATGCATAATTGTGGCCACAGAATAATTACTTTATGGAGAGATGTAATGCAAACATACAAAACTACCTTATATTATAGCTTATACAGTCATCTGTTTAGGTAGGAGTGCGTATGTGTGATGCACTTCCCTTGGAATATTTTTCTTCTAACACTTTCTGAAAATGGACTTAAAGTGTTTTAAATAAGAACTTCAGTAAATTGTATTGCCTCTGAAGCAGTAACTACCTATGCGTGGGTCTAAGGAGTCAGAATAAAATACAGATTGGACTAAAAATATGTCAACAAAACGTGTCATTTGGAATTTTCTGATCAAATTCAGCAGGATTGGAATAATATTGTTATCCGACTATGGGTTGGTTTATTAACAATCCGATCAAGAGCCATGAAAACACTATTCAGGATCTAGTTATTCTGAGTGATGCGAGTTGACCTGGGTGCGCATATTGACCCTGCGTCAACGTAATGTATTTCCACTTTGAGTGGCTAAGTGCTCTGGCTACCTATTATCAGAATATTCCAAATTCGAATTTTACTAGCCATTTAGTTCAATCAGCCATTTTATTCCTATTACTTATGTCCATATAAATAATTTTTTCAATCTGATTTTGGAATTCTGTTTATGTATACATACTGTAGCTCATGATATTGAAGCAGTACTGTAATAGTTTAAGCCAGAACTTGCCTTTTAAATGCTTCAGACTTAACTATTTCTCTGATTGCTTTTCCATTTTTATATACTGTAGCCTATCAAGATATTTGAAACATAAAACTTTATAGCAACTCAAATAAAATTTGTTAAAAACTCTTAAAATAATAAATCCATCCTTAATGCCTCTTCAGAAAGGATTGAAGGGAAATATAATCCAGTGTTTACCAAATCTTTCAATTGAGATGAAGGCAATTTGTGCTGGAGTTCAAAGTTTAGTTTAAATCAAAGAGAGGAGTTGGAAACTGTTTGCTTTTTTCCCCTTTACAAGCTTATTAACATTTCCTCTAAGAGCGCTTCCAAGTAAAGATGTTTTAAAAGTACTTTCCGAACCCTGCGTCACTTGCATTCTGCTGATGTCAGGAGTTGTGGAGAACATGATACAGTTTGGCTGAGTGGCTCTTGGTTTGGATAGAACAAGCCAAAAGGGAGGATGCTGTGGATTGTGGATATTGCATGGGCTTAACTTTTTATTTATTTATTTGTGGCCAGACTTTGATGTCAGTGGGATGCATTGTGCAGTGTATGCCTCGGCTCCGTGGAATTAATGGCAAAGAGCAAGTTATTTATTTTTTATTTTTTCTCATATGTACACACTGGCATGTAGTTTGTAATCAAACTTAGATTTTTTTTGGACGAAAATTTCTTGCACTTTTCAGCCTTCTGCTCTGCCTTTTCACTCGTTTTCTCCCTGACCTCTAATCACACCTTAAACCCTTTAGGGTCAAACAGGAAAGGTTTTTTTCAGCACACACATCCTCTTTTCAAACACAGCCCAGCATATACACAAGCATAACACACCTTCTGTGTCATATTACAGCCCTACATCAGGCTTATGAGGGGTTTCTTCATACTTAGATTTCAAACAGTTGGTTGGATATGGGCTCGAAGAGGTGAAGAGTGGGATAAGGAGGGATCCATTTAGCTCTCCTTCTCACAGGCGAAAAAGTGAGAGTGGAACCAAGCCACGCAGATATGCTGGCAAACAATGGATATAATGGGTAGCTGCTATATGGCGCAGCAATAGAAGAATTTTACTTGGTTGGTTTTGGTTCAAATTCTCTTTTTGGGAGGAGTGAAAACTTTCAGTTGAGATCAATTGAGCAACATCTCTAAACAATCCCTCTTTTGTGGCAGAAGAATCATTTCCCTGAAGTTTTCATTGCAAGCCTTCATTTATGATTTATACTTTATCCTTTTAAGTCGATCAGTTTTATAGTGAATTTTAAATAGAAAGCTATAACTCTCAGTTTTCATTGAGTATGGTTCATTTAGTCTCTGGACTGCAGGCTGGAGGAATAATGGCAGATCTCTTACACTCAGTGGAAGAGAAGTGAAGCAAATGGTGGGATCATGGGGTTACCAAGTCTCCTTAGCAACCATTGTAGGAGTGTTGCTAGAAAAGAAAAAGGATGTCCAGCTTTCATAAAGGTAAATATGTGGAGTTTGAGAAATTCTGCTCAGAATTTAGTTTGAACTGTGTGGTTTAATAGGATGAGCTACAGATTATCATACCGATTGGTTTAAACTTGTATAAAAGAAAACAATTCCAACTGTTAAGTAAGGTGGAGGATGTGTGATGCTTTGGGCCCAGTTTCTCTTTGAAAGTTTCTGGCAAACCTGATAGGGTGAGCTTCGTAATAGAGAGCGTAAAGGGGAAGTTGTGAGATTGGATTAAAGCACTTTTTTTTTGTATACTGAATTTTATTATTATTATTTTTGTATAGGCTAGGGTTTAAAAGTGCTTCAGTTTGAGATGATTCAATTAAAGATTTATGTTATTTTTCTTGCCTACATTTACTAGGGCTGGTTAGCATTGCAGCAGCAGACCGGTCTCATTTGTCCACACAATTATATGCTACCATCATTTCAATTATTCATTAGTTTGATTAATAATGCCAACTTACCGAAGAAAAACATTTTGTATAGGTGCATTATGTTAGCAGAAGCATTACTATTTCAGAACCAGAGTCAGTTTTTCTTTCAGTTGATTTTTTTATTTTTTGGGGGGTATTTCTGTTTGACACCATTTCAGTAACAGAATAGGCAGAAAAACAGCTAAAACTTCAGAACAAGTTATGCTTCCAAACTTCAGTGTATTATATGTTAGTCGCCCTCACAATTGGTTCCTCAGGGGAGTTCCCATTGTATCGAGGCGGAAAGGGAAGGTGGGTGGCAAAATGGGGCTATGAGTGCACCAGCAGGGTAAGAGGTAGGTAGCATTTATATATCCATTCATTTACTGTTGTGTTGAAGTCATTGCTGTGCTCACTTCACCCATCATATGTGCTTATCTCATCTACTACTGTACCGGGCAAAGGTAGAAATACTCCAGAAACACAGAAGGAAAAAACTGGTTATCTGAGCATTCGAAGCTGCTGTACTTTTGGGCAGCTGCAGGTTTCACTGGGAGAGAAGAGAGCTTTATTCGAGAGTCAGGGCAGCAGTATTGAATTTGTGATGATGACAACGTTTGCAACTCAGAGTTCTCTCCAACACACCCAATGAGCTCATGTGCTATCGGCAATGCTTATGGGACGAGTTCAGTGCAAGAATTTGGCTGTGCTGGCTTGGAGCGACTACAAAACATTAACATTAACGGCCTGTAATGATGGCCAAAGCAAGCAGCCTGCTGCCAGCTTGACATGCAGCCTCAAACTGCATAAGGGACCAAGATAAAAAGATTTCCCTATTACATTGTGCTACTTGTTTGTATTTGACCTCATCATATACCGGTTTTGGGTTTAGTGATCGTGAAAGCACACCTGATCAGAAAAATTGTCTTTATTGTGGTCCAGAGGATCCAAAAAGGAAGTGCTTTATCAGATGTTGGTGGTAACTCTGGGCTTATTTAACTCCTATCTTTATATTTACAACCTAGAGAGCAAATCTTTAGATAAAGGAGCAGCTCTATTATCCCCCTTTGCACAATCTTTTCCCACTGTGCAGTCTCATTCTATCCGCCCCACCTAAGCTTCACCCTCCCCTCCACAAAAATGGTATTTTCTTGTTTAATTTAACAAGAAATGAGTAGTAAATGAAAGCTCAGGCCTCAAATCCCCAACGCGCCCTGTGCTCTGCTCTCCACTCCCCTATGAAAAGGCAATTTGTGAAATTATGTGATAGAGTAATTAGATGGAATTCACCCCCGCCTGTGTGCTGCACACACAGACCATATTCCCATTTAGATTGCTGCCTCACATCAGGCTCATGAGGTGTGTGCGTTTCAAAGAGTGTGTGTAGCAGTAAGTTGGGCATTTGAAGTGTCAGCATTGGTGTATTCGCACACTTTTATGCACATTATCGCTAACACGCTCACATCCTGGCTCTCCTCCCCTCTTATTTGTACACATATGTAGTGTAACGAGGGGCAGCCATGATCGCAGCTCATAAAAGAAGCCAGCCCGCAAACCCTCAATGAGCTGCCTTTGCTCTCCCCCCTCCTAGCTCTTTCCTTCTTCTTCTCTTAAAATGTGTAAAATGCAGAGGGAGAGACTAGAAAAAAAATCTGGAAAGGCGTAATCTGCCGTTAATACAATTAGAGGATAATTTTAAATGCTAGTACACTCAGATGCGGCCCAGCTGGGGAAGCAGTAGCCACCCCTCACCCCTCCACCCCCGTCCAAAACCATTGGGTTTCAGTTTTCTTCATAGAAACCGAGTGTGCAGGGTGGGGGGCATTGAGCAGAAATGGCTGTACGGTAGGTGGGTGGGTGGGTGGATGGATGGATGGATGGATGGATGGATGGATGGATGGATGGATGGATGGATGGATGGATGGATATATAAAAGGGCAGTATCTTTTAAATATCAATAATTATACAAACTACAAAAGAAGATAGAGATGGCCCTTTGTGAGGATTTTCTTCTTTTATGTTAATATGATTTGCTTTTGAAAGTTATTTAGAGAATTCAAAATTCTTTCAGGTTTGACCTGAATGACCTTGAATAAAGAAAACAATAGAGAACTCTAGGTCTGTAACTTTGGGGAAAATTGTAAGACCTCAGTTTAAACCTTCATAACATAGAGACACATCTTGATAATAGATGCCATTCGTTGAAGCCAGATTGCATCATAGACAACGAAAAATCGAAAGATAGTTACATTAAGTGTTTTTTTACCTGGTTCACAATGACCAAAAGTACAAAGGTATAAAATGGTGAATTGTTGACAGAGGAACTGATGATAATGACAAACTACAGTGAAGAGCTCAGAACCTTAATTATGAATGTTTCACGCTTTTATACCAAAAGCATATAACTTTAAAAGAGGAGAATAGGTTAGGAGAGACTATCCTGTAAACAACAGCTTCAAGAGAAAAGGGTCTAAGGTCAGATTTAGTCTTTGCCTAAGTTGACATTACTTGTGTGCCTGTTTATTACAGAAACCTTGATATATAAGCCCCCGGGTCAACCAGTGCAACCCATTCCTAAAAAAAGTGTTATCCCTCTTGTTCTGTTTTCAAACTGAGATCAGAGGCTTCCTCCTGCCCACTTTCATCTTTACTACACTGTTGCAGTGATAAGGAGGAGCAGGAACATTTGAAGAAGAAACAATGCATGAACTGTATCCACAACACTGTTAGATTGCATGTACTTTTTTGACATATCCTTGGTTGCCTTGTACTTGTTTTTTTTCTTATCAATCCACCACAGAAAGAAGTTTTCTCATAAAATAAATAATTGCAAGTGAAATTCCAAGACATAGGGATGCCTTGTTAATGGTTTTGAAGAAGACATCATGAAGCAAACTTGAAAAGAGAGCATCAGCTGACTATTTATGTGTCTTCATCCATTTATTCATAAACGACAATAAAGGCACGACGTCCGTCTTGATACTGTAAAGTAATTTGTAGGCTGGTGTCTCGGATTAAGTTCTAATTTAATCTAAGTGGCAGTCAGAATGTTTGGCGCCACTGCATGATGATTTCAAAGAGGTCCTAAGAGATGACAGACAGATGGACAGATCTGCCAAAGGCCTGGCGTGACACAGTGATAGAACAGAGAAACAAGCACTTTTATTTGCTTTTAGAGACTTTATCTCTGGGAAGGGAACTGGCTCTAGGCTGTGTGTGTTTGTGTGCATCTGCCATGGAGGCACACTGTTTGGTGTTTGTGCAAATGTGTGTGTGATTGCTTTAGTATGTGCGGGTGTGTTTGTACGAGGGCATTTGGAAGCAATGACTTGTCCGTACCAATCGCAGGAGTGGTCGGTGTCAAAGAGGCGGCAGCTGAGTCAACCTGCCCACCCCCACTAACACACACACACACACAGGCACATACATATTGTGCCCCAGCCCCCACATTACCCCACACCTTGTAATGAAAACATCATCAATTATCCCTCCTGACAGGCCCCAGGGACCTAAAAACAGACAGTTTTCTATAGGGGCTTCTTTGGTGGACTGACCCTCACAGAAAAACTCACTGTGATACTAATTCGCTTTGCAGCTCTTCTCTAAAAGACATTCAGGCTTCTTTTGTAGATTATATACAAATCCTAAAACCTTTCTTTGCCAACAGTCATGACAGTAGGACCAGTCCATTTGGTGAAGGAGCAGGAGGTGTGAGTTCCCTCTGTGGGGTACTGGGGGTTTTAAGAGGGTGGGTATAGCGTGGGATAGGTTGGGGTAGTGGTATGGCTGGGGCTGAGGGAGGGCATCAGCCCTGACAGACCCCTGAAAGGCCATCTGTGTTGTGATTGATGGATGGAATGATGGATGGTTGAGTAGATGAGCAGATGGGTAGAGCAATACTGTAGGTGATAGAGCAGCTCACACATGGCACATGTTTGCAGCTCAGAAGACAAATGTTTTGTTTTTGACATATTGGCTTTTTGGTGTCATTTGTGACAACAATTGAAGACATTTAGAAGATATTATCTCTATTCTTTTTAAAATGGGTGTTGAAATTTACGTTATATGAACAGATTTGTTAATTCAAATTTTGACTGATTCTTACTTTAACATTTTGAATAAAAATACATAAAAATACATTTCATAGAGGTAGTCTTTTGGAATTCAGTTAAAGTTAAGATGTAATAATATTAGTTACATTGACTTATAAAAGCATGTGTCCTTAACTTCAATCAGATTTGTATTTTATCAAAAAAGTAGTTCCAAGGGCATCCTGCTGGTTAATATTATTATATTTTGAAGATTTGATGCATTTGGTAAGAAGCTTAATTGTCACTGCTTGAAAAAGGCAAAGTCTCAAACCTAGATCTTATGTTTCCCTTATACTAATTAGTGCATAGTTTTAAAAAACTGTAAATTATTTCAGTCTCAGAGAGATCCTTTATATTATATTGATGTGGAAATATTTATAATCTTTAATAGTTAAATTCTTAAGTGTGACTTTAAGAAAAAGTTCAAGAAATTACAACTGTGTCAAACATTAAACACAAAATGGGTAATAATCTGTTCATGTTATTATTAATTCATTCACAGTTATTCCTATTATATAGCATTCAGAGTGAGTTAGCAGTCTGAGCAATAAGTGGGAGCAAGTTATAGTCTTTTATGAAGTGCCTTCACATATCAGTGAAAACATCCCTTTTTTCTTCCATTTTCTCCTCTATGCTTCTTGTATCGTTTTACTCCACTATTTAAAAGCCCTCAAGGGCAGTTAACTTTTAATTCATGTCACCTTTGAACTCTTTCCTAGACGTCTGCCATAGATCTGGACCAAGAGCTTGCACATCTGTGTGTGTGTGTGTGAGCTGATCTGGCATTAGTCAAGATGTAGATTTGTGTGTTTTCTTGAGAACGTGAGAACTTTACAGACCCTCAAGGTCAGTCAGTAGCACTGGAAAACATCTAATAGCTCTCAAAGCTATACAGACCTGATGGCCAGTTTGTATTTGAACATCAAAATTTGGCTTGTTTTCTTGGTTACACATTCACAAATAGCTCACAAACACATGTATAAAGAATTGTTTTTTATTGTTTTACAAGCCTTGTGTTCATTACAGTCTTGTCATCTCTTTCATTGGGCTTCCCCTCCCCCCTCTTCTACCATACAACCTCATAGTTGGGGAAACTATGAAACAGTTCAGTGTATGGTTTCATTGTTGTATGTCAGAAAGATTGATGGCCTCATGCTGAAGCTGTGTTTCACACTGGTTCTATTTTTCATTATCAGCTGTATGTGAGCATGCGTGTCTCTGTAAGTGTGTGTGTGTGTGTGTGTGCATGTGGGGTTACAGCCTTGGTAACTCAGATATGAGAAACCATTCTTGGTTTGGAACCCACTAATCAGTTTAGGGGCAATCTGCAAATGCAGAGAGGGAATTGACTGAAGTCTATGCTTGGAGGCAGATTTAAACACACAGTACGGATATGCAATATTTGAAAAAGGTGATAGAACAATGGCGTCGTTTGTTAGGGTGCGGAGTTCCCCGCCATTGAGGTGGAATTTATTGGAGAGTGTGTGGCAAGCTTAACATGTGGTCGAATCAGGGTAAACATTGTCATAAGGCTGCATTCAATTTGTCCCAGACATCTAAGCATGGAGGATGACAGAGCTTAGTATCTGACTTCACACCAATGTAGTTGCAAGTAAAAAAAAATGGAATTTGAAAACTGCCTTGGTGCTAAAAAAACATAGCATTTTTGTCAATTTTCATTTATTTTCAAACACATGGAAAATGTTTACAAATATATGATAGCTGCCACTGATGGCAGAAGGTTAGCAGATCCTTATTTTATCTAACTTATTAGACCTACGTTAACCACATTCTTTTTACTGGGCAGCTATGTTGAATGTTCAACTCGGATTGCTTAGAATCCTGAATGCCAGTTTGGCTAAAAAAGACAAACTATACAAGTCTGTTGTTAGTCTGATGCTATGCTGTTATATAGATATCGGTTTGTCTCTGCAGTACGTGCAAGCCAAGAGTATATAGCTAATAATTAAAATAAGCTAAATAATATACAAGCTTGTTGGAATATGTCTTCCTGCCAGTTTGCACCTTTGGTAATTTGTTGACCGCTTGGTAACATTACATGGCCACTTTGTGTCCTTTTCCTTATTAATATTATTATCTCATTCTCTTATAGTAGCAAATTCTTTAAGTAATCGGTCATCAAATTGAGTAGTAAGTGTCTTTTCTGCAGGTACTAATTCTTTTTTTCCCTTGAATTTTGTGGTACGAAGAAAAACAAACCTTCACGAGGTTGAAAAATGGCAAAGGGGCAAAATGGCCAGTATCCTAAAATGAACTTTAGGTCACCACAATTGTTTACCACCCAACAAGGAAACCGAGATTGCCAGTATTCATACTGTACAATAATTGTGCTAGGTGTGAAATCACATTAGCAGTAGCTTTTAGCCTTCATCCATTGGAGTATGTTTGAAATCCAGAGGATTGTCGGATATTTTCTGTCTGGAGTCAGCAGCTCAGTACATTCTACTTACAGCAAACTGTCACAGCTTGCCCCAGATACATTTGGTGGGTGTGTGTGATTGCATATGCAGTCGTGCTATTATATTATTTGTAACTGTCAGCCTCATGTCTCTTTTGTTAAGGCAGAGTGAATGTGTAAGTGCCTTTTGTGCCTCGTTCCATGCCGGCGCTTGATAGATGCTCCGGCTCTGCTGTTGTGGTAATCAGTTTGCACGTTGGCTGAACTAATTTATCAATTCAGTTCCTCCCACTTGTATTCTCGCCCATGCGTGAACCTTCTCTCTTTCGCCTGCTCCCTCTCTCCGCCTGAGACAAAACACTCCTTTTCTCAGAGACTGTATGAGCTTCCTATCTTTTATGCAAGTCTTCTGCTTCTCTGACTTCACTCGCCCATTACTCCTTTCTTCCATGACTTCCTGGCATTTTTATTTTACTATACCATACATTTGTCTTGCCTTACATTTTTGAATGAATGTATTGGTGCACTTTATTTGTTTTTTCAAAGGCATTGTAAAGTGAGCTAATATTAAAAGAATAAATCCTAGGGTACCCTTATTGTAATGCTTGTCCTTTAATAATATGATTGAAGATTTCTTTAACATAAAGCTGGAGTAGCTAGATACTATTGATTAACATTTTATGATGAATATTGACATGAGATGCAGGTCTGCTCACTCTTGACCGGCTGACCTGGTGTGTCTTTATGGTGAGGGCCATTCACACACAAAAACCAAACACACAACTATGCATGTCAATGTTTGTGCATTTTCATGGGATTTTTGTGTATAGTGGTGTGTCCATTGGAGTGAGGGAAATCGTAGCTAGTGAAGCAGCAGGTGAATGCAGGCAGGCAATAACTCATGGTGGAGGAGTTGGACTGTCGAACCGAGGGGAGAAATGTCTAGACCCCACCACCAGTGCCCATTCGTTTGTCTTTTTCTTTTACTTCTGATTGTCTTTAAGACAATTCCTATCATTGTAGAACCCAGAATTCCTTCCCATATCTTCCTATTTCACCCATTCTAACATTAATTTCCCTCAGTTTGCAGGATTAAGCATTTAAGAGCTGATAGCTTTGTTCTCTTGTTACCCTGTATGCTTCTGGAGAGCAATACTAGGCTGAGGGTGCTGCTCACTTGTTAGTTACAACAGATTAAGTCATTGATTTGTAAAAGGGGTGTACTGATGGAGAAGGCCCACTGTTGGACAGGATGAGGAAAGATGGGGATAGAGCAAAATAAGGGAATGTAGAAAAACGTTTGAAAGAGAAAGCAGGCACAGATCACATTAGGGCTAATTGTAAAAGAGGCGACTTAAATGGAGATGGGATAGAACAGAGGAGGACAAGGAGGGAGCCCAACAGATAGTTGACAAAATGCTAAATATAGAGCAAAGTGACGGAGAGAAAGAGGGAGGCAGAGGGCTGGTAGGGAGGGGGGTAAATGTTCTCTGATATACAGAGATCTGGGGGAAGGGAGCTTGAGTGTTAAAGCTTCATCTTTCAATAAGAACACCACATTACCCCTTCTGTCTTCCTGAACTTGCTGCTTCAAAGAGCATAAGGGAACAATTCTGAAATACCTTTACCTAGCTTCAGCATTCCCCAACTCTGGTTCCTTTAGCCCCCCACAGGGCAAACGGTGAGTTTCTAATTAAAACGTTGGGGGCAAAAGGGTAATTATGATAATGGCATAATAATATCGCCAAGGTTATTAAAATGTCCTCTGGTCCCTAAATTGCTTCCTCTGAGAGATAAGGTTTCAGTGTTATTACGCACATTTTCTTGAAAGTCAGGTGAAATAAAATGAATTCCCCTATGGTTGAGCTGCAATCTGAGATTTAGGTGCCCGCGTGTACACCATAGAGTCTAAAACAAGCTTTTAATCTTTGATCTTGATGACATATACTTCAAAACTTTGAAGAATATTTCAATCTGAAGGCTTTATGCTTTCAGGGTGATTCTTAATGGTAGTTTTATTTTTGTTGCATTTAAACTTCCCTGTAAGTGAATGCAGTTTCTACACAGCCCAGTCTTACAAGCAACTTGTATTGCATCTGTGTATAACAAGAAAACATTTGTTTTTAGACTTAGAAATCATTGCTAAAATACAAGCTCCAAGCATTGTTGCTTGGAGCTTGCTGGTGGTCTAAGGGGCATCCTACTGTTTTCTCTCAGCTTTCTGTGGTACCTGACTGCGATGAGCCTTTGTAGATTCCTCTTACTCCCATTTAGATACCCCCTCATTCCCAGGCAGCCCTGAGGCAGCCCACCTCCAGCTGTGGCTGCTGTTCTCTGCACCGCTTGGTGCAAGTACCGATTGCTTTGGAGTGCCTCCCCCTTGCTCAAATAGGCAGTAATTACGGGCTTAAAGAGGTTTAGTGGTCCAGCAAACTACATAATCACCCCCTGAATTAGCCCCAGCTCATCAGCCTCAGTCCAATGAGCAGCAGTTACCACTAGTGCTAGCTAGCACGCTGCACTCCCTTTCCTTTATTGCACAGAGGGAAGCGCAGCGGCAGGTGTTGTGCAACATCCGGCCCCCTTAATAAATTTAGCCTCCCTGGAGCTGAAGTAGGGAGGACTAATGAAGCACGCCTTCACTCTCACTCAGTGCAACCGCACTCTGCTCCCATGCAGCAAACAATACAGATGCTTTTTTCAACCGTGTTCATTCTTTACATGCCTTAAATGCTGCAACCTTCCTCTTAAACATGTTCAAGCGTGCTAAAAGCGACCATATATAGGTTAGAAACTCACCCAACCGTGTGGCTCTTGGATCATAACGCCCTGTAACAACAGAGCAGACACTTCAGCGATGGCTCTTGCCCCATATCATTCAGTAGGCCCTCAGACTGTGTTGAATGATACTAATTATCTATTATCCTCAAGAAGCCAATAAATTGTTTAATCCAATTTGTTTTACACCATTAATGACTTATCTCACTACGTGCCTTTATAACTACGGTAACTACATTTATATAATTTCAATATAGACAAGGGTGCTTTTAGAATTCATAAAGCTAACAGAGGCTCATTAAGGAATTCAAACTACATGATTGTCTGTTTTACCTCATCTGCATTTAATTAAAAGAAATCCAGAGAATTCATGACAAAAATATTTTTCAAGAGGTTCAGTTTGCAAATTTTGATGCATACATCAAGATCTTCTCCTCTAAAAAGGCTAGTGAATTATTCATACAGGTTTTGAGCTGGTTTACCATAGACCAATGCCATAAAAAAAACTATTCCCATTGCTTTGGTAGCACTAAGAGTTTTTTTCTTTTTCTTTTCAACTTTCTCAACTGTTTCAGATTTCAGTTTTAAGTCACAGTGAGGTAGTTAGCTCACTTTAACTCTCTCAGAAGACCTGTTTTCCACAGTTTGGTTTTGCATCAGAGCAGCTTGAATCTGAGGAAATTAGGTTAGGGTTGCTTTGTTTCTTTTTCTCTCTCTCTGTTGTTGTTTTGTTCAATATCACCCCCTATTCTTTTTGTCTTTAATCCCCCCTTTCTCCCAGAGCCAGCCTTGTTGCAGGGTCCCTGCTCCCTAATGAAGTCAAAGGGATGTCAGTCGTTGCCACCTACACAGAAAGGAATTTGAAATGGTGCTGTTCTCTCAGAGTAGCGTGAATAAACACAAGTATGAAACTACAACTGAATGAGCAGGAAAATTGGTAAAGTGCAGGCTTGCTGTAGCTTAGACAGCACAAGCTTACAGTTTGGAACGCTTGGTTTTAAAGTCCACTCACACACAGTGGCTCAGGACATTTGTTAGTGCTTGCTTCCCCAAATATTTAAAGTCATCTCATACATGTCTGGCAGGCTCCACAGTGTATCTGTATGTGTATTAGACAGTTTGGTATGATGCAGCCAAAAGGCCTCGGGATTAGCTGTCAGGCATTCCTGATGGACAGCTTGGTTTCCATTGAGATTTTACCAGTTGACTCTGTGGACTCTGCCATGTTAGCATCAGGTTGTAGTGGCAGGATAGTTACAGCAATTAAAACTCTTTTTGGAAACAGAGATGTGCTCTAATTAAAAGTTGTTTACTATGAATCATTCAATTTTTTGGCATCTTTGTGCCTTGTGGCCAAGACCAACCATCTGGTGGAAAGTAAGCCGACTTAAAATATCATTGACCCATGTCTGCTATCCACAGATTGCGCACTGTCACAACCTCTCTTCGAGGGATGGTACATTGCAACAACATATGATTTTCCTCTTTGGTATTCCTCCACCCTCCTCCCATTGCTCAATGGTTGCTGTTTTATAAGGCTAATGTGGCGTGTCAAGCCTTTTAACATGATGCACATAGGCTTGGGAAGCTCAGCTTTAAATAGAAGAAAATGCAATGATCACACCTAATGGCTAAGAAGGGAATGCACAAGGGTGTAATTATACACACACTGAGATAAAGTGTTTTGGAAATGTTGTGGTGTATGTTTTTAATTATATATCTGAAATGATCTACCAGTTATTCAGGAACCAAACTATAAAGTGAGGAACTGCGTTTTGTTTAAACATACAATTTGTTTAATTTGCTTCCTTTTTTAAAATCAAAAAGCTTGAAATGAACTATGCAGTTAAATTTAGAGCTTAATGACAAATCATACTTCAGGCCATAATACACTACACTATTCAGTAGTACATGGTCTACATTAGACTCTAAATTTTTAACAACCTTCACATCAATTCAAGGAGGTTCGATTATTTTTTTATGAAATATATATATTTTGTGTTGACTAGAGTAGCTAAACTCTAGTCAACACAAATAGGCCATCTAACACTTGGCTAATTAGCACCAAAACGTTAATATAGTGTTCGGATATTATGTCAGCAGAACTGCGTTCTTATTTTCTTTTAAATGTATATTTGATTAGATGTATAAAGTTCACTTAACTCCAGTAACATGTTCCTGAAATGTAAAGCTTAGAAAGTAAAGAGTTTAATATCTATTTTTAATATGCATCATTGATAATTTAGCATGGTAAGATTATCAATGACGTTCCATTAAGTTTGCACCAAGCTTGCAGAAAATTCTATCAGGGCCTCTCTTAGAATATCATAGAAACTGTTCAGGTTTCCTTAAAAAAAAGGTACATTGAAGATATCTATAGCCTATATCTATAGGGCTCTGAGTTTCTAACAAAAACTTTTATATACTGACCAGAAAAGCATGAACCCGGGCAAAAATCCAGATATCTGATGTCTATCAGTGCTTTCGTTTACCTTCCTGTTGTTATGAGCAACTTTTATGGCCATCTTGAATCAGATTTGTTTGGTTTGTTTTTCAAGGACTCGTCATAAAATCAGATTTGTTTTAAAATGTTTACCTTTTTATTGATTACCAACAAAAGGTTGTGCTGTATTTCCATTTATTTTATTGATGCAGTTTAATGTTTATTGATGGACAATAAAAGAACCTTTGGTTTTACATTTACGTTTAAACCATTTTCACAGCCCTCTTTCTGTTTTTTCCACAATAATGGTTTGGGTATACTGTAGGTTAGACATGTAACAGGAGGACCAGAAAATGGTTCCTAGAGAATATTTTTTTGCTCTAATCTCTTTGTTGAACCCTGGGGCTCCAGATATCCGTTTCCACATTTTCTCCGAACTTCCACCCCGTTGCTTCTCACTCCCTTTCCCTCCTCTCTTCGTCTCCCTCTTGTTCTTGTCTAAGGAGATCTGGGAGGAAGATGTTCAGACCGGGAGGGGGATGTTACTGAACCTCGATTACTCACCCACACACACATCTGTCCCTATGAGCTCACACGTGTGCCCGGTAAGCCAAGTGGCTCCAATGAGAGTGAGCAAATAAATGCTGACTGTACGCAGGCTGACTCGCAAAGCATATCATTGTTCGGTCATAATGGACACACAAAGCAAAGGAGGGTTGCAGGCTCACACCCACTCACACACATTTGATGAGATGGAGAAGAGGAGGAAGGAGAAGAAGAAGCAGTTCCACTCCCCCTGGCACCCATATGCTCTGAGCCCTGTAGAGAGCAGCAAGCAGAGTGGAAATTCTCATGAAAGGAGTTGTATATTTGGAGAAGACATATCATTAAGATAGGCTTGGGGAAGAAGGAGGGGAGGGAAGGATGAGCAGAGACTTTCCATCTGTTCTTTTAAAGAACATGTTATTGCTTTTCGCACCGAAGGCCTTCCTTAACCCCCACCCCCTCTCAGGCCAACCCACTAAACCACAGCCAGAATCACTCAAAGACAATAGCAAAACAGGATGACTTGTTTCAGGGTGAAAAATGAAATGACAGTTCTGTCAGATAGGAGCTAATTTGGAGGCTTAGAAATAAGGAGGACAACAAGTTAAGCATACGCTGGTCAGGAATGAAAACCTAAAAGGAGGCAAACTATAAAGGAATGAAAGATGTTAAACGATACAGCAAAGAAGGTGAAAGTACTCAGAAATCTCCACTACCTGTTAGGGATGTAACAAGATCTCAGGGCTTGATGTCTCCTGAAACATTGTCCAGTTACTGTCAGTCTCTGGTTACCATGTTCTAAGCTACAAAATCCTAATGATTTGTATAAAGAATCTTACCACAACTTGTTACCTTTTAACCATTTACAGTGATAGAGTTAGCATCTGTTTTAGAACTTTCTATTATCACCGAATTGGGATATTTTCACTACACTTATGGTTAAGAAAAACAAAAGAAAAACAGACCAAACAGTGATGCAAAGGCCTACAGAGTGTTTCAAAAAAAAAAAAAAAAAACTTCATAATTACATCAGCTTGCTTGCTTTTTGGCATCCCTAAAATCACGCTTATCCAACAGGAACAATTTTCTCACTGCCTAAAATTCAGATAAGAATGTGACTAGCCTTGTGTATCGGTTTTTGTGTGCATGCCTAGAAGCTGCAGAGAGAAGACCATTAAAAAAGGATGTATTTGTGCTGAGCTGTGGCCCTTGGCATTGCTAAAGCCCCCTCGGTATCACGAGGAAGACAGTCCTTCCTTCAGTTTTATGACACGCAGAATGGACTCATTGATCTTTACATGTTTGGTCAGATTTCCTTCTTGAAAATGGGAGAATTTTTAAGGCGTCCTTTTTTCACATGATTACTTGATAGTATGTCAGCAGGGAAATGATGTGATTTCTGCTTGTAAGGAGGCTGCAGCCCTTCACAATACCCTTTACTGTATTTGGTCAATTTTGTGGATCCTTTATTTGTAAATATTAATTTCCTCAGAGGTTTTTGGAAAACTGACAGATACACTGATAAAAAGATTTACAGCATATAGAAATATACCTCTGCATCAATTTATGCATCACAGCATTTTTTTTGCGTTTTTTTTTTTTTTCAAATTTGACTTTGGTCGTTTGGATTTTTTTTTTTTACGACCCATTCAACTGTTTCAATTTGCATGTTTTCAAAATCAAAACACGGCTTTGTTGGGCTGCTGTAGAAAACCTTGAACTCAACGCTATTCCTGTCATTTGGAATTGAAAAAAGCTTCTTGGATGGGAAGCGAAACGTCTTCAAACTTGAAAACTAAGTCCAGTGGATTGTTTTCATTTTCTTTTTTTGGAATGACTATGACCTGGATGACTGAGAATCTTCACCAGCGTATTACACAGTAATGTCTTCACACACACACATACATATCTAGAGGAGTACAAAAATGTTTGATGAAGTGAAGTGGACACAAATTTGGCCAGAGGCGACAATGCAATTATAACTTAGCGCATGAAATTAGCCTCCTTGTGTTTCCATTCCCCGCAACCAATCACATGGATAAGGGAATGCTGGGGGAAAGAGAAAAATGAGTCTCCTCTCACGCTCTCTCCTCCCTGCTCAGCATTAAACACAATCCTGTTCATTATGCGCTGAAAAAACTGTAATAAAAAAAAAATGAAAAGACTGGCGCCGGACTGATTTTTCTTGTCTGATTGACTATCATGAGTGTATCGGCCTGTTAGGCATACTGTGTACCACATGTGCGATGTCACTGTTGCTCAGCTTATTTTGGGATGAAAGTAATAAATGTCATGAAAATAGATAACCATACATGAAGTTTTTTTTCCCTTTGGTATTTATTGTTTTCATATAGCAAATAGGAGTAAAAGAAACCCTTTTAATTCATTTTGTTTAATCAACATATCTTATATTATTGTACGTACAATAATATCGAGTGTTTTCAGATCGTTCCCTCTTTGCTTACCTTCGTCATTCCTCTTCTCTTTTTATGGCCTGCTTATGGTCTCCAGCAGAAACCATGACATGTCTTACTCATCAACCGGACACTGTGCTGCATGAAAGAGACCAAGCAACCATAATACCACACACTGTAACATAAATCCACATACTCCTTAAGTGCATATCCGCCCACTATATATTTAAACAGGTGGCTCAGTTTTAGCTGTTTTCAGCTGGCTTATGGCTGGGGGAAGTTTTAAAAGCCGGAAAATCACTTCAAAACAGGCTTAGTTTAACCCTCCAAGAATCAGAACAATATGTATTCACATTTCCTTTATAAGTCCAAATATTAGGAGTCTAACTTACCAGAGCTCTTACGCAAGACTTCTGAAAAAAGAAGTTGGTATGTGAAGTCAACGGTATGAAGCATTAATACATAAGTTAAATCTCTTTGTGTGGATATGTGTGATCTTAACATGGTTTGACACTGGGTGTAAAGGAACCCTATAGTGCTTTCATAGATGAACCTTTGAGGCATTGCATCTTTTAAGACGGCAAGATTTTACTCCATTTGGTATCATCACAGACTCTTCATCCGTAAAATATTTTTCATTAAAGGTGTTAAAGAGTTAATTTTGGATGTTTTTCACACAGAGACAATGCAAACTCAGATGTCAAAGCTAGAACAAAAGGTTCCTAAAATTTACTGCAAACTCAGCAGGTTGAACTTAAATAAATTAAAACATGCCGGGGAAAAGATACAACATGCTGGAATAAACATACTAATGATCTCTATTGGAGTTTTAGACTGATAGTATTGTCCACCATATTTCTGTGCCACTGATATTATGATGAACTATTACCTTTTAGAGCTGGGTAATACATCAATATTGGTATATTTAACATGATCAATATTAAAAGATCAATAGAAAACACATATGATATAGTTTTACAGAAGTAGGATCCAGAAACACACTGCATGTTAGGGAAAAGATTTTGCCTTTTTAACTTAACATTAAACTATGCAATGCCAGTAAAAGGGCTGAGATATATTTTAAGATTAAAGGTCAAATAGGGTAAGGGTTAGAATTTAAATTCTATTTTTTCCCCTTAGTTTTTATTTCATACTGTTAACCAAAACACAAGTCAATAATTATTGATAAAGCCGATATGAAAGGCTGATTTTTGTGAAACATTTATTGCGCAGCTTTGGTACCAAAATGACATTTTCCAGAAGCTGTTCAAAAGAAATAAAAATTAACCAATCCTTTAAAGCCCACACTTTTGGACTAATTGACTCAATGAGAAGGTGTTGCACATTTCTTGGGAATTCCCTCCTCCTATCTTAAGCTGGAGAACAAAAGGTAGGGATGATGTACAGGTGCTGGTCATAAAATTAGAATATCATGAAAAAGTAGATTGATTTCAGTAATTCCATTTAAAAAGTGAAACTTGTATATTATATTCATACATTACATACAAACTCATATATTTCAGATGTTTATTTTGTTTAATTTTGATGATTACAAATGACAACTAATGAAAATCTCAAATTCATCATATCAGAAAATTAGAATATTACTGAAGACCAATAAAAACAAAGGATTTATAGAAATGTTGGCCAACTGAAAAGTATGAACATGAAAAGTATGAGCATGTACAGCACTCAGTATTTAGTTGGGCCTCCTTTGGCCTGTATTACTGCAGCAATGCGGCGTGGCATGGAGTCGATCAGTCTGTGGCACTGCTCAGGTGTTATGATAGCCCAGGTTGCTCTAATAGTGGCTTTTAGCTCTTCTGAATTGTTGGGTCTGGTGTATTGCATCTTCTTCTTCACAATACCCCATAGATTTTCTATGGGGTTAAGGTCAGGAGAGTTTGCTGGCCAATTAAGAACAGGGATACCATGGTCCTTCAACCAGGTACTGGTAGCTTTGGCACTGTGTGCAGGTGCCAAGTCCTGTTGGAAAATGAAATCTGCATCTCCAAAAAGTTGGTCAGCTGTAGGAAGCATGAAGTGCTCTAAAACTTCCTGGTATGTGGCTGCGTTGACCCTGGACCTCAGAAAACACAATGGACCAACACCAGCAGATGACATGGCACCCCAAACCATCACTGACTGTGGAAACTTTACACTGGACTTCAAGCAACGTGGATGAAGTGCCTCTCTTCTTTTTCTCCAGACTCTGGGACCTTGATTTCCAAAGGAAATGCAAAATTTACTTTCATCAGAGAACATGACTTTGGACCACTCACCAGCAGTCCAGTCCTGTTTCTCTTTAGCCCAGGCAAGACGCTTCTGACGCTGTCTGTGGTTCAAGAGTGGCTTGACACAAGGAATGCGACAGCAGAAACCCATGTCTTTCATACGTCTGTGTGTGGTGGTTCTTGAAGCACTCACTCCAGCTGCAGTCCACTCTTTGTGAATCTCCCCCACATTTTTGAATGGGTTTTGTTTCACAATCCTCTCCAGGGTGCGGTTATCTCTCTTGCTTGTACACTTTTTTCGACCACATCTTTTCCTTCCCTTCGCCTCTCTATTAATGTGCTTGGACACTGAGCTCTGTGAACAGCCAGCCTCTTTAGCGATGACCTTTTGTGTCTTGCCCTCCTTGTGCAAGGTGTCGATGGTCGTCTTTTGGACAACTGTCAAGTCAGCAGTCTCCCCATGATTGTGTAGCCTATAGAACTAGACTGAAAGACCATTTAAAGGCTTTTGCAGGTGGTTTGAGTTAATTAGCTGATTAGAGTGTGGCACCAGGGGCCATCAATTTTGAACCTTTTCACAATATTCTAATTTTCTGATATGATGAATTTGAGATTTTCATTTGTTGTCATTTGTAATCATCAAAATTAAACAAAATAAACATCTGAAATATATGAGTTTGTATGTAATGTATGAATATAATATACAAGTTTCACTTTTTAAATGGAATTACTGAAATCAATCTACTTTTTCATGATATTCTAATTTTATGACCAGCACCTGTACTTGATATTTCATAGCGAGAACGTAACAAACAAAGCAACAACAAAAAGAGCAAACTTAACAACGTTATGAGCTTTATTAGCAAGAAAAAAAGACTATATGAGTGACTATATGAGTGTTAACAATCTTCACTTGTCTGTGATCCACTGGGTTAAGGCTACACATTCCCCACTCACTGATTACATATGCAGCAGGGTGAAGGGTAGGGGGGGGGGCTTGATGCCAATATATTTGTGTAAGAGGCTGCCTAATTACCAGAGCTGGTTCTCCACTTCACTTAACTTTCTAATTGGCTTGCCTTTTTGGCTGCCATTAATTACATGATTTCATATTTCATTAATGAATTGTGTGTGGGGAGCTTATTAATGTGCTCATGCTCACACAGACTTACAGTATACATCTAGATACGCACACAGGCGTACTGGCACGTATGCATTAAATGAGACTGAGATCACACAACTTATTTCTACCTTATTTTGGCTGACTGCTGTTAAAAAGCACATCAAACTCTTTCTCCACAAAACAAGGAGCTTCATTAAGCAATTTGTGTTCAGTTTTTTTTTAACATATTTCTTTCCCTTCCTGCAGCATCCCTACCCCTCAGAAGAACAGAAGAAACAGCTGGCGCAGGACACAGGCCTTACTATCCTACAAGTGAACAACTGGTAAGACATCTCAGAGTTTACATTCAGTCGATGTTTTTAGGAGGGGGGGGGGTCGCCCCCGGGCTATCCTAGTTCTTAATGATTGGAATTAATGCCTCCCCTCCTCCCCTATTTTCTTCTTTCTCTTACTGAATTCTCCTCACCTAGATCAATCCGTCTAAGGAGAAATGGCCTGGAGTGTTTTTTCCAAACCAACTGCTTAACTCAACCCCAACATGACCATCCATGTAAATTAACTATCTTTAAAAAAAAAAAAAATCCAATAACACCATTCAGCATGTGCAAGTTAGATGAGGATGATCACTTGAAAAGTGGTGGCTTAAAGGGTAATTATAGAGGTTTGGCCAATTCATTCGGGGTTCACAGATTCTGTTTTAACATTCCTGTAATTAACATTCGTTTTCATCCTTGGGTTTAATTGCCTCAGTCAATGACAGTACTTAGCCAGAATGAGGAAATACACTTCTCATTTATTATTGTTCTGTTATGAGATATAAGTAGTTCTTAACGATATGTTCAGCTCATCAAAAACAACCTAAACGAAGGGGTCATTAAACAAGACAAGATTTTCTTAAGCTTTTGAATTTCCTTTTTTTTTTTTTTTTTTTTTACAATATAAGGGTTTCGCAAAGCCCAAATAACCTAAACATGTTAGAATAATCTCAGTTCAGTTCTAGAAATCTATATATTTATTGAAAAAATACAACATTATGTCTACATAACTCTAATGTGCATGCAGTGCACTTTATTTTATGTGTTTAGAATTAAATATTATTTGGCTATAACGATGATATAAATGTACTACCTGATGCTAACTTCCTGTCTGCCTTCCGTATATAAACATAGTGTGTATTAATTGTTTGAAACAAGTCTGTTAGCTTTTTATACTTTTGTACTGGCTATATATGCTCAAAGGTGTATAATAACAACATTTACGCGAGTATTTTTTTTTTAAATTTAGATTAGTTGTATTTTACCATGATCTTAAGAGTATTTATTTGAGCAAATACTCAGTACCTGAGAAGTAATTTTGCAATTACCTTTTTGCTGTTATTTGAATACTTTCTTGAGCAACTATTTTTGACTTTTAGTCGGATACAAATCTGTAGTGCAAGCCTTAGAGCAAGCTTTTTGGGTGCTCTACCCATCTCTGTTGAAACTGGTAGTGCTAACTTCAATGATTAGCAGTCTTCATTAGTTTACTTGGTTCACTGGGCATCTACAGTAAAACATTTTTTTTTTTTTTGTCTGAAATAATGATGTTGGACGTAGAAACAAAAAGCGCTCCCCTTTAGAGAACATTGCAACAAGATGGCACAACTTAAAGGAATAGTACACCCAAAACATGATTAGCCTTCATTTTCTACTCACCCCCATGCTGAACAAAACTCTGGAGTACTTTTTTGATATCTGGAGATCTGGGAGGCTTCTTGCTGTCTGCTGATATTCAAATAATGGAGGTCTATGGCGCCCGAGACAGAAAGGTCCATAAAAGTCCACAAAAAAAACGTGTCAATATTCCTCCATACTGCTCGTCCAATGTAATCCAAGTGTCCTGAGTGGGTAGCATCCAGAATTTACTCGAAACGAAGTCATTTAGAACGTTTTAGAGCCTAAACAGTAGTGTATAGGATTTCGTAATAGCGCCCCCATGCGCGCTCACGATTCTACGGAAGCCGGCAGACCAAACCGGAAGAACGTGCGCATTCAGCGTCTGCTCTGCCGATAATGCAAGCGTAGAAGAAGAAATGTGCTGTTTACCTGTGCAAAGAAAGAAACAACGAAAGAAAAATGTCTGAGGACTTCAGTGTTGAGGAAGAGCATGAGTTCTTTGCCGAGCTGAATGCGCTGGTTTGGTCTGCCGGCTTCCGTAGAATCGTGAGCGCGCATGGGGGCGCTATTAGGAAATCCTATACACTACTGTTTAGGCTCTAAAACGTTCTAAATGACTTCGTTTCGAGTAAATTCTGGATGCTACCCACTCAGGACACTTGGATTACATTGGACGAGCAGTATGGAGGAATATTGACACGTTTTTGTGGACTTTTATGGACCTTTCTGTCTCGGGCGCCATAGACCTCCATTATTTGAATGTCAGCAGACAGCAAGAAGCCTCCCAGATCTCCAGATGCATTTGAGATATCAAAAAAGTACTCCAGAGTTTTGTTCAGCATGGGGGTGAGTAGAAAATGAAGGCTAATCATGTTTTGGGTGTACTATTCCTTTAATGTAATTTCTTACTATCAGTGTATCTTACACCTCTATTACCTACAGTTTTTTTCATGAGACCTTTAGCATTTAAAGTCATCCTTGTTAACAAGGATCGAAACTATGAAGTCTATAGCCTGGCTGCTAACCTGCCTTTGAAAATTGGCAGCTAATTGCAAACAAGTGTGACTGCTTAGGCTCATAAAATAAGGTTGCTAACTATCCGTTTTAACCTTAGGTAACAGTGTTAAAGGTAGAAAGGGGCCCTATGCCTTGGTGCAGCCAGTCTTATCAGAGAGATAGCTATCAGCACATGCTTAGCGTTATTAGCCATGTCTAATTAAAGGGGCTGAAGCCAGGGTAACTGAGGCACGGCCCTGGCAGAATGTGTTTGATCTGTGCAGCCCTTAAAATAATCCTTGAAAGTGCCTTGCAAGGTACGTGCATGAAAGAGTGGAGGGGAGGCAGTGGAAGAAAGTGATGACCAGCCTGGCAAGAGTGAAAAATAGATGAAGAGTAAAAGGGTAAGATAAGGACAAGAAGGAGGGGAAAAGATGAGGTCTGATAGACCCTCATTACCAGCCATCTAATGATGTTAACATTATTCCCAACCATTGTTCAATCTGAGACCTCAGAGATAGAAAGGCGTTAGATTAGGATATGATGTATCAGTCTATGAAGTATTAAACCCAGCACACACACACACTCTGCATCCTGACCAGAGGGAATCCTGTGGAGGTTATCAAATCACGTGACCCCCCACCTCTGAAATCCAAAGGGGATCACTTCTTACAGCTGTGATAGTGTCCGTGGGTATGTCTGCAATAGAGAGACTCAGACAGACGGACAGTCACATGAACTGGAGCTTGGTCACTTAAGCCTGAGTGTGTGTGCTCTCATTTGTTTTGTTTATTTGTAGGGGTATGGCAACAAACCCTGAAGGCTTGTGTGAGTGTGTGAGAGAGAGAGAGGGAGAAAACCACACACACTGTGCAAATCGTAGGTGGCTAATCTTGGTTTGCGGAAGATGTCGTGTGCATCTGAGCGAGTGTGTGAGAGAGAGGAACCGGGGGTGGTTAATCTAAGGGGTATTAGCTGTTAAACCCTGCACGCTGGGATCTTGCTGCCCCCTCACATCTCGCTGTATACAAGTGTGTGTGTATGTGTGTGGGTATTTGTCCACAGGCAGATTTCCATGCATGGTTTGGTTGTTTCAGCAAGTGAGCCGCAAGTAGTGGCATGAAAGGATGATTGAGAATTAAAGAAATACAAAGAAAAAGAGGAGACTGAGATAATAGCAGGAAGCAAATGATTAGAAGTGGAGGAAGAGAGGTGGGGAAAAAATTAAAAAAAAAGACAGAGAGCTGAGGAGAGGAGACTGAGGTAGGTTATGTTAGGGAAACTGCCATTTCACAGGCGTGTTGTTGTGCTGGATGGGAAGCCCCGTCATTGGGTGTCTCCATAGCAACCCTTAGTGATGTTACCTCCTGACCCACTGATTTAGGGAAGTCAATTTCCCTAGATGTGATTCTGTTTGTCAGTGGCTATTGGAAAATCACACTTGTTCACACGTAGACCTGATCAAATTCACACTCACAAACACTCAAAAACACACGGACATGTGTTCGGTTATATCCGCTCTGCAAGTGTAACTGTCTGTGCGCAAACCCAATTCCACTTCAGTGGGAGAAGAGCTCTTAATGGGAGTGTGGCTCGGAGTTGTACTGAAGTCATTTGAGTTTAATTCATGTCAAACGGCCACAAATGAACCACGGGTCATCCGTGTTTATATCATCCCAGCAGAGGAGGGTTTAAAGATGAAAAGCATGTGCCGGTTACAGACAAAATGTACGTCCCGTCACATGGTACAGCTACACAACGCTACGAATACACAATCTCTTTATCATCATGTGCTTCTATCTGCTGCACAGCCGTATAACTCTCTCCCTTTGCTCTTTTCTCTCACGCATCGCGGATGTGTTAACACACATGTCTCCGTGCATTATTGATGAGCGAGCACGTGGTGGGGCACGGCAAGATTAAATAAAAATGCTAAAGGCCGGCAAGGGGCGCAGATCACTCATGAATTATTGGCAGAAGTACGCCACACCAGGGAATCTCAATTTTAATGGTGAGAGATTCATACAGAGCAGGAAAAGAATGAGAAAAGTTAGAGATGAGAAAAGTTAGAGATACATTGCGTGGACAGGTAGAGCACCCTGCACAAAATAGCATGAACCTTGTTGAATCAGAACTTTTTCCTTTTAATTTACTTAGAAAGGTTAACTTAATGGTGATCATACAAGAAAGAAACATGCCTACAGATTTTTAACCCACTTTACAGAAAGTTTAGCATAGCTTTAATTAGGGTTAAAGATTATTACAGGAATTTCTAAGACCCTGCAGGTATTAATGAGTTAAAAACAATGACGAGTAAACAGCTTTGGCTAGTAAATCATTTCAATTCCATGAAGTCCAACATGTGAAGCAAATAGATTAATTCAGTATTTCCTCTGTAAGAACAGGGGAAAGAATCAATTTTCCTGTTTCAATTTTACATTTAAAGAAAAGAAAGACTTCATTCTCAATAAAAATGAATAAAGTTTTCAGCCTTTCTGTGTAATTATGAATATGCTCCTTAAAAGAGGACTCAAAATAATCTAGATTAATAGCACAAAGTTCAATTAGACACCTTTGCATCAGCAGAAAATGGGAGTAAATCAAAGTATCCTTAATAAAGAGGTGAGAAGCTTAAAAAAGAGTTGCAGGTCAATTTTATGGAAAGAAAACTAAAATTTAGAAAGAATCAACCCTGTGGGTAAAAAAGGGAAAGCTGTTATTTGTTACTGACTGTAAAGGTTAAATACCTTAGTCAAATAATACAAAAACATTTTTACATTAAGGTTTTATAATGATATAAGAAGCAAATTTTGAAAAAAATATGTATTAATTATATTTTAAGAGAAAGAAAAATCTTTATCAAAATAAACCCCAAGCATCACAAGTTTACGGAGAGAAGTAATCTTGAGTTTAACTAGTGGTTCACAATATAGAGCTAACGCTGATTGAAATAGACTCAGGTTTATCTGAATGCATATCTAACTGCAGCCACCCTATCAAAGTGTTTTAGACGCAACACAATTATACAGCATTAAATACAGGCAGCAGCTAAAAGCTCAATGTGCATCATATAAAAAGTCTCTCTGTGGATGCAGTCAGTATCTCTGCGCTAAGTTCTCCTAACGCTCCGGTGATGTAAAAATCAATGTCGAGGTCATCAGGTTTCCCTTGTTGGCTGCCCCTCTCCTTCCTGCCTGCAATTTAATAATACCCCTTTAAAGGCAGTGTTTAAGCCCCGCCGAGCAATTGTTTTGTCAATAAGACCTCCTTTTACGAACGTCTTAAAAGCCTGGACAGAGAGAGAGAGAGAGAGAGAGAGTCTGAAGGAGAGAAAAGCAGGGAGTATTCCAAAGGGCTGGATGGACAAATGTTGATGCTACTTAAGAGGGCGTGGTGTGGCACATATGTATCAGCTGCTTATCGGGTTTCTGAAAGCATAGGTCGACACAAAACAGAGCTGGAGGAGATGAAGGAGCAGAACAGACACAGATAAAGAAGGAGGAAGGAATGTGGAATATTTTGGATGACTTAAAAAAAAAAAAGAAAAAGAAACATGGCCAAAGGAAACCTTCCAGGATGGATTAATTCAACATGAAAAACTATTTTTGAAATTCAAGTTATTTTCTAAGTTTTTGTTAAAGGATAAACTATATATTAACTAATAGAAAAACGTAATAATGTAAACTTTTCATCATTGGTTTGGAGTTAATGCTGTAAATAATAGTCAGCAAATGATAAATAAATGAATGAATGGTTAAAAAGGAATTCAGATATGTTTTTGACAAACAACAATAAACAACAAAATATTAATCAACAAAATACACTCAAAAACACAGTCAACATCAAACAACCCAAACAGCAATTTTCAAACTAACTACATTCACCTCAACATAAATAGAAAAAAAAAAACTGTTTATACAGCCAGGGAAATGAAATCGATTAATGGAAATTGTCTGAAAAGGGGAATGAAGAAGTAAAACTTATTTTTCATACCCCCTCTCTCTCTCTAATTGCACTTAGATTAACTTAAAGTTGAGCGTTCTTGTTAAAAAGCAGAATATGTGTCCAATTTTATTGTGTTCTGACTACAGCAAACAGTAATCAAATATTGCTCTTTTATTTGAGTGCAATTATAAAATGTTCCATCCAGCAAAACAGGTTTAAAAAAACTAAAGAGATGATTAAAGAAGTTTCCGTCTGTGTTTTAAAGATCCTAAATTTATGTAAGGAAACCAATTAGGTTCAATATTCATGTTCTTCCTGTTAGACTCTTGTCTTCTTGTCCTCATCTTTATGTTAAATGATTAAATAATGTCATGATTAGATCATGTAGAAGCTTATAAACCATTCCCCATGTGAGTGCTGTCACTTTGAATAGCCCACATTGGCCATTATTGCCATAAATTAAACTAAATAAGCTGAGACCAAGTGGTAAATAATGAAATGGTCAAACATAAGAGAAAAGGGGGAAAAAGGTACTGTGAGATGAGTTGTGAGGTTCAGTATGCTGACAGACCAGAGAAAGGTAGATGCTGGAACTTGTTCAGAGAAACGGTTCACAGAAATCTGAGGTGTGTGTGTGTGTGTTTTAGAATTAGCAGGCCAAGTTTCAACCCATGCCCTGAAGCCTGTTTCGTACACCACACTCCGTCAGGTTGCTTCACAGTGAAACTCTGACATTACACCACACACACATACAAAGAGATTTCAGATATGACCTCACCCTTAGTTTCCAATGCAGGCTTAAAGATGCATGAACAATTTCAAAAACAATATTTGAAGCTCTCAGTAGGCAGCCTGTTGCTAACAATAGCCCTTTACGGGAATCTTCAGCCTGTGCAGACACAACCAGTTCTTTACTGTATTATGTCAACAGAAATCTGTGCGTTCATGAGTCAGTGCACGACCTTACACACACACACACATGCAAAAGATGCACTGGCTGCACTGAATGCCATCTCTCCTCCTCCTCTTTGCTCCCTCTTTCTTCCCCTCTCTGCCTGTGTTTCTCTTACATCACAGCATGCTGCCCGAGGACAAACCTGCATTTCTCTTCATTCGCCCCTCGCTCTGTCGCTCCTCTTTTCTTCCCACTCCCCTCCTTTGCTTTTCAACCTTCTTTTGTAGAGAAGGGGGGAAGTGGGGGGCTGTTCCAAAACATAAAAGGAGACAGAATGTGAATGCCAGGGTCTGTGTGGAAGCAGACATGGTCGCCGTCTTACTCAGCCGTTGTCATTCAGTTGATGTTTCCACGCTGATGTTTTCCTGCCTTGATCTTTGAAGAGAAATCAGTGGGACTCAAAGTTAGAAACAAAACCCCTTATTCTGTTATAAATACAAGATGCCATCCTTTTGATGCAGATAAATTTGGCTTTACAGTGAGATTTAACCACGCAAAGCCTCTATTACAAAAATTAAGTTTCGATATCTACTAGAGTTTTCTGCTGTGACTGTAAAATACTTAATATTACTCCCTGGGCTATGTTGATTTTTCAGCAAAATACAGTTGAGTTTGTACCGACCACAAAAAGCTAGTTAACTTGGTAGAAATAGTGGTACAATGTGCTCTTGTTGTGCTGAAAGTGGATATTTTAACCAAAAACTACATTTGTTTGTTTCTGAGAAGCAATCGGGATCCCCCCCCCCCATGGTGAAAGCTGCTATAAACTGCTGGGGGAAGTGACACACACACTGGCAGGATATGACAGGGGCAGTATGGAGCGGCATTTAGGTCAACCAGTCCGTTTGCAGCAGTGCCCACTGCAAGCCCCGTCAGCATTACAGACTCTGCAAGACACCCATTTACACAGAGATGATTTTTTTATTAGGGAACTGAACTGCAATGTAACCCAGTCATGTTGTGACTAAGTATATTTATATTCATGGTTAACAACCTCACACACTGTAAATAAGCCGATACATATGTAATACTAACCCTTATAGCAGGGTGGAATAGAGTGTCACATGCATTTTCTGTGTGTGATGTTCATTCATGGCGAGAGCCACACAAACCATTCGATCCTAGCCCAAAGGCTAAAGGACACAGACTGGGCCCACTGTGTTTGGGGTGCAGACAGCACAGGACAGCAGTGCTTATTCCTGACCAGTACCAAACTTCAAACCATCCATTTCTCTCTAACACCGGTGGAAAAACTGGCTTACTGATTCCAGAAGAGGGTGGATCACATTTGCTTGTGTTAAGCCCCGCTTTAGTTACTGAGGTTGTTATTACTGTAGTTCTTCATTTGAAGTGATGAAGGATAAATAAAAAACCTGACATTAAGAAGCGTGGGGGAATTTTTCAATCAAGAAATGTTTCCAGTTAAGTTCTTTGTATAGTAAAATTCTTTTAGCCCACTTTAAAAAAAAGTTCTCATCCACTTCCAAACTACCCTCCTGTAGAAGTTTACCAAAACCCTGCTGTGGATCTCCCCATCCCCACACTACCCGATTCTACCCTAGCAGTCAGTCTGGTAAGACTCAGACTCTTTGGTCTAACACACGCCTGGTTGGCACAAGAGGAGGGAGTTTACTCTTTAGATCAGGGGTAGGCAACATCAGTCCTTCATTGCCACTGTCCTGCAGCTTTTGCATGCACGCCTACTTCAAATCATCTAAAACAAATGGATGGTCAATTGCCAGGCCTCTGCTTAACTTGTCGTCATGTCGAGTAGATAATACGGCCTTTTGTTTCAGGTGTGTTAGTGCAGGGAGGCATGCAAAAACTGCAGGACAGTGGCACCCGAGGACAGCCGGCATTTAAAGTTACCTATAATGCAACAACTCTTTTCTGTAAGCAATAGAGTCATAATTTTAGCCAGAAGAGAGCAGTATTTTAATAATGCCATTTATTATATCCCAAATTAGCTGGATATTATTGAAACATTTAACTTACTGGATGCTGTAAGAGCTTGTCTTTTTAAAAATAACATGTTTTTGCATCACATTTGTTGTTAGCTCGTTCTATCCTGTTCCCCCTGACTCTGTTAGTCCCGCCCTGGTTCTGTGATATGTATTGTACTGTATATGCTGTGAACAGGTCTGGCTGGCTAGGCTAACTTTTGTCCTCCCTATCCCACTCTACTCTTGCCCTCCTTGCTTTCCCTACGTTATTTGACACAACTCTGCCCTCTGTTCTCAATCTAAAACTATTTTACCCTTACTACCCTCCTATTCCCCAAAATGATAAAATGATAGGGAAGTGAATAGAAATCAGGGATAGGGCTAATAAAGGAAATTCTCTCACTAAATGTGAGGATGTAAAATCACATTTGACCCCTGTAGCTCCTCTCGGAGGTTTGAATATCTCTCTTTACCTTCGATCTGTTTGTACATTTCTACCCTTCACATCCAAGAAGCCAGCAAGGGCTGCAAAACCAGCCCTGTCAGAGCCACTGGGTTCATGTGTGTTTTTCGAGTGGCAAACATTTCCTCTATTAGGCTCTGTGAGGCACCTGGTTACCATGGACACACACATAAACACACGGAGCTCCTCTCCAGTTTGTATGTGCACGTAGTGTTTGAGTGGTTTTTGCTGGCCTGTTGCTCGACTCTGTAAAACCAGTTTTAGTGGTGGATTCATGGCTCCTTTAATGGACACTGGGCTCTTTAGGTAGTGGAGCAACAAGACAGTGTCTGTGCCCTGCACATGCATGCATACTTGCATTTTATGTGTAAGCAGTAATGGAGATTAAGTGACCCCATGTCTGTTTGCAGTCTAAAGCTCTATTTAAAATTCTACTAGTTTTTCCTGATTTTTTTCCTCCATATGTGATCCTATTAATCTGCCATATGTTATTAGAAGTTGGAACTGAAGCCCCTCAATATAATGAATGCGTTTGTGTGTGTCAGTGTCAGTGGGTGTGTCGCAACATAGCTTCAAATACATTTGGAGATGGTTCAGGACGTATTTTCCTGCCAATAAAGGCTTGTAAGTTGTGCTGACCCAAAACACAGGCCTCCTGTCTAATAACGTATTAGGTGAAGTCTTTGTTTTGTGACTCCTATATGACCTCACTCTAACCGAAACTCTGAAGCATTTCTGCGTCCATATGGTTTTATATCTCCACGCATATGTTTTTGCATCCTTCACACTCTAATTCAGAAGTAATGAGCACTTGGCCGCACCTTTTCTTTCCAGAGAACTGATGCGAGTAGATGCTTTCTATAGGAGGAGGCAATTCAGCAGGCTGAGTAATGCATTTTTGAAGTTAGATCTATAGCTCCATATGCTTTGTTACAGAACCTACACACAGTTTACACAGATTGAATCTGTTTACTAATAGATGACTTATGAAGGCACTGGATTTTATTTAGGGATATCACAATAAGGAATCACACACCCACAGTTTTTGTAAAAAGAAAAAAATCCCTAAAATCATTTCATTTTACTGACATTTTAATTTTCAGTTAAATATTCACATTTAATTGTGACTGAACACAACGTAAAAAAAGTTTAGGGGTTGAAAAACTTTAGGAAGGCAGTGCAATTGGTCCAGGAATTTCTGAAGAAAAAAAGTGAGAATCAGGGCTTCCCGACAAGCAAGAGCATGCAGCTACGTTGTACATTTGTAACAAGGCATATAGGTGTTTGTACTTGCTGAAAGCTGTGCAGACAAATTAACGATGGTGCATAATCTTTGACTTGGAGCTAAATATGGTTTCCTAATGAATAGTTGCAGCCGTTTTTTTTTTTTTTTAAATCCACATATAAGCTCAAAGCTTAAAATTCCTAAGAAGCACTGGTTCCTCTCTTTAGCTCAGGATTTCAACACAGGCCTCCAGGATGCAGCCAAGAAAGCATCCTTGTAGTAGGTTTTACAGCATGGAAACATTTAAAACATTTAAAAATGGCCAGTGAAACTACACAAAGAGGCTGACTGCTGACAGATTGGAGGATGTCTCTTAAAGATTTGCGATCCTAGAGCTTGAAGATTTTGTGACTTCTTCTTTTAAAATAGCTCAAGCTCAGACAAATTAACGATGGTGCATAATCTTTGACTCGGAGCTAAATATGGTTTCCTAATGAATAGTTGCAGCCATTTTTTTTTAAATCCACATATAACCTCAAAGCTTAAAATTCCTTAGAAGCACTGGTTCTTTTCTCGCACTCCGGATTTCAACACAGGCCTGTTGGGCACAATTTGACTGATATACTTAAAAAAAGAAAATATTTTAAATACCCAATATTACAATTTTTCACACATTTTCAACTCTAGAAGGGAATCCAAGTAAACCTCATTGTAGTAGGTTTTAAAACAAGGGGAAAAAAACGATATAATTGCTGAATTTCCATTAACACAATGGAAAAATTATTCACATAAAAATGGGCATTTAAGTCATACAAAGAGGCTGATTGCTGACAGATTGGGTGATGTCTCTAAAAGATTTACAATCTTAGAGCTTGAAGATTCTGTGGCCTCTTCTTTTAAAATAGCTCAAACTTCTGTAAACGGCCTTTTTACAGTATTTACCACAGATTCACATCCAAATTTAGATCTGGATACGCTTTGATTAGCGTTTTAGCTCTGACTTTATGTTCAGGTTCATGGTTCCGTTAGAAGGAAATGTTCTGTCAAAATCTCCTGGCTTTATGCAACCTTTTTTTTTTATTCTTAACGCTATAAAATCTTCCTCTCAACTCCAATCAAGAAATAATGCTGCCACCACCATGTTATGCAGTGAGAGGTTCTTCAGGTTGAAATGTGCTGTTAGTTTTTTCCTGCATAAAGCGTTCTATGCAGAGGCTTACTAATCAACAAACTTGTAGCCAAGTGGCTCTAACAGATTTAATTTATAGTGAAAAGAGCTGTATACAAAGGAAAACCAAACTTTGAACAGTAATTTCAGTCCACTTTGCTTTACTTATGGTAGTCTATTGAATAAAAACCAACCAATGATAAAAGCTTAAGAAGTTGGAATACCATAGCATGGCCCACATTGTTCCACTTATTCATTTAAACAACATAAATTAACTTACACTTGTAAAGTCAAACAGGGAGATCCCAGACCCTCATTTGCATGTGTTTTTATTCTTCAAGTTGCTCATGTTCACTTTGAGTTCCGTTTGCGGGCAGGTGGTGCGAGCTGATTAAAACTAATCTCAGTCATCTAATTCAAGCACCTGACCTGCGAAAAACCCTGTAGGGGGAAAGAAAGAAAGAAATTAAGAGAAGGAGGGATGGTTGCTGTGAAGGGAGGAACAAGAGCGAGGTGATTTATGAGTTAACTTGTCAGCTAAGGATAACAAATGGAGAAACTCTTAACTGTACTTCCATAAAACCCCTACAAGCAGTATGCCTCAAATGTGTGCAGCTTTCCCATAACATAAAACTGTATTTAAAGATGGGGCATCATCTATTGGTGTGAGTGTGCCATCAGTGAGGAGGAAGGATCCAGGGGGCATTCGTTGTGGTTTTGCAGCAGACAACTGATGCAAGGAACCGCGGTGACAACCTGATGATATGTACATGGCTACCCGTCAGAGCTTGCTTTTCTTTGTTAGGTTTTAAATCACATTGATTGGCAGCCAAGACGAGTGTGCGGTTGCAGAGTTATTTAAAGCGGCTCTCGGATATGAATATGCATGTACACCTCTGTTAGCGTGCAGCGAAATGTGTCGACTGGTTCTGGTGCATGGATGTGATCCCAACATTTCCAGCTGTGCGAGAACGCGGGGGTTTGTGTAGGCCATGAGTGTGCAAAATTATCTCAGGTTACGAGCGGTTAGTGAGTCCTGAAGACATGGGATCAATTTGTGTGTTTTAGTCCATCTCATATTACTGACATAATACTGATTTTGGGCTAAGGAGATACGTGCATGTGTGACAACGTGTTCCGGAGATATTGAAAACTGCGAATGAATTTAAATCAATGAGCTTGCAGAGTAACCTTTTGTATATCCAATCTGCATCTTTCCAACGCTCGTTATTAAATTATCGTCTAATTGGTCACGCAACAAAGGCAGCTGATGAAAAAGACAATTTCTTGCTTTTAATTGGGCATTTCACGTGTGCTTCGTGTACACCTGTGTGCAGCTGAGTCGGCTCAGTGTGTCTGTGCATTTGAGTGGGAGTGTGTAATGAGAATGGGGACATTAGCAAGGGCTTGGCAGACGCCGTCACAATCAGTTCCACTCTTCCCAATGAAGGAGGGAGAAAGGTTGGAGAATGAATCCATACATCTAGGAGAAGCATACAGTGTCTTGCAAGAATCTTCATAACCCTTGAACTTCCTCATATTTTGCTGCACCCCAAACACACATTTTAAAGGTTTTAACACAGATTAGAGCATACTTTTGTTGTGAATTGATATATGATTTGTTTTCAATGTTTTAAATCAGCCCCTGTACTCTGATACGTACCTATAAAAAAACATCTGATATTGGAAATGAATTTTAAAAAATAACTTTTTCACAAACTGTCAGTCTCTAAATGTATGTATGACATTGATAAAACCATACCTCCAAAGGATAAATACTTTCTTATATCATTAATAAAGGGGAAATTCTCAATAGCCATGAATACGTTTGCAAGCGTTTCTATATAAGAGTTAAAAAAAGTTTCCCTAGAAGATTTTAGCAGCTCCAGCTGTGGCATCACCATGTAGTTGGCATGCCATGTATTCATATGTGTGTTAAACATCTGAGCCCTTGGTTAAAAAAAACAACTCCTTACCTTGGACAGTGTTTGTGCTGTCCCTGCACTTTACAAGATTTCTTCCCAATTCTATGTTTTTAATGCATTTCTTACTCAACTTTATGCGTACCACCAGCGGCGTGTCACTCTAAAATAGCCCGGCTATTGTTGCCTCTTAGCCGGGCTGGATAGTGAAGCTCATTGTGTTGTGATGGCAGGCTGGGGAATGAGCAGGCCATAAACACCGGCCCTATAGCACCCGGGGGTCGCCCAAAGGTGAAGCCTCGCTCTGGTTTTCTTTCTCTCCTTCGCTCCTCATCACTCTTTATCTCTCTTTTTTTTTTCTTTGCTTTCCTCTCCACCTCCCTCTCTTACAGTCTTTCTCTGTGTCAGCTTATTAACGGTCACAGCAAGAGTGTCTGGTTTGCAGAGCAGAGCCCCCTTTTTTTTCGGACTCTCTCACTCTTCCTTACTTGCTATTCTCTTGCTCTCCATCTCTCCATTCCCTTGGCTGCTATTATGAGAGGCATTTTATCCTTTGTTCCAGGCCCCATGGTGCATCTGGCCGCAGATATGGGGACGACAGGGACAGGAAACCGGCATGAGTTTTTGAAAGGAGGAGGAGGGAGTTTGGTGGGTCAGACTGTAGATTCGTTGCTGAGGGAGTTGGGCTGCTGCTTTTCACTATAAAGGGAATGATAAGTAAGAGCCAGCTGGAAAACGAAACGGATACAGATAGGCAGAGTGCAGCTTGTTTAGTTGAAGGCTTAACCAGATAAAATGTTTAATTCCTAAAACCGACATCAAGTTTTAAGTCGCGTGTCCCACCCCTTGTGAAGTCTGTTTCTCCTCTGTGATGGAATGGACGAACGAAACGAGAAACAAAAGGAAGAGCAAGAAAGAGGAAGAACAGATGCAAGGACATATGAGGGAGTGTCAAGAAGTAGAGGTCAACCCTTAGCCAACGCTGGCCCCAAGATGACCTCGTCCCTTCTGCGAAGGGTTTGGAGAGTAGAGGAGAGGAAAGTTAAAGGAATGCTCGGGCCTCCTCAACCCTCTTTGCCCTCACTCCTTTGCTCCTCCTCCTCCTCCTTCCAGATCTCCACAGCAAAAACAGGGTAACAGGGGGAGGAAGGGAGGGAGAGAGAGCATTGGTGATAAAACTCCAGACGTTCTCTCATTTGATGGGGCTCTGCCATGTCAATGCATTCTTAAATTCCTCCCTCGCTTTTTAGATTTTTTTTCTCTCCTCCTTTGAAATTCCAAATCAGCTTTCTTTATGTTACATATATAAAAGACAAAATTATAAAAAATAGAAAAAAACTTGCAGTGATCTGGCTTTACTGGCTTTTTTTTTTCCTTTTGCCTTAAGTAATTCTGAAGCAGCTTAAAAGACATAATATATCATTTATAAAGATGATACCAGCTAACAATAAAGGCTGTTATATATTTTATTTTACTTGCCAGCTTTGCCATTCTGTCTCCCTAATTCCCTAGAGGTCTTTCTTTAAACCATAAAACCAAAGAAGAACACAAAAGCACTTGATGAGGGAATATTAAGGACATTTAAAGGAAAGCGGTTCTCTTTGCCCTTCAGGGTCAAAACAGATGCAGCATGTTTGTATCCTTTTGTCTCTTTCCTCCCCTTCACACCATCCTCTGTGCTCATAAACGTTCCATTTCCCAGATTTTTAAAAAGTTTTCCCTCTACTATTGTTCCCCCTTCAGTCCGGTTAATGCTCCCCCATTTCAAAGATGAAACAGAAGTGTCCGGTCAGGCAACAGCAGGAACACATAAATCAAGTCAGAGGCCCCCAGAGAGTCCTCTCTCCTTGGGGTCATTACAGGCTAAGGGGTCATTTCAAAAAGGGGCTAGGCCGACCGAGGCCAGATAGGTTCCTATGTGAGCATGCACAATTAATAGGTGTGAATGCATGTAGGAGAGAGAGGGTTGGAAGGTCATGTTTGAATATAAGAAGTAAAAACATTGCCCCAATAAGGGTAGAGATTAGAGAGGGACCTCTTCTGATTGACCTCTAATATGTCTTAGTTCTTATGGACACCAAAGTCCAGTACTGTTACAATCGAGGAAGCTTTTCAAGGCTACTGTAAAAGCCTAGGTACTTACTGGCACTGGTCAACTTAGTGGTGATATTAGTGTAAGGAGCAGATGGAGTAACAAAAATAACCTAAAATTAGAACCATGTCCTAATAAGGATAGAGATGTGGAATTGTGAGCGTGTGTGTCTGTGCTCAATAAAAGGTTTAACGGTGCACTTTTATAGGAGGTCATAGAAAGGTTAGTCCACAAAAAAGGCGCACATTAAAAACAGTAACACATGGTCACCTGTCATAGCATAAAAACAATGCCTCTCACCAGTGGCAACGCGGCATGTTTCCCTGTCAGCAACACCCCGCCATGCTTGAAGCCGGGGCGTTAAACCGTCAGCAGTCTCAGCTCTTCAGGAGGCAGAACACCTTCAATAAAGAGAGATGGGCCGCAATGTTTTTAGACAGCCTGAGAGACGATTCTGTTTTAGCGTCGCCTCCACAAACAGCCCAGTGTTCTGGCTGACTTTTTTTTTTCTCTCCCGGCAAGTTTGCACAAGTACTGGAGTTCTGACTTTTCAAAGACAACAATTTTAATAACTGAGGCAGTTAAGATGTGACTTTTGCTTTAGCGCTGCAGCGGGTTTACTGGGGCTCAGCAAAGCTTATAGGAGCAATGGGAATAATTACTCGTTATCACTGTTATGGTTTGCAAAGGGAAAGAGGCGACTTTGGAAATTTGATGGTTTTTGTGTCGGCTGCCAAAATCTTCAGGGTATTAGTCAGCATTTTTTCTTAATCTTATTTTGAGTACAGCTCTGACTGTGTTTCTATGTTTTTGTCTCCTTTTCTATCCTCCTCCCCTTTACAATCCTCCTCTCTGTCTCTCCTTGCTCTGCAGGTTCATTAATGCGCGGAGGAGAATAGTGCAGCCCATGATCGACCAGTCAAACCGTGCAGGCAAGTCTTCCATACTTACTGTTTTCAAGTCGCGCAGGCTTAAGCCAACCCAAGTCCATGCACCCAGAGGCCTCTCAGTGGGTAAATACAGGACTGATGCTCCCTTCTTGGAATGTCCAAATCCTTCAGGGAATTTCCCCCCCTTCTCAGTACTGACCAATAAAGTTAAGAGGCAAAATATTTCACCATTAACAGCAACCATTAATCAGAATTGACTTGCTATGTGGAGTGAAAAAATAAATTTTGCACCTCTTACTTTGTACCTTACTTTGTACCCGCATGATGCCATTTCAGCATATCCTACTTCCTCCATTGTGCCCTTATGCAAACATATATCTACCTACTGTGGATACATATCAGTTTACTATTTTTTTTTCCGAGTATTTTAGTTAATTAAAAAGATACATATGAAATGCTCAAATATCAAATATTAACATTATTTAGATGTCATATTTTATTTCAGCTGATTGTTTTCATTAAATTTGGGCACAAAATGGCACAAAAGGTCTCCAAACCAATCACAAATTGATAAATGGTCAGTAAAAACCATCTCAAAGATTGGTACCAATTAAAGCAGACTCAGTACAATAACTACTTTGCAGACAACTTGGGTTGCAAAGGTAGAAAGCATCCAACTCTTTCCAACCCTTAATAGTAATGAGATACCTCTTTGTCTAGATATCCTGCCTACAGAGCTAGCTATGTTTTCAGAATAGTTTGTTCCTAAAACAACTTCCTTCAGTTTTTTCACCAAATACATATATTAAAAAAAAAACAATTATGCTTTCTCCCTGGCTTAAACTATAACCCAGAGAGACCTCCGTCTGTTTCTTTTTTGGGTTGACCGCTGATTGGCTTTTTTGGCTCCTTTGCCTCTGAACCTGTTTTACCCCAAACCCTTCCCCCCGTTCCCTTAAACACCCTTCCTTGACCCTATTTGTGGCTGTTTTAGGGAGCGATGGGAATGAGCGAGCAGTCCCCCTGGTGCATGGCTTGGTTTTGGACTGCTGTAAACTTTATTACCTGTTATAGGGGTGAGAGGTCACAGTGGCATTAAGGGGGGAGGGAAGGGGGAGGGTAGTAAAGTTCAAAGGCATTCAGTGAGGCCGAGGTCCTGCTTTTGCATGACTGGCCGCCAAACGGCCTAAATCGAAGGTAAGTGGCTTTCTATGAGAGCAGAACAATGGAGGGGAGCAGAAAATAAGGAACTGTATCAGGTTTCACATATTCTTGCTGCTCCACTTTAGTCAGTATTTATAAGATAAAGTATTAAGATAGGAGCAGATTCTGGGACCAATCAGTGAGAATGAACTTTTGTTGAAAACCGGATCGGGGCTCAACATGGATCTCATTTTGCTCCTTTGATCGTATGTGTAATTATGCGTTGGGGGCAGCAACATTTAACGTTAAAAGCATTGCTGGATGATGTGCCAACATGTCTTTTATTAAATATTTATTTGAGTGGCTGGGCATGTCAAGATAGTCAATCAAGAATTATGGAACTGAAATGTTTTGGATTTACAAAAACGTGCATTCTTGATTTTATTATTACCTGTGCGCAGATTATAGAATCAAATCTCAATGAAATGAGAAGGAACTTTACATTTAAATCTGGACATGGGGGAAGGACCTTCTTTAGCCACAGTAGAAACAGATCTGACATTTACAAGCCTTCAAAAAGTATTTGAAATCATTCAACTTTTTCCATATTTTCTCCTCTCATTAGCTTTAAATTGAATTTAAATCAACCTTTTTGGGATACCAGCAAAAAAAGGCATTTCCTGTAGAGGAAGCCACTTGGTATCAGTCTGATTGGATGATCTCCATAGTGAACTATGGTGGCGGCAGAGCTGTGTCGTGGGTATGCTTTACTTCGGGGAAGCTGATTAGAGACTCGTTGGGAGGAATGAAAGTGCTTTACACATGAGATAAAAAATCATCCTTTATCTTTTAATTTATGAACTAGTTGTATTGGTCAGACACATTAACAACTAAATAAATTCACTGAAGTTAGCGGCGGGGACTCTGTTGTCAGACCTTCTGGTGGCACAAAAGAATCCAACAGACTTTACATTTAGATGTGACTCTGCATAATCATGAAAATACAATTTAAACTATCCAATCGTAACCCTGAAGCCAAGGACAGTCCATGTCCTAAATGCACCATAGTTTAGATTAAACTCTTAGTCTGATCCCTATTAGAGCATTCAGCTGCGTTAAAGTCTGCCAGGGGCTTACAGTAGCTAGCCATAACAGCATGGAGCAGAGTGACGTTGAAAGACAGCAGCGTTGTCCTGTGAGTGCACCAGCCAACAGATGATCCCACTCCGTCCACTGAGCTTTAATTAAAAGGACTAATTGACCACTCTGCTCCCTCCCACCAATCCCTCCCTCCTCTTCTTCTCCTGCATCCACAGTAAGTCAAGGAGCTCCCTACAATCCAGATGGCCAGCCAATGGGTGGCTTCGTCATGGACGGCCAGCAGCACATGGGAATCAGACCACCTGGTATGGCTTTCTCTGCGTGTCTGTCCTTTTCTGTTCTCTGTTGTGCTTGCTATCTTCCTTCAGTCTGGTCCTGTGGTTCTTTTGGCTCGTTTCCATCCACTTCTCTTCCCGAATCGAGTCCTCTTCCACCTTTTTGTCCTCCTTTTGCATTTCTTCAGATGTAGATATGTTTTACAACCAATATCTGCCGAAGCGATCTTTTATTTCATCTCCATGCTGACAGAGAAGCTCTTATTTAAACTTTTACGACTGCAGCATGCTGCAGGATGTGCACTTCCAAACACACTAAGAAAGATATGCGAACACAGTTTCCTCCCCCTTCTTTCTTGGATACACCAGAACAGGTGTGCTCAATCACATTACACCACCATCCTCCTCCTCCTGCTCACTCCTACTCCCCTTGAAACTCAGTCCCTCTCTCACGCCATCAGCTTTAATCCTAGAGTTTGTCCTTAAGCTCTTCTTCTCCTCCTCTATCCCCTGTTTTTTTGGGATTCTCTGTCAAGTCTCAAACCCAATCTCAGCCTCCACTCGAAGTCAGCAGGTTTAGATAAACTACAGGGCGACTTAGCCACCCTGCACCCCACCTCAAAACACTTCCACACACCGCTCCTAGTCGAATCCACAGGGCTTTGTTTCTATGCTGTCTGTCAAATTAGCTTCATAGTGAAAGAGCACCTACTAAGCACAGTCTTGTGTGAATTAATTCCTGGTTTTAGTAATCGATAATGAGCTTCTTCACACTTTTCTAGAGACTGTAAACCTTTTGCTAATTTTTACGTTTCTTTGTTGTGTTCCCGCAGGGCCAATGGGTGGAATGGGCATGAACATGGGCATGGAAGGTCAGTGGCACTACATGTAGCCCTTCCCGAGTCTGACCAATCACAACACAATGGGGGATGTAAGTAGACTGATAAGGAAAATTTACATACATATATCCTTTTAATGTTATATTTTCCCCCACTTAATAAAGGTCATATTTTCAATGATTATTATCAAGGCTATTCTGCTAATGAAAGCTAAAATTATTTAGATTTTTATCATAAAAGATACTTTAAGTCTTTACTTGAGTTCCAATAGTCATATATTTACTGTGAGATGTATTTGGAAAGGTGACCTCACACTTTGTTTCTTTTAGTGTGTTTGAGAGAGGACAGTAAAACATTTGTGAAAAAGCTATTTAATAATAGTTTAAAACTAAGACTATAAGGTTCAAATTCTGTATTTTTTTAGTTAGCACAGCCAGTACTATTGTGTTAATCCAGGAAAATGTAGAAATTTGCTTTAATTTCTAGATTTCCAGAGGTTGCCAAAAATGTCTGAAGGCCAAAATAAACTGATATTTTACACAAAATATTAATTCCCTTTTAAACAGCTTCTTAGATCTGTGTATCCTCAGCCTTAATCAATAGACGCCTCGCTGATACAGAAAGTAGTGTTCAGAATGCTGTTTTTTTAAACATTTTCAAATTCAAACATAAAGTAATTGTAGTTGATTTTCTGCATGTCTGAATAGCTTTTAGATACAAACAGGCTCTTGTTCTTCACCCAGCAGATTTCCACTCTTCTCCTTCTTTCCCACCCTCGGTGTGGCGATAAGAGCCTTTGATCACATCCCTGTAACTCCTTGAGTATACTGTGTCGCTGTTGTTCTCACACATCCAAAAGCTACAAATCAAACATTTCTTCTGCAAATGTGGATGGGGAGAAGTAAAGTAAGAAAAACAGAGAAAAACCACAAAGGCCTAAAAATTATAATAATAGGAGTTACTGTTAGAAATGTTACAAAATGTATAAGTTTTGAAGGAAATTTTCTTTTGTAAAGTGATTCATGATTGAATATTTATTAAGATGTGGGGGGGAAAGGAGAAGAAAGAGGAAACTGGCAGAGAAGGAAAGAAGGCGGGGATGGATTGGGACAGGAGATGGGTGGGGGGGACCTTCTGGGTTGGGAGAGGGCAGGTAGAAGGTTGCTATGGCAACAGACTGATTGGCAAAAATGTAAGCAGTCGTTGTTGGTGCAAGGAGAGCGAGAGAAGTGAGCGCCCCTTAAGTGTCATAAATCTGCCAGGTTGCTGTTGATGCATGAGCCACATTAATACACACATACTAACCAGCTACAGGGGTGCCCCTCCTAAACCCACCACCTCCTTCCCTCCATGTCTTCCTCATACTCGCTCCGACATTGTGGTTTTTCTCACTGTCAATTTTCCTCTCTCCATCTCTTTCACACAACACCTTTTTTCTAGTTTCTTTTTTTTCCCCTCTTCCTTCTCACTTCTCCCCCTCCTCTCTCTTATCCCTTCCCTCACTCTTGCCCCAGGGCAAAACAGACTCCCACATAATTCTGGATGTATACAGGCTGGCTGGTGTCACAGAGCACATTGTGTTTTAAAGCGGCGCTGGGTCCAATCTCAGCCGAACACATCATTGTTTTCATTGTGCGCGTGTGCCACCTTGGCTGAATGTAAAGCGCACAACGTTCATAAGTGAAATACATGCTGATGTGTGGGTGTTAGCCTATGTAACTCCATGCTGGGCTGTATAACTGTATATATGCATGTGCATATGTGTGTGTGTATGCTAATAGGATTACTCCTGGCACAGAGAAGGGACACAAACTACTGCAAAATGGAGGAGGTAGCCAGCAGGGTATGGAGCTTAGCTGGGCCTAATTGACTAGATCCAAATTAAATATGCCGTCACCAGAGGTGTGACCAATGGATTTGACTTATTCAGTTTACAAAAATAGGGACCATTAACCCACTGTGCAATGCGCGTGCACTGTAGCGAAAATATTCCCCCCTTGTTTTCGCCTCCGATGTCGCCGGCGACAACAAAAGGCCAGAAATCTCAAACGGAACCGCATCTTTCAGGTTCAGGATTCAGGAAGAGGAAGCAGAAGGAAGAGCTCAACGTGTGTGTTTGCGTTTGTGTTGCTGTGCAAAGTGTGTAAACACCAGGGTTTGTTCGGCGCGTCCGGGCAGCCTCTTTCCAGCAGCTGCTAGCCTTCCCAGCAGACCTCGCTTTAAACAGCCTCAATTTGCCTGCTGAATCCCGTAATTGGGCCACCAGAGGAATCCTCGGTGAGACGGGGCTGAGGCGCGGAAAAGACGGGAAGAGTGAGGAGGGGAAGGGAAAAAAAAAATAAAGGACAGAGACAGAGAGGTAGAGGAAAGAAAGAAGGAGGGAGGGGCGGATGAAGAGATGGGCGAGTGAGAAAGGGGGAAGAAGAGTAAATGATAAAAGGGAGGGTGGAGAGGGAGTAAAAGGAAGGAGGCGGGAAGAGGAGAGAAGCTGAGAGACTGATGATGACAGGAAAATGTCTCTTCTTCACAAACTAGTGTTTCCCTTACAGCTTCATCAGCTCAGCACGTCTCTATCGAGTTTTCCTCCTTTCCTTTCTAGGTCATTTAAAAGTAAGCGATGTGTTATATTCTTTCATGACCAATTAAATTAATAGGTTATTACGTGAGGGAGGAGTGGGGACAGTTATCTTATTTGATTAAGAGAGCACAGGTTCATTATATTTTATAAGCAATTTTCATTAGCAGCGTTGAGATTTTCTTACTGCAGGGGCTAAATTGAGCGGTTATTGTGCCGAGCCTCGTTACAGAAGGTGTGCCTGGCAGTCACACAGCAACATTAGTTAAAACTAAAGCCAATTAGTCCTGCTTAGTGGAGAGCGTTATGCTTTCCACCCAGTGATGATTACGGAGCTTATATCCCCTTGCGAAACAATACACCTGTCAGCAGAGATGAAGCCCAGCAAGTGAAGCAGAAGCGAGCCGAGCCTTTGATTGTGACGGGAATGACTCTCGGATGACCCTTACCCCCATTTCCCCTTCTTTCCTCCTTCTTTCTTCCTCTCTCTCTGCTTTCCCTCTTCCCCAAAATTAGCCATGTGCTGCCCCTGCTAACTGTAATTTCAGGTTTCAGGAGAATTATCACAGAGTGGAAGAATTAATTATGACGCAGAGAGTATGGAATTTGTTACTTGGTTTTGCCCATTAGGAGCTTTTCCCCAAATCAAGAACGCTTGAATGAACGGATGCTTTCTCCGCCAGTCTCGGCTGGAGACCCTTTGTCCCAGAATTCATTGCTGAAATCATTAAGCGCAAATTTGTTAACCTTCTGCATAGGGGGTCAAGATCCCTTCCACCAACTCCAACTTCCACAAACCCTCCCACTATTACCCCCGCCTCTTCAAATTCTCTGTTTTCCTGTCGGGGAAACTTTACTATTAAGGGACACTGGGTAGAAAAGAGAGAGCAAAACAAAAACACAAAAAGAAAAACAGGTCCCCATGGGGATTGTGTGGCCCCTTGTATTGTCCATGTGAATGTGTGTCCCTGTTGATTTGGCCCCTGTGGAATCCACCTCGGAGTCGAGGAAATGAGACTTACAGCTCGATGTATTGATTTGCTTATTAGGTGAAAAACCCCATAAGCAATGTTGAGCTCCTTCAAGCACTCATAGCATTATTGGCCTTTTGACACGAGTTTACCGCAGTAATCAGTGCAGCCTTGTTAACCTGCAGGAAAGTCACACGACTCAGCGACAGATGAATGAACTGTTGATGCTCTGCTTATTTGGACACTTATTTAAGAACACAAAAGGAACGTATGATTTCTCTGGCAAGTTCTGTTAAAGTTCTCTTTAGGTTATAAGGAAATTTGACATGCTGCTATTTTTGTTGCTTAGAAATCCTGCTTGTATGTTTAGTTCCAAACATGTGGAACTAAACATACAAGCAGTGGAAAAAATGTTTTGCTCCCTATAGTGCAAAAGTTGCCTCTAGAATTCAGTTAATTTCTAAATGAACACAGAAAACACAAAAAGACACTGCACATGTACCTCAGCATACCATCACTATAAGAGGAGAGAAGATTTACTTCAGCAGGATCAGCGAATCTGATCAATGATGATGGGATGATAGAACTGATTATTGGCAGACAGTAACAGTAAAACCCTGACCACAGCGTGCTGTTGATAGACTTTACTGGGTAAGATACAAGTATATATGTGTGTGTTTTAGAATGGCCTAGTCAAAGTAAAAATAGAGAATGTATCATGAATCTGAAAAGAATCCTGTTTATCCAGAGTCGTAATCCAGTCTGACTGATCTAGAGCTATTTTGCTAAAGAAAAAAAAAAGAAGAAAACAAAAAGAAATTCTCAGCTTTTTGATATAAGCTGGATAAACGAAAAGGCATTCATCTGTGATCGTTTCAAGTCATTGTGAATCGTTGGAGTTCATATAGTGGTATTATAGTCAATGAAACCGAATCCAAATGCGAAGCACAATTTTCAAATTGTTTCTGGAAAAAAAGTTGTTATTCCATGTAAAAATAAACCCCTAAATTGTAGCATAACATTGAAAATATCACAGGTTTGTTGCCTTTAACATTGATAATAACACAATAAACCTGTTTAACAACAGCTATCACAATAGTTCACACCAGTCTTAAACAAACTACACTTTTCCTCCTTTGTAGCTTTGTTAAAACTGATGGATGAGGGGAAGCGGGAAGCTATTATTGTTCTCAGGCTCCTTAATCTTTTCCTTTCTTGCTTTTGTGTTGAGCGTAATGGTCCTCTTGTGTATATGTGTGTTTGTGTGTACGCGTGGACGGCACTCTCAGGTGACTATCGTCTATCCGTCTCACCTCTTGCTCTTTAGCTTTGACAGCAACATCGGCCACGTTCCCTCGCTGGTCACTTCCACCTGCTGAGAGATAGATGAGGACTATTGTTGCTGCTATATAAAAGGAATGCAAGCAGTCAAGATGGCATAGATGGCGTCTTTGCTTTTTTGCATGTATCTATGAAACTTTAGTATCCTTCAACAGGCAAAATTGTTGTTGGACCCATTAAGGTCTTGCAGGCTGAAGTCTGTCTTTGAAATGATTGACTGTGAGATTTTTGAGAGAGTCTAAGGCTAATTTTACATTAGCTTGTAGTCCAGTTCAACAGATCATCCAGGAAATGTTGCACACTTAGTATCGCTTCAAGCTGATGATGTGTTTGGTCTCTAAGTCCCTACCTCCTGCTAAAGTAGCATTACTGTCGGGTGTAGGATTAACTTACTAAAACCTTCGAGGGCCCTCTGTGTCTCTCTATTGCATCTTCATGTGGAGTCTGGCTCCAGGTCGACCATTCTGACGAACATGGTTCTGTCTGCGGACACATGCAGAGCTGATCAAACAAGGGCAAGGAGCTGTTTTTTTTACCCTGTTCATGTAATCATTGTCCATCATCATGAAAAAAAAATCTATTTTAGTGCATTTTTTCCAACTTTTCTCCAAAATTATTGGTGCTTCCATTAGTTAGACTTACCCATATATACAGCAATACCCCCCTGTGCAACCAAGGCTTCCTTCAGATGCCATTTATTCAGAACATCTAAGTAAATTATGAGTGCTTAGCTCAATATAGGTTTTTTGACCACAAGCCTAGAGTTTTCAAATAGATCTTTAGAGTATAAAAAGAAAAGAAATTCACTGGAAACCAAAGAAACGTAACAGACCCGTCTTAAAACATTGGAGAAGAAAGGAGCTTTATGGGAGAGCCAAAAAGCCTTGTAACCACATGGTGGACACAGTAAACATGTAGGTTCTCTGGTTGGAGATAAACAATTAAAATTTTTAATCCACGTGGAAAACATCATGTACTGGAAATTTACCATTTCACCTAAGGCTAAATATCTAATCCCAAGTTCTGTGGGTGTTTTTTGTCTGTATAAAGTTGACAGTACTGCCGTGAATGGAATGAAGTTTTAACCAACTGAATTTGTCTCTTCTCAGAGCTGGAGGGGAATCATGTGTCTCCTGGAGGCCTGTGGAGCTTAGGACATCTCGACCTCCTGATGCCAGTAACCAACAAAACCAAGATTCCAGAATCAGCAACCGTTTTATCTGGTTGATGCCTGCCATGTGGACATTTTCCCTGGCTGCCTCTAATCTTTTCACCAGAATCGAACTGAGCTGAGCTGATCAAAATTCACCTAAGTAGGGTGAACACGGAACACTGCTTCTTCTTCTCTGGTGGCCACAAACTTCTGCCTCTTTGCTGAGGCCCGATCGCCCCATGCTGACTCCTCCAACAAAGTGATTGTGATTGACTCTTTGGGCGATTTGCCTGTACCTCTGGTGAATGTGGCACCTGGTTGATCTATTCTCAGCTCTTGACAGCAAACGTAAAAAGACTTATCCTGGGGATGGCTCCTCTCTTTGGGACAGTGGACTTGGACCAAAGAGAAGCCAATGTCTGCAACGGACAGGACGCTGTAGCAAAACAGAGGAGGTGCCCTTTAAAAAAATATGGTGGATTGAAACCTGGATGGAGGGATGATGAGAGTAATGAAATTAAAAGTATAAAACTATATCAAGCCCTAGTTTGGGATGTGAGTGGAGAAAGAAAATATACTGTATACTGTTGTAAAATTACGCTGGACTCTCACAAGAACTGGGAAACTAAGTATTGTAAATGCTATTGTATTGTTCTGCATATTATGTTGTTTCTAATAGATTTTTTAAAAAAGGATGTGAACTTTTTGCTCTTTTTTTCTGGTTTCTTTCCTTATTCTATGTGTGTGTGTGTCGGAAAGAGTGTGTGTGTTCATGCACCATTACCAACAAATCTGCTCAGCAAACCCAACCTTCATCCAACCACATTGCCTTTTTTGAAAATAAGTGAGAGAATAAAATCTAATATCTGCTCTAACTTTTGCAGCTATTAATGAATAATGTGGGCCGTCGTCGATCCAGGCGTTTTATTTGTGTTTATCCTTCATAAATCACAGCCTCCAGATGGACATGCATGCTGCAGAAATGTCTGTTTCTGTCAGTTTGGCTACAGTTTTACCTCAAGTCTTTGCGACTTTCCATATTTATTGAGCTAAAATTCTTTGATTAGCTGCTGGCATGACTTTTCTTTAACTTATTGTTTTTCTGCAGAAAAAGATCGTGAAGCTCATCAGATAGATGATAAACACTGAAAAGTTAGTTCCTTGACCCAGACGGACAAGTTTTTCCTGCTGTCCCTTTTACTCCTGTTTTGATTTTACCTTCAAAAGAGATATCCATGTAATGCAGTCATGACGATGCAGTCTTTAAAGATATTCTCAGAATTAATGGGGAAACTACAAGTATAAATCGAAAGACATGTTTTCTTCTTTTGTGTCTGTGATTAAGGGCGTCTAAAAGTCTCTTCCCATTTCTTATTAATGTGTTAAATATCACATGGTGGCGCTTCATGCCCAATGGATTCTCCCCTCTTCATCATTTGATGATGATGCTACGGATAACAGCATTTATATCACACTTCATTTATTCGTTTTTTTTTCTGTTTGTTTTTAAATTCAACTAATTGATCCAACTTTGATCTGCATACGTAAGAGAATGTTAAAACAATTGTATCTAAAAACTGCTTTTTTTTAAACCAACCCAGCCCTGAATTGAGAATTTGTATGCACAAGGCTTTAAGCTTTAAGGACTTCCTTGCACAAAGAGAAAAAAACTGGCTTTAAAATATGTTTTCACTTCATCCATAGTGCGCAGTGAGTTAGTGGCTCGTTGCTTTTTTTTTTTTCCTTTTTCCACTGGTGGCTTTGTACTGAAAAAAAACTCGTATACATAAGATTCAGGTTACCTATGTGAGCCTGAAAAAGTCCCAGCAGTGCTTACAAGTCCCCTATCTGCATTTTTAACCCCTTTGGTTGAGTTTAAAAGTGACTACTTTCTATAATTAAGGCTGCAAAAATGTGGAAAGAATAGAACGACCCACAACCAGGATTACTGAAAATGTAATATTTGGATTAAAATTGCAATTATTTCTTCTATCAGCTTATTTCTGAATTAAGAAATATATAAACATTATATTTATACAAAAAATTATCGATAATAATTTATCACAACGTCAGAATGGCTTCGTAGCGTTGTCTGTATGACCAAGTTTAAATCCTCCACTTGTTAGCACTAGCTAATTAGCAGCTAAAAGGCTAATTGTTGTACTGTAAGTCCACGACATAGTTCCCCTAGTGTGAACTAAAGATCTGAACAAAATCCTCTCAAACTACCATTAATATACAGCATCATTTAAACCATCTAACCACTTCTTTTTCAATCTGGTCAAAGAGGTTTTGCTAAAGTTGGATCCGGGAATTACACAGTACAAATTAGCTGTCGTTGAAGAATGACGAGGCATCTTATAGCCTCTAACTCAACAAACGAACTATAATTTTTGACCACATATTTAATTACAACAACCCAACTTTCAGACCAACAGCATAAACCAAGGGTTAAATCAACTGCCCAGCAGTTTATTTTGCTTGTGTGCAGCACATGTGGGACAGTATTGATGTGCCTGGGAACATGGGTGAGGTGGAGTGTGTGTGTGTGTGTGTTATCAGTGCTTCCACTATCCATTGCTTCAGACGTGCACATCTTTAAAAAAAATACCTTTAAAGACAAAGTCATGATTCGTATGCTTTTACGTGGAAGGGTATATATGTACATGTTTGTTGTAAATAAATACTTTTCTTCAAATAACACTATTTAACTAGTCTCAGATTATATTGTTATACGGATTCAGCGCCCTGCAGAACTAGCCTACTCATGCCTCGTAAACATTTCTAAATTTTGTGTCGCAGAAATGATTTAATTCCGTAGGTTTTACATGGATTTTATGTAAAAGATTGACACAAAGTTTTTTATAATTGTGAAGTTAAGGAAAAATCTTACATGGTTTTTACCTTTTTTTTTAACAAATCCAAAAGTTTTTTTTTAACATTTGTATTAAGTCCTGATATATTTTGTATGTAAAACCAGATTTTCCAACAATTGTTGGTGCAAGTTTTTACATATGTTTCTGCAAACCTCTCACATTGAATTCAATTTTTTCCCCCATTCTACACAAAGTCGCTGAAACTGAGTCAGAAAACTCAGCTTGATTTAAGATGCCCCAAATACGTTTTGCTTCTGAATGTACTTGTAATAAGCTCTATTCATCCTTCCACCAAGACTGACAAGCTTCTCTGTCCCTGCGGGGCAACTGCATCCTCTCAGCATGATACTGCCACCTCCGTGTTTCACCATGGTTGCCCATAGAAGTATAGATATGTGGAGTGCTTAAATTAGAACTGCCTTTTCTCCAGACTCTCCAAACTACATCCTAAATCTCTGCAGCTCCTCCAAAGTAACCATGGGCTTTTTTTAAACTTTGTTTGAAGTGAACAGCTTCACTAAAAGTGAAATCAAACACAATTTTTTTACCATTACACTGACTTTCTGAAACAGCTGATTTCAGCAGATTCTATTTAGGTTAATTAACTTAAACAGATCTGAACACAAATGCATAAAGCACTATTCAGATTTCTGTTTCAGACATTTAAAAACAAATAAACTTTATCAGTTATTCCTTTTTTTTAACAATAGAACAACCAATTAAACCCAAACATGCATTAAGTTTGTCATGGAGCCAACTGTGAAAACGTTAAAACGCTCTGAACATTTTTGCAAGACACTTTAAATGATAGACTATAACATATTATTAGGAGCTCATGCTTCTCTGAGGCAAAATCAGCGATAAACATGTTTACATTGAAGAAAGCAGAAAGGGGACATGGACTTGGAGTCTCCCACTGTTGCCGGAAAATGTGCAGCTAATGCATGCGTTCTGCTGTAATTTACTCGCACACAGAGAGAGAGAGTCGGAGAGAGAGAGAGAGGGGGCTGGGGTATGACAGAGGAAGCCAACATTTCTCCCTTTAGGATTAAAATTTATTTAGGAAAAAAAAATATCTCCAAATGCGTAAATGGGGGAGATTAGTTCTCCCTCAAGCCATATTGCTCGCAGCCCGAGCAGCGCTCCGGTAGCCGGAGTTGTCTCGGGGATTACACCGCGCTTCAGAGGAGGGAGGGAGGGGGACTGCGGAGCCGAGCGACTTTAGTCTGATTAAAACATTTCGGAGGGCAGACCTAAAAGTCAAAGTCAGTATCTTGTTTTGTTTTTTTTTTGTCGAACAACGAAAACCTTGTTTTATCCTCAACAATACGCGCCAATAAATCAGTTCTATCTGTCTCTGTGTCCTCCCAGCAACTATTGTGTTTTTATCGCTTCTCTCTGGCTGAATGCTATTTGCACTACAGGAGAAGCAAGGAAGAAAAAAAAAACGACACTTTTCAGTCTGAAAATAAAAAAAAGCGGCGACGTTTTAATTGCTTCGCGTCTCTCCAGCGTGGCTTGCAGATCCGAGGCTGGGAAATGGGAATTCCTGAGCCCGTGGCCGCTGGGAGCGGTGGAGACTTGCAGTAGAAAGCCCATGCATGACTGCCCTCTTTAGGGGGGCCTTGTAACTGTCCGAGTCGAGGGGTGGAAAGCTTGGAGACGGCGCAAAAGCAGCGTCTCCTTTTACGCACGGACGCAGAGCGCACAGAAAGAATGCGATCAATAGTTTTTATTAAGGGCTAAACAGATACGATGGCTCACAATATGGAAACTAATATAACATTAACATATTCCTTAACTAAAGCATCAAATTCATCAATCAGTCCTAGATATAAATCTGGGCTTTTTGTTAGTATTAGTTTCTCGTAGAGCAGCTGAATCATTTTAATATCATTTGCGCTCTAATCATCAAAATATATTGTTTTTTATCCGGAAAAGGGTGCAAATAAAAAAATATATTTATTACAACACGTTAGTAGTTTGGCCAATATCTCAAAGAATCAAAGCTCGGTAAAAATCATACATCTAAATAAAAAATGTATTGATAGTGGGTTAAAAGCATGTGGAACTCGTTTTGTTTTTTAATAAAAAGCAAAAGGGAGAAATTTGTCGTATATGACCTAAATTCTAACTATCTCTTGCACTTTCAAATATTTTGTTTCCAGTTTTTTTTTTTTTTTTTTGGAGAGCTGAAATGTATAGAAATGTAGTTTGTCGCAGTGATTGCAGGCTTAGGCTGTCCTTTTTCAACACAAACTGACCGCGGAGTGAACCATCAGGTATAATGAATGGAGCAGAAACATGTTCCAGAGCAGTGGAGGTGTCCACACAGGCCTGTCTTCCTCCCACAAGGCACATATGTTTGCGCGTTTGTGGTTCAATGCGGGAAACCCGGACAGGGAGCTGTGCGTCTTCGATGAACGTCGGTGTTTAATGTGAAATCGGGTTAATTGAGGGCAAAAAAACCCCAGCAAACAATTAGTTGATTAATGAAATAATAATAATAATAAACATAACGAACTAATCAAAACTGGTCCTTGAACGTGTTTTTAGTTAATGTGTTTGTGTTAATCCCTCGTTTAAGTTCCATATAAAATCTCATTTTTTTTTAGATATATCAAGCGTTTTATGTCAGCTGTAAATCATTTGATCATCTTGTAATATTTAAAATATTAAAAAATACTCATAGACTGAGACATGAGGGGAAAAAAACAACAGAATTCTCATTACACAAAGGGACACAAAGTGTATTTTACAGTAAATCAAGGAAAACATGAAAAAAGTATTCAAAACACTCACTATAAAAAAAATTATACAGGTTTAAATTTTATACATTTAGATCATTTTTACATTGATACAAGAGTATTATGTATTTGCAATTATAAGTTATATATTATCATTATTAACATTACTAAAGATATTAATAATTATCATTAATAATAATATTCTATAAACACCTAAAATCCTTTTAGGGCTACGTGATTTATCTTTATTAGAATTTGGACAAGCTGAGAAGATTGGTATTTTGTTTTCATATTGTGAAAAGAGATATAATTGATTTCATTTAGCAACAACTCAAATATACTATAAAATGTTTTGAGATGAATTAAATATTAGCCAATAAACACAGTTAATATATAACCAAGAAAAAAAAGAAAAAAAAATATATATATATATATATTACCAAAACATCAACTTTTTCCAGAAATACTTCCCACCTAAACACCAAAATAGTTTAAAATATTGGTTTGGTCAAGTTAGCAGGTCCGGCCGAGAACAGTTAACCTGTTGTGTTTGAAAGGGTTGAAATATAAATGACTATATCAGGATATTCAAAGGTAGAAACTGTCATCAGATTTCCTGATGGAAATTTCTGAGTAGTGCTCAAATCTTACATTTTTTCCAGTTCAACCAGTTTAGATGTAGCACTAGCAATAAAGTTAAGGAGGAAGTTGTTTCTAATAAATAGGATCTTAGCTATCGTTGGTTGACAATAAAAAAGAAAGTAAAAATCCTACATTAAAGAGCAGTTTTGCTTTAGAGATGGAGCTATTGCTCAAGTCATCTAGGCCTCTAAATCACATGCAATGCAGCTGATAAGCACAATGATTTTACTGTGGTTGTTAGGTTAACTCATTTACTGCCACACTCTTCAAATAGATATATAAAGTTTTTCAATATCTTAATCCCATTATATAATTTCATCAGGAGTTATTTCAGGGTTATTTTTTGGCTCCTTTTAACATATAGGAAAAAATTATGTAAAAATATAAATAATTAGATATAACCTTTTGTGTCCTAGGTTATACTAGATTATAAGTAGAATGTCAGAAACCCGGATGATTTATTTCAATAATATGAAATCAAAATCTGTTTTGAATTTATTAAAATCATGAAGTGCGTTATAACTTCTAAGTCAACATTATTTCCACTTATAATCAAAATCGCAGGCTTATTTAGCAGTTTTTGATGTATTTTTTTAAACATTTGTATAGAGAGTTAAGAATCAAATCTAGTCTATACCAAACTAATCTTTGCACTAGAAACATTAGCACAGCTAAGACAGCTTTTTGAAATCAATATGGACAAGAATACAGATGAAATGTTATCTTCCAAACACCTTTCAGGACAGACTTTCTAACCTCCACCTTAGAAAGTCGCGTGGCAGCTGGTTCTGAAACAAAAGGAGGGAGAGAAGGCAAAAAAGCACAATCTGTTGAAGAAAAAGAGTCGGGAAGCAAAAGAATTGAGAAAGACTGTTGAGCGAGGGCCATTTTGGATGTCATCTGTCTCCTTGGCGACGGGGCCCCGGCCCTCAAAAGCCCCTTGGGCGCGCGGATTGTTTGAGAGGAGCCCGCTATTTTCTGCAGCATCATTTATCACTGTCACCACATAATGATTCCCCTCGCAGCTCCTTATTGATGTTTGTAATTGCATTATCTCATAAGGGGGGGATGATCAATGGAGCCGAGAGGAGCATGAAGGGGTCAGGAGATGCCGGATTGCTGTTTGTCCATTTAATGCAAGCAGGCTCTCATTATCTGCAGCTTCTCCAGCCTCTACTGCTCTCCTCTGAGTTTCCTTTTTTTTAATGCTGTGATGAGAGGAAAAACAGGACAGAGAAAGGGAGGCAAACAGTTGGTTTCATTTGTTTAACCCCTGTACATCCGCAGAAATGCAGAAATGCAGAGAAAATACTGGATGGAAGAAGATTATTACTTTCAAATTTAAAAAGGAACCCAATATTAGTGGAGGGAGCTATTATGCTGAATGATTTTTCTTTGCAACATTAGAAGCATGAGTTTATTTGGGATAGAGATGTTCTGAAAAAAAAAAAAGCTCCAGCTTCCTGTCTGAGGTTTGGTTTCACAAGCCTCCTTTGAATAACTATTAAAGAAGCATTTAGGGTGATTTCAAAAGCATGCATCCAAAACTTCATCTACAGGATGTATGTAGATGATTAAGATTATTTATTACATTTCTTTTTAGTGCCTTACTGGGGTGCTGTGAAATTCTGTTAACATGACAGAACTGACCTGACAGCTGAATATCAATGTTTCCTGTTTTGTAGAAAGGATGTGGTGGATCTGTCTTTTCAATGTGGAAGGGTGATATTTTATCTTGTTTTTTTTTGTGTGTGTGGAAAAGCTGTGATCAAATTAGACATTCAAAAGTGAAACACATTAAAAAAGATTAGTTTGAGTCTTTATTTTCACCATAAAAAGCTAAACCATGCTTTCTATCATTTATGCTATACTGATAATTTCAGTCTTCAGTCATCTTTAAAAATATTAAAGCATTGATATTTTTATCAAATTTTGTAATTTTTCCACATTGAACAGATTGTTTAAACTTTTAAGTAAATGTCAAAGAAATATGTATATATGTATATATATGTATTGTAGTAGTAGATCCATCTTTTTGCTTGGAAATAATCATCCTTCCCTATCAGTATGACTGAAATCCAGATTTTCACTACTCTAATGAACTACAGGTCTTTATGTCATATATGCTGCAGTCCAGCTTTTAAAATACTGTACTCCCCATAAATGAACAAACTATAAAAATACCTTTTTTTCCACAACTGAAACATAGGGTTGAATTATTTCAAAATGTATCATTGAACATTTGTATAACAAGGATCAAATGTATATTATTATTCTTACCTATAAAGGCGTTATCTATTATATTTACAATCCTTTTTTTCTTTTTTGCTGAAACCTTTTTACTATCTGATGAAGGAACCTTTACCCTTTACCACAGGGTAGAGGTTTTTTGGGAGGGAGAGGGGCGCACAGTGACAAGAGTCTGACTTTGAAAGATAAACGGTTCAGATAATCAACTGTGCCAGTTCCGACATTTCCATGAGGCATAAGCTTGGGGCATCGTGTTTGCCTTGCGGTGAGCTTCTCTGCTCCACATCTACAGGCTTCCGGAACCTGAGAGAGCTTGTTCCTGGCTAAGGCACTCTCCCCTGCGGCTCCCCTGCTCGGTGCTCCTGCTGCGGCTGAGGGAAACGCGGCTGCCAGCGCACCTTCCCAGGCAAGAAAAGCTCAACCGCGGCTGGTTCAGAACTAGAGATGTTTCTGTCAGCACCTTCCCGAATTTCCACCTCTCTCCAAGGTCACCTTGGCAGCACCAGAAGAGAGGAACCAAAAGATCCCAGAGAGGGTGAGGGGATATATTCAGGTGCACACACCTGGTGAGGCTAGATCCAAAAATACAATCCCATAACCAAAAATAACCAATATAACCGTTAGAATAAAACTAACTTATGCACTGGGCATCTTTTTATTTCACCCTAACACACAGCTTTCAAAAAGGAGGATTTAAAAGAGCTTCCATTGGTAAATTAAAGCCTTAAATAAAGGGATAAATTACACCAAGGAAAAATGAGTGAGGGTGCAACAGAGCGCAAAAAATAAACCAATAAAGTGGCTTAGTTGTGGCTTTCATGAATATTACTGAGTGTTTCAAAAGATGCCTAAAAACAAAGGAACAGAACAATAAAAAAAATATGATAATCCATCTTCCTGCTGTAATTACTATTATTATTAAGCATCAGTGTGCGTCATAGCGGCTGGACTGCAGCTCTGCTCTCTGCGCAGACGCAGAGCTCTGGCCTCTTAAAGTAAACAGAGTAACAGCAAGTCCAGACAGGACAGCGGGACGGAATTCCAGCCTGAAAACTTAAGATAAAGTTTATAAGCTATTGGCTCTGGCTTGCGTTTTGGTATTAGTTTACTTCTGCTTTCTTCCAGTCTGCGTATTGTCTGAAAATGCAGTAGTTCCCTCACACACTCCATGGAGCGCATAGTTTATTGCATTTTCTTCTGTTTTTTAGCAGTTTGTAAATCAAATTGTTCCTGCTTTTAATTCGTATATATGTCAGTTATTTAGTGGATAATCTTTAGTTGGAGCAGATTCAGTCTTGGTCTCGGAAAGTTACTCTAAAAGAAGCTGGAGACTAGTGCGCGTGAAGTCTCCTTCCCTCTGTCTTTCTGTCTCTGTTTGGTAATTGGTTGCCTTTGCCGTGAATCTGCCACCCGTCTCACATATTCATCAGGCTCCTATCAGTGATGGGGAAAGAAAAATGTCAGCTCCGCTTGCTCTCACCCTGTCAGCTCTCCAAACCGTGAAAATGTGCGTCTTCATCGCTGCTGTTGCTGCAGTTGTTTGCATCTCCTCCCTTTTCTTGCCTCTTTCTCTCTCCGCCTGCTGTTGTTGTAGTACCCAACGTGTGAGCTTGTGTTTATGAGGAAGGCAGAGCAACGTTTTAGACTGAAAGCAGCTCGAAAATCATAATCTAAGTGCAACCAAAGTTCGGATTTAATTAGTCAAGGTTGGCAAATTATTGAGTCTAACTGATAAATTTGCTGAAAGCTTGAAAAAAGATGTTATTTTAGAATAATCCCACTATACTTACACTGTTATCTAATTATGTAAAAGTTTGTTTACTGAAGGCGTTTTATGAGGTTCAGAGTCACACTCTAACTGGCAGATTTACACTAAGATTGTTTTTCTAACATTGCTGTTTAGCTTTATTTGCTGATCTGACTTTGAAAACACTAAAAAAAGAAAGTGTAGCTGTCTGCAAATTTGATATATTTATAACTTTGTCTTTGTTTATTATTATTTTTTTTTTTTTTCTGAGGAATTGCATTTATATTTACCCTATCCAGTAGGTGATTGTAGGACTAATTATGCCACCAGGATTACTCTGAGACAGGAAAGTATGAATTTCTTATTTTTTAGCCTTCAGACCTCTTAAAAGTGTGTGCAACCTTCCAGGTTTTTACCACATCATTTGGAAATTTAAAGCTGTAAAAACTTTATTCATCAACTATATAAATAGAGCATGTAAAGGTGTAACTATGTTAAATAGAATCTTTCATTTAGAAGCCATACTCTTGAAACCACAACGTGTTTTCAACAGTGTCTGCCCCCTTTCATTTATATTTCTAATATAGGCCCTATATAATAATAATATTGAATAACCAAAAACTATATTATCTGGCACATTTAGACCTGATTACAGCCAGATTCATCAAATAAAACCAAAAACAAAACATTATTGGAATAGAACCTGACATTCGACTTGAAGCAGCCTTAAGGATTACATCATGCCTAAATAAAATCGATCTATCTATCTATCTATCTATCTATCTATCTATCTATCTATCTATCTATCTATCTATCTATCTATCTATCTATCTATCTATCTATCTATCTATCTATCTATCTATCTATCTATCTATCTATCTATCTATCTATCTGCCCACCTGCCTGCCTACCCACGCCATCCATCCATCCATCCATCCATCCATCCATCCATCCATCCATCCATCCATCCATCCATCCATCCATCCATCCATCCATCCATCCATCCATCCATCCATATATATATATATACTGTATAGATATATATAGATTCATACATCAAGAAGAGGTAATAACCAATGTCATTGATAAAAACAATATGTAAAAGTCACAACATGCTTCTTAAGGCTTTTAGAGTCAACCAAACCACAGATATCTTAAATAGAGCAAACACATTAAGTTAGAAACCCTCCTATGAAAGGTTGACCTACCAAAATTACTCCAAAAGCTCACTGAAGAAGTCATGAAAAAATAAGAACTCAAACTAAAGCTTGGCAGGTTTTACATTCTTTATTTAAAGCTATAGGGGAGGATCTTCGCAAATTTTTGAAAAGACCCGCCGTCTCCACTTAAAAAAAAAAAATGCACATAAACAACCCTGTATCCGGTCCAATACAGGCAATCCGGCACAAGCACATTTCTCCTCATTCACGCTCTGAGTAAAAGTTCTTGTATGCATCACTCCTACAAGCTTACTTTCCAAAAGAAGATTTACAATTTTTCCTCTATGTCGGACTCACCACTGGAAAGTGAAAATGGGGACGGCCTTACGATAACATATCACCAGAATGATTGAGAATTAGGAGGACCACTTATTTTGATGATCCGCCTGGAAAAAGAACGACCTCCACTATACCTTTAAGTTTAGAGTTCATGATTTAAAAATAAAAGAGCTAGCTAGATACCTATTTCACTATTAGCTTGCCAAAACATTTTGTTTTATCTGTTTAGAAAACTATCCCAACACGTAGTATTAAAGGGGTCTGGACAACTAAATGGACCATTGGAAAAATTACGGTTAAATGGAAAAGTTAAAAATGAATCTTATGAAATAGGTGTAATTAGCCCAGCTAGCCACACTGATTTACACCACAACGCTGCGTTTGTGCAGGCTTAGACTCTACGGCCTAAAACCTACCAGACCAACCACAGCGCATGAGTTATTGTGACTAAGCATTGCACCCAAGAATGTAATGGAACGAGGTTTTGCTAGTGCCCTTTATAATATCATGAATGAGTTCGTTTGAAACCTCAACAACTGGCTGGCTTTAGGGCTTTTCTTTATCTTTTTTTAATTTTTTCATTTTGGTCCCATTGTTATCCGATTGGTTCTAACCTGTTGACCATTGTCATCCCACTCAGGTCCCGCCTTTGAAATTTGGCTCTACCTGCAGCGTTCCAGTCAGTCTTGTTTAATAACATTTTCTTTCTACAGTGAAATAATCTCAGATTTTGTTTTGTGACAAAACATTTCACAAGGTGAATACATATCTAAATCTGTGGTACTAAGAAAATAAGCATGCATTTAGAAACCAAATTCATAAGCCATCTTGTTGTATCCTTTCTATGCTTTTCTATACTTAAAACCACCACAATAAATAAGCTGTTATTCTGCATCTATTTTTCTTTGCTGTGATTCTCTTTCCATTAGATTTAAGTATTTAAATTTAGGGGTTTGTGATTTGAAACACCAACAGGGAATTCAACAGTTTTTTTTAGAGCAGAAAAATGTTCTGAGTAATGTAGAAAGGATCTTATTTTTTCATTGAGTCTTATAGCTGTTTAACAGGTTGACAAATAGATATGTATTTTCTATTGCTGAATTTCACTTTTATACAATATAAATCTTTATAGTGCCAAAATTGCTTAAAACAAAAAAATAAATAAAAAGGACAGATTTAAATCTCAAATTCCAGCAAAATAGGCCGTTTCAACCACATGTAACCAAATACAATGAAATACACTGAGTGGATGCAACCGCTGCAAGATTACATAATCACTGAATCATTTTATTACGTTTTTCTTGTCTTCATTTAGAATTATAGAACGTTTGAAAATGAACATATAAAATCTAAGAAATCTAAAGCAGGGCCACAAAGTAGGTCTGAACACGCAGTGTTATGCTCTACACCCAATTTATGAAGCATGGACGGTTTATAAGAAGCAATGCAGTTTGTCCAGAGAGTCAGGCTGAGTGCAGGGAGGACGGTTTCCATGCGGTTAGTTGTGTTTTGGAATAATATATATGGCTTGACAGAGATGTTTCCCTTGCGTCATAAAACAGCAGGGAGCATCGATGGTCACTTACCCCTCCAACCAAATATGAAAGCAAACTTTTGTGTTTCCATATTTTTTTCCACTTGTTAGCTCTGTGTGAAGTGCTTGCTAAATCTGTCAGAACACTTTCCAACTCTTTGTAGGAAGCCTGATTATGTTGATAAAGATATTTGATCAAAAGTGCCTTATTAATTTATAAAGTAGTGATATGTTCAAACTGAAACCCAGTTAAATCATGCTTGTAAGAAGCAGCTTATTTTGAATAAAAAAAAAAATCAAATTATCTTACCCTTCATGTAAAACAAAAAAATTAGTAAAAGACCTCTTGACATATTTTCAAATAAAAAATACAAAATAAGCATATAAATTCCATTTACACATATTTTACAAATTTCCTCAGTTAACCAATACAAACATATGGAAAATACATAATGATGAGATTATTTAAAGTTTTGCAAATTAAACATGTAAAAAGTGTTGAGCTCTCATCTCTTCACCCACAACTCCTCTGAACAATATCCAGTGGGAACAGTTATTCTCAGAGTAGTTGAAGGTTAAGGTTTAGATTTGTAAAAAAAAATAAGAAAACACCAAAACAATCATTCGTTCTTCACAAAACAATGTCTTAAAGTGTGTTTATTAATTTCAATCCTTTTCCTCCAATACTTCTTGATAAAAATCCATCCCAGATTTGAAGATTATATGATTAAATATTTAAAAGCATGATCTACATATATGTAAAGCCCTCTTTTGTCAGATACCAATACAAACGTAGAAGTTAACTAATATTTACATGTTTGTTTGAAAAAAAAAATCTGAAATCCTAATGTAAGAAACCGTAAAAAAATAAATAAAAAAAACTGTGAGAGAATAATATGTCAAATGACTTGCTGAATAACACAAAAGCAAAGTGGTTATTTAAACCAAATAATAGATAGTTTTTGTACCCTTGAGTGTTCACAATCATCATCCACCCTCTCAGACACTGACAAGCGCAACAAGCTCTACATGAGCCCCACCTCAGAAGACAATGCTTGTTTGAGGAACGAAAGAACAGCTGGAACAAAAGCAGTGACATGATGGAAAGCCAAAACTTTGCTCACCAGCCTGACATCTGTTGAGGCTTCAGTGTCATGCAGATAGCTTGTTATGCAAATGGTGGCTGCAGCCCCATGAGACACTGACCAGTCAGACCGCTCGCTATCTTGACAACACTGAAGATGTCATTGATCACAGACTGTTTCATTCAACTATCATAGCATCATTAAATGATCTTGAGAAAAAAAAAACATTTGTCACTATATGGTTTCATGATTTGTGTAGCTCAAGGGGAAGAAATTACGTCAATGCATTTCACATTAGAATGGTGGATCTATAATATAAAACATTTCCATTAGTGGGAAAGTTTGAAGGGTATTGGCTGCAGGGCCCTCAATGTATAAACACACAGAAACTCTCACATTTTCTCATCAAATGAACACATGCATGCATACACCCCCCCACTGCAACACATGCACAGCAGGTCGGCAGGTTTCTCATGAAAAGCTGTTAGCTGTGCAGAAGCAGCTAGAGACACATCCTTTGTCTAGCTTCATGATGGATGAAGCAGCGGTACGTTGGCGCTCGCCAACATCAGATAAGCAGGGTCATCACCTTCGCATGGAACGCTAATGAGCCAAATACTGTTTAAACGTAAATAAAAAGCCCTCGTGTGCAGGGAAGGTATCTTCTCTAGCCTAAAGCTACACATTTACACGCTTAGAGCTCAAAGGGAAATGGTTTTTGAAAATGTCAAAATCTTTGCAGGTTAAGAAATTGGTATTCGAGCAAAAAAAACATCTTTAATTTAGGAAGATTTTTGACCAACCCCAACAGGCTATATAAACACCCATATACTAATAATATTAGATTTAAGTAATATATTGATAATTCAGAAAACTCTCAAAAGCAATTGACAAACAGAGAAAAAAACAAACAAAAAACAAACATCAAAGCAGCCAAAAAGAGAAGTGCAATTTTTTTTTAGCTTTTTTAACCATATATTGATATGAACTGGCTGTTATTAATACTTCACTACTGCAATAAACTCACTGATGGCTGTGTGACTAAAAAAAAAAACAATTCTGTGCAACTAGATTTTCATTCAGAAGCGTTTTCTAAAAAAGAGACAAAACCATAGGAAATGATCAGTATGAGTCCTTGTGCTGTAATTCTGTAATGCACAGCTGGTACCAAGAGTCTCACAACGTGGCAGCCTAAAGTGCTGAGCCGAAGCAGCTTATATCCACACTTTCCTGTTGTTTGGCCAAATTTGAAACAACCATCTGAAACTGGTGCATGTTTAGACCAAGGATCGCCCTTCACTTGGTGAGTCTGTGTGAACTGTGGACTCAGTTTCCTATCCTGAGCAGCAATCTGATACTGCTGTGATATCGCAGAATTTGTTCATAATTAATGGCTATTTTAACAGTTTAAATTTTTATAATTACAATCAATAACTTCAATTGTTAAATCATCTTCCCTCCTTATTTTGGTTATTGACTGGAACTGAAGATGAAGGTGCCTTAATGCAGTGCTTTGCTTCCATGTGATTGGCTTAACTAATATTTATGCTAAAAAGCTCCTGAATAGGCATGCTGCATGAGGATTTAATAATACTTTGCAAATGAAGGACAGAACACTGAATTTATCAAGCTGTCCACGATGATACATGTGACTAAGTCTATCCACCAACCTATTGTCGATTCTTTCATAACCACAGATCTGCAGTGCAAATAACTGTACTGTAATGTTTTTGGAAAAAGACATCTGTTTGCCACATTACAGCACTCCAAGTACGCTCTTATTCTATTCCAAAGCAGACATTTTACTCCCCTGCTCTGTGTTTACTTAAGTTTGAGAGCCATTAAACACACAGCCAAATAATGCTGGATTTTCCTTATAATAGTCCAAAGGATAAAACGGCATAGAAACGGGAGATTTTTTAAAGTTTTCTTAGAGGTCTTCAGCAGCGTAATAGACGTCAGACAGATAGACATGCTTGATGAATGAGTAGGGTTAGGACAGCAGCTGGCAAGCTGACATTGGTGAAGATCCCCATGCAACTCCTCTCAGACGTGCACTGACTTCCATTAATCTGATGGCAACTGAATGTGTCAGTGTCATGTCTGAATGCGCACCGTGGAGGTTTTCCATAACAAATGCCAATCAAATTAACACTTATTACTTATTTTTTTTCTCCACAGCAAAATGCTGGATTCTCAAATTGTGAAACACGAAGTAAAAAAAATAAAAAGAATTAATAGCAAAATTGGAAAAATGCCATTTTTTAAAATTCCCATATTTTATCATGGACATGGCAGTATATCCAGATTGGGTGGTTGGTTTGGTTAGCAAGAAATAAAAACAGGTTGGCCGTTTGAAGGGGTATTAATAAACCTGCAGTATTTTAGTGATGTGGTGGGGATAATAGACTAAAATAAAGAGCACTTCCAGGGTTGTTTTTTTTACAGATCATTTTTTTCCCCAAGCATCGCACTGACTCACAGGATGCTATAAGAGGAGACTACTTTCAAATTTTCAAAATCTCCCTTAAATTTAAGCAAGACTAATACAACTAGGATCAAACTGTATGTTCTAACAAAAAAATGAGCTTGCATAAACATTACAGGTATAGTGGATGATGTTCTTTTCCGGGTGGATCATCAAAATAAGATGTCCTCTTAATTGTCAATCATTCTGTTGATATGTTCGCGTAAGGCAGTGACCGATGGTGAGTCAGACAAAGTGGAAAAATTGTAAATCTTTCTATGGAAAGTAAGCTTGTGTGAGTGATGCAAACAGCAAATTTTTAAGAGAAAATGCACAGGAAGAAAAGGCTTCTGCATGCTCTCGCAGCAGGTACAGGTTGTACATGTGCTTTTTTTTAAAGTGGAAAGGGCAGGTGTTAGGACTCCAGTCTGTGTGGTCTGATTCTCCTCCTCACACACCTGCAAGGGGTTACCTCGTTAGCGGAGTGTTCTTAAGCTGCTGACTGCCACTACCTCGACGCCAGAGTGTTTGCCAGTTTTGGGTACTCTAGCCAAGCTGAGTTTTGCTGAGTCAAACTGAGTTTTTGTCAACCTGAGTCTTAACATTGTTTTTTGTCTTTGCCTCTCGGCAGGAAGTCATCCTGCAAACTGGATTTTTTCGGACCTTCTTTCCCTGGAAGGATCAACTGAACTTTAAACTGAGCCGAGGATACAAACCGGAGATTTGGATCCACTTTTCCCCGAGGAAACGTTTGAGCTTCATACTGAGCAAGGTATTCATCTGCACAACAGTGTTTCTCCGTTCATCCACAAACAACTGCATTCTGGGTAACCCTGTCCACCCTCCTCCGTATGAGACAAACACTGGAGCACATTCCTCACCTGTTGGAGTCTAAGAGTAAACCTGATCTCTGGAAACGTGAGTCTGCCAACCCTTTCTTCTCTACAAGTTTGAGAATCAATTCTCCCACTGAACCTGAACTAACCGCAGTGTTTTCCCCTCATCTTTCAGTTCCGGTTGAACAGTGATCAGAGCAACACTGGAACCTCCACAAAACCTCTCAATAAACCTGTTAAACTTTTTCCCTTGTCTCTCTGGACTGGTTTACCTACATGTGGCTCTGAGCTCTTGATGAAATCATGACAGCAGGTCTTTTAAAAAATTTGTGAAAATCATTCTCTATACCTTTAAATCCAGTTCTGGATTGGATACGGGCCTTTTAAAAGCTGGCTGTATATCTGGGAACCAACGAACTCTACAATTTCTACTTCTAACTTTTAAGCAAATAGAGGAGCAAATATATCTGTAACATCATTGAAAAGAATTTGCCCCTTGCAAATGTCTCCTGTTTCATTTCTTTTTCTTTTTAGACTTTGAAACTGTAGATCAGTATCCACATTTCTAAATCAACAAAGATTACTTAAAAAGAAACACAAAATTTAGTTTTGTAGGCATTCTACCCATCTACAAAAACAACTATCACACAGTTAAAACCTACCATGCCCAAAGTGAATATGTATGTATGTTTTTTTTTATCACTGTAGGAAAAAGCCTTCTCACTATTCAAATCTGTATATCCCTGTCATCCTGGACAACATACAGCATCAACCTTTTAAATTTCTTCATTTTCCCCAAGGACAAGCATGATTAAAAATTTTTTACAATGATTTTGGGCCTTTTAAAGCCAAAATGAAAGAGATATTAATGTTAATGAGGGTATGCACACTTCTGACCAGGGTTACCACTGATTCAATGTTATCTTAAGTTAAACGATAGAAGACTGTCTGCTAATGTGACCACATTTGAAATTTGTGCAGGTTTTTATTTAGAAAAGTGCAACATTGAACTTCACAACTGAACACCAGTATATTGTATCCATATGTAGTTAATCTACTTTTCACATGGATTCAGGTCCCTCTTTTCTGTCTTTGTAAGTTCTATTCACAAAGTAAACAAGCATGAAAGTCGATAACTGTGCAATAACTGCTTATTTTAGTGCAGGTTTATAAAGAACACTAAAAGCCAGATTTATTCTACCAGAGAACCTTCTGTTTCTCCCTGTTTTATCTTCCAATTTACTGTCAACCTCATGGTGACAAATAATCCACATTTTTCTCTCAGCGTTGTTCTCTTCTCTAGTCTCAGGCTGTGGAAGACCTTGGGCTTCATTGTTTATGGAGCAACAGCGGCCGTGAGTTGTGGCCTGGTTTTGGACTGAGCTACAGCCACAGTTTGAAGTTTATGTCTACCAATCAAACACAAAGTGTGTGTGTTATGTGATATTATGGACTGAGAGGCTAATTTATACAAGAACCCAAAGGACTTAATTCTCTGATGAAGATATAGATGAAGATCTGACTGTCTAAAGAAAGAAAAAAGATAGAAATTTAAATCTTTAATTCAGTCTGGAAAATAAGGGGAGACCTAAAGTCATAAAGATCTTAATTATCCCAAACTACTCCAACATTATTCGGTTTTACTGCTTCTCCATTCTTTGACCATCACAGAAAATGTATACAATATTTAAAAAAATAAAAAGGAGGAATGTAAACCATATCTTGTTCTCAGGTAAATCTACAAACTGAAATTGAACTGAATCAAGCAGTTACCGGTACATAAATTCACAACATTGCAACCTCAAGACACTTTCCCAGACAAATGTGTCTAATTCCAATTGTACAAAGCCTAAATCTGAAGTAGTTCAGATCATTTCCTCTCATTCAATAATCGGATCATTTTAGTCAGTTTTTGATCCAAACAAAACTAGTGCAAACAAAACTAGTGGCGCCCTTAACATTTAGGATCTTATGTGCCTGGATAGTGCCCTCTGCCCAAATTTCTCAGTCTCTGTATCATCCAAGGTCGCACCACACTCTTTTGATGCCATTTATTGTTAATAAGCTGAGAATTTTGTGTTGTGAACATGTAAAGAGATATGTGAACTGCAAAGCTGGACATGCTGGAAAACCCACAAAATGAGTCAACTGGCTCATTTTATAGGAGATGACGCGGACTACTCATTCACTCTTTGTTAATAGATAACTGAGCCACAACTGAACTATGCAGAGGCCTACTGTTGCTCTAGTACTTGATTTAGTGCGGTTTTGTTGCATCGGTCACGGTCCAGTTCAGTTTCGTTCCATTTACACTCAACAGTTACCTCTGGTACGGTGCTCAGACTGATCCCTGCATGGTTTAAAGGTTAGTCTAAATGGGGCTAGAGATTGCTGAAGTTGCAGCAATCACTCCTTCTAAGCAAGCCTGAGTGGACAGTGCAAAGGATCATCTGCCTTTTATCAGGAAGCAAGCTCCAGCAGAACCAACTTCACTCACGTCAGCATAAGCAGGCATCGTTAGGACCAACTGGGGGATTTAAGAGGACTGGGAGGAGAACCCCCTTAGAAATACAAAAATAAATAAAGGGAAGATTTAAAAATGACCTCCTGGAAGTCTGTATTTAAAACTGGTTTATAGGCTGAGGTATGATCTTAGATAGACAATATGTCTACCTTCTGTTGGGGCCGAATTAGGAGAGTGGGCAAAAATCCCTTGACTGACTGATAGCAAATTTAAATTTGTTGATGGCAGTTGCTGTCATCTAGGGTGCTACAATCAGTTAAAATTTTTATGTGGCAAATATGATAGTGGAAATGTAACATTTACTTATTTAATAGACAGAAAATGTATTTCTAAACTGGTTTACATACTCAGGTAAAGCATAGAAAGTATAAACATTCCTATTGGGGCAAATTCTATTTTTCAGAGCAGGTTACCATTAAAGTCAGTGGGTCTGATTGAACATCAAATTATGGACATAATAATTACAGATCATCCCAGAGTAGCAGGTGAAAGTGTCAGAATGTGAAATAAATACAACAGGGCAATACTTGATTAATATTGAAAAAGCAGTTTTACATTTGTGTTTTACAGCTGATTTTTTTTCTCTGTCAAACCAAAATAATCTAAACAAAAGAACATGTTCACTTAAAGTTGTGTAAGAACAGGAGTTTTAATTAAATGCAATTTTCAATTAATTTTGGTAAAACTGAGCCAAATCACGACTGAGACGCATCATGGCATCACTTGTGCTTGCATCAGAATCCTGAGGAACCCAGAGAGGAGCTTCAGCGTAAACCGTCTTAAACACTAATGAACACCCATCTCCTTTAGCCTCATTAATGAACAATAAGCTGGGCCCTAAACAAAGAAACAGGTGACAAAGTGGATGTAAACTTTTACATGTTTTTATTTTTTGTGCCGGTTTCCTTTGTATATTTTAATTATTCTTACTGATTCTGTTAGAAGTAGGCTACATCATCCCCTTAGACAAATGTTTTTGCACACGAGACAAAGCATTTTATCTAGTCTTATCACAAGGCAGTTTACAAAGACAATCAATAATATCATAAAGGCACCTTATTTAAAAGTTTTCCTTCTAGGAAACCCAGCTGATTGCTTCGAGCCATTCACTTAGCAGGAGTACCTCCCCTGGTTGAGTGAGTTGCAACAGAAGATATTCACTTGTATAGTGTTGTTGACTCCACAGCAATCCCTCACATTGAGCATGCATGTAGTGACAGTGGAGAGGAAGAACTCCCTTTTAACAGGAAGAAGATTAGCAGGGGTCTGAGAAGACAAAAGCAGACACAAAAAAGGAACATAAAGGCACTAATCCCAAAAGCCTGTCTGTTCCTGTGTTAACATATCTGTAAAAAAACATAGGAGGAAGATTATCTTTACTGTTTATCTTTGTGGGAAGGCTTTTGTTTGTAAAAGGTACCTTTTTATGTAAATCAACGTCAGAAAAAAAAAAAAAAAGCTAATAGCTGTTTAAATCCAAAACATTGCTGTTGGGAACAGTTAAAAAATTACCATCTGTCTATGAAAGATAACATGGGGTCTTTTTTGTCCACATGGCTTAAAAAAAACTACATTTTGTACTTTCATCTGATTTAGCTATTTTGTTATCTATGTACACATCCTGTGTACCTATACAGATTATTCTAAAAGATTAGCTGCCTCCTCCTCCTGCTGCTTCGTCCTAAGCTCCCCACGTGAAGAGCAAACACACACTTAAGCCCTTCTGGATCCAAAGACTTGACATCAATTTGTCCCGGTAGGAGAAGGGCCCCTAGCCAACTTGCCAAGCCTCTTCAGGCCTCTCTGTTTCCATGCCAAATGCCACTCTTACTGTTTTTACACCCCTCAAAACATCTGGAAGGATTGAAAAGATGCTTAATCACCTTCCGATAGGAACAAAAAATTATATGGTAAAAGAGCAACTGAAAGATACAAATAGAGTGACTCACTACAGTAACAATTATTTTTTATTTGATTTGATTCATTTTATTTCAGTTAAATTGAATCCAATTCAAATAATATCTTGTTTTATCAACCCCTAAGGGAAATTAAGTGTGCTTTAACTTATCTGATTTTTTTCTTGTAGATGTCCAAATCTAAGGAAGGATCATCTGTTTTGCAACCTTGTCTGGAGAAGCCTTGGACAGAAACAGTCTCCGCTGTTTAGCAGTCTTCAGAAGAAGATGCTAACAGTTTTCCGTAATTTTCCTAATTTTTATGAGGAATCACACTCTCCACAGCAAACTTATAAAAAATATGCAAAATCTTTAAGTTTCCTAAAAAAAAGTGCAGTCTGTTTCCCTTCCACGTCCCTTCTTGTGAGTAGACAACTTCACACTTACATATAAAGTTGAGTAGGTTGTCAAGGTGTATATCAAAGTATTTGTTCTCCTCCACCACCTCCAACTTTTCTGCAATGCTTTGGATAGAGATAATCGCTGATCCTTCTGAGCTCTACAATCATCTCCCTTATACTCCCTTGTATTCAGCTTCTAGTCCACCTTTTGATGCACCCACCGGCTGCAGAGTCATCCGAGTATTCCTGCAGATGGAAATCAGGGTTGTACAGAGTGAAAAGGACTGGTGAAGGTCATGGCCGTGGGAAGTTAGGGTGCTGCAACACCCCCTAGGGATGCGAGGGAGACTTTTTTTTTAATGTATTAAAAATACTTTGACACAATTTATAAATTTCTTATGAATATTTGGGGAATTGATTTTGACTATTTTTTATTTTCCTATTATGTGTATTTGGATTTTAATGTAATCATTTTGAGGCTTGATCATTACAAATTCATGGAAGTTACATTGTCATCGCAACGTCAAGCAGGCTAGTGGTCGCCGAGGTATCCCCCTGGTGGCATCAGACTAGTCAATTTATATAGTCTAATGACAGAAAAGCATTTCAGATTTTTTGGGAAAACCACCACCAGTGAAGAAGAGTCCTAGTACCTCAACCACGACAATGGAGCGCAGCCGGAGTTAGGAGACAGTTTCAACGGCAGACAAAGTCCCAACACCTGCATCCCAACCTAGGTGAAGGTGAACTATGAAGGTAAATATGTGCCAAAATGAACGAACTTGTGAATTTAATGTGAAAACATGAGAATGCAATGTGAGAATTTGTACCACAAAAATCTGAACTTGTATGCCAAAATGTTCTGCTGTAAAGAAAAACCGCACACACACAAACTGAATTTGAAGGTGCACTAAAAGACATATCAGGCAAGAACATGTAAAAAAAAATTACACTTGTCAGTCCAATCTTCACCTGAAGAGGATTTTCACTCAAATCTGATTTAAATGTGAATGCACAAAAAAACTATTTACTGGTGTGTTCATATAGTTTTACACAAATAAAATTACAGCTGACAAATGATTATTGATAGTTTATTTGTAATTATAATTTTTTTGCATATGTTAATCTTGCATTACAACCTCAATTTAGCCATTACAGCTTCTTGAATCTGCTGCTTCAAGAACACAAACGCGCTCTTGCGAGACACAGCACGTTGACACCGCGCTTTGACTTTTGTCACATTCCTTGCGAGATATTTGTGCCAAAACGAACTTGTGTTTGAAGATGTGAGAGCAAATGTGGGGGGGGGGGGTGTTCTATAGGCCAACCAATCGCAGGCTGCGTACTTGGGAGGACGCCTTTGGAGCACTTCCTGGCTTCTTTTTTTTTTTTTTTTTGTAGTTGAAGAAAAAGAAGAAGAAAGTCGGATTTTCTTGAAGTTACGGACAACCGAAAGCAGCAGCAGCGCCGGCAGTAGAGCGGAGAACACCTTTAAATGTAAGTAGTTTGTTTTTGCTTTTTTTAAATGAACATCTATTAAAATACATGACGGTAACAGAGCCACCGGGATGTGTAGGACCAGCTAAAGCTAAAGCTTAAAGCTAACCTGTTGATACGTGATGCTCATCAACAATTAAAAGCCTTCATACAAATGTCACTATTTTTTTTTTAACCTACATCTTACTGTACTGATAGCCGTATCCCTCTCTAATCAGATCTATTTATTCTCAAACAGTTTATTACAAAGTATTAGAACTTTTAAAGCTTAATGCAGCTGAAGAAATAACATTAGTCCAGCTGTACTGGGCTGTTAATACTGTAAACGTTTTGTTTTAATACTCAATAATGTATAGTTAATTTACAGTACAGTATAATAAGGTTTAAAGTATAATTCACTTGAAGAACAATACCAGTGTAATTCTACAGAACAGTCATTTAGCCTGTTGACATAACAGAAATATGCTTTACATGTCATTTTGTTCCAGGGAGCAGACAGAGGAGTGGATAAAATGACCACTTCATCATCGGGGCCAAAGATACTGCTGCAGTCGGATGGAGCGAAGAGTTGAGGCAGAATTCCATCTACATGTTGCATTTCTATGTAAAAGTCACACAAGTTAAAAGAAGTCCTGTTCAAACACCAACGTACAAATATATAATAATTTGATCACATCAAATGATGCCCAGATGCCACTTTTTGTAAATCTCATATTTGTGATAGAAGTGATCCTTGTGTGGGACAACTTAAAAAAAAAATACAAAGTATGTTCAGGTTTGGATAATGTACACACACACTATATATATATATATATATATATATATATATACAGTAATTGCAAATAAAATCAGGCAGTAAGGGGATAACAATTTAGACAAAACATGATTTATTTCTCAACAGTTTGGCTTCTCAACAAAACATTAGTAATGGTGAAAGTAGTTATTCAAGTCAGTTATTTACAGGGTTTGTACACATTTAAGTATTCAATTCAAATTACTAAAGTTACAAACAAATAAATTACAAACTTAAAAATAAATATAAAATTTGATATTTAAACATATTCATCAATCTGCTGACAAGCGTTTATTTAATAGCTGGTATATTCTGATCATTAGCAGGCCCTGTGGGTTAGAATAATAGCAGGTAGATCTTACCTCTCCACTGCGCACTGCCAGCCTGAGAAAAATCCGTCGCAGGTTTTGCTGCCGCCGAAGCCGTCAAAGCGACTCTCCTCCTCCAATAACAAGTAAATAAAAAAAAAAAAAAAATTCCATATATATTTTTCTGTTTTTGTTGTTTCTTTCCGTATTTCTCGAGCTGTCGGATTTTGTTTGGCGCTGTTTTTGGGGTAAACGTGATGACGTCGTGTCGTAACCAGGAAGTGCTCCAAAGGCGTCCTGCCAAGTACGCAGCCTGCGAATTGAGACGCAGCCTGTGATTGGTTGGCCTATAGAACACCCCCCCCCCCTCCCCCCCCCACATTTGCTCTCACATCTTCAAACACAAGTTCGTTTTGGCACAAATATCTCGCAAGGAATGTGACAAAAGTCAAAGCGCGGTGTCAACGTGCTGTGTCTCGCGAGAGCGCGTTTGTGTTCTTGAAGCAGCAGATTCAAGAAGCTGTAATGGCTAAATTGAGGTTGTAATGCAAGATTAACATATGCAAAAAAATAATAATTACGAATAAACTATCAATAATCATTTGTCAGCTGTAATTTTATTTGTGTAAAACTATATGAACACACCAGTAAATAGTTTTTTTGTGCATTCACATTTAAATCAGATTTGAGTGAAAATCCTCTTCAGGTGAAGATTGGACTGACAAGTGTAATTTTTTTTTACATGTTCTTGCCTGATATGTCTTTTAGTGCACCTTCAAATTCAGTTTGTGTGTGTGCGGTTTTTCTTTACAGCAGAACATTTTGGCATACAAGTTCAGATTTTTGTGGTACAAATTCTCACATTGCATTCTCAAGTTTTCACATTAAATTCACAAGTTCGTTCATTTTGGCACATATTTACCTTCATAGTGAACCTTCGTGTAATCCTCCAATAAAAGAGCAGAACCATCTCAAGGAGGATCAGAAGAAATGGACAGCATGCAAGTTGAATGAGTGTCACAGCAAAGGGTCTGAATGCTTATGACCATTTGATATTTCAGTTTTTCTTTCTAAAGGGGTCAAAGAATGATTATATGGTCTTTAAGGTCTCTGAATAGGGTGTGTAACATTGGTTGGGCTGAAAATGGCATATTTGCTGTTCTATGAGCCCTAATGCAAGCCTGGTCATAAGTCCCATAATGAAACGACAGGTTTTCTTCCTATTATGGTATGCTCATGAATATTGAGATGAGCTGTGCGCTGATTGGTTGGTTTACAACAAGCAAAGCTACTGAGCAAAGATGCATCATAGCAACAAGCACTCACTCACTGAAACATCAAATTGTTGATATGGTAGGGTGACCAGACGTCCTCTTTTCCCCAGACATGTCTACTTTTCATACCTAAAAAAATGTCTGGGGGAAATTTCAAAGTCGTCTGGGATTTTGGTCGACTACAGTACAGCACGTAGTCGAAACAGGGAGCCAGTGGAGGACGGAGCGACTGAACCCGACCCGGTGAGAACAGTTCATCATACAGCCCTTATGGTACAGCATTCAGCCCTGTTCTGACTAGACATAAGTTTTTCTCCCTTTCTTATCTTGAGGAAAAAAACTGTGAAGGTTGTGTCAGAGTTGTGTCACACTTTAACAAACCTTGAGAAGGAATTTGGCTTGTCGTGGGAATAAGTAAACCACCCCTCACTCAGACATTTTCCTCAGCCTTGCAGGTAAAACAAACTGAGTAAAAACTCTTTTCACAGGATAAATAGCATAACTAAATATATGAGAAATCTAAATTTTCCGACCACACTAGGTGCATCATCATAGTTTTGAGTTGATAGCTGCTTCCCAGTGAGCAAGTCCAAGACACTAAGTAAAATACAGATGAACTTCAGTCACCATATAAAACACAAAAATATATTTTGGAGTGCTGTAATGTGGCAAATGAGAGAGAAAAGTTATACAAGGAAACATTCAATACAATTTAATGCCAATTTTTACTCGCCCAATCTACTTCAGCAAAGCTAAAAGACTAGTTGAGAAGAATATCTACCTTATGTTTAGGTTATGACCATTGTAAATATTAATTTAATATTATTATATTTAATGCTTTATTGCATCAAACAGTATCTATGAGTAAATTATCTAGACTTACAACTACAGCCAAGATGCCCAGTTGTCTCAACAGCAACTGCAGTGGCTTCCTTAAGGAAGTGTCGTAGCCTAAACATTTCTTTAGGTAAGAATGCAGCTGTGTGGATTTCTTCTCAACATAATGGAAATAGCCTAAAAATGGGCATTAAGGTGGATTTTTCAGATTCATTGCTATGTCATGCCACTTTCCATGATCAAAATATACTAGTAAACAGCAAAAGTGGCAAAGTCGGAAGTGGAAAGTAAAAATGTGGCCACCCAGACTTACTGAATAAGGTGACCAGGGAAAGATATAATGCTCTACTCCTCAAGTAAATTCTTAGTATAATTCTGTGTGATATTGCTGTACAGGACAAGTATAAAAAGGAAAAGATCAACATGAAAAGTCTTTGCAAGCTATTGCAGTGTTTTGGAGTTTTAAAAAGACTTAAGAAAAGTCAAGACAAGAAAAAATATTTCAAAAGAAAATTAGGCTGTAAGCATGGAAATCTCAACACCCACCGATGAATTAAACCTTTTACTTAATTTGTTTTCAAAAACTCAGGAAGCATTTTGATTGATGTAGGTACTCCGCTATCTAATATGCTCCCTAGGAGAATAGAACTAAATTAGGAGCATCTGGCTGGAATAGCATATATGGAAACTGCATGGACCTTTTGGCCAAGTTATTGAGGCTATAGTTGTTGCCTGTTGTAGAAAAGAGGAAAAAGAACAGATAGTACATCAGAGGAGAGAATTCTCAATGCCTAGCTTAGTTCATTCATCATGCTTCTTTTGCTCCATCTGCAAAAAATGATCAAAAAAAAAGTTAGTACAATTCCTTCTAAAGTTCTTTAATTTATGAACCCCATATAAAAACACCTGCCTTAGAAAATAAAATAAAAGTTCAACAATCTGTATCTCGTTAACAAAGAAACCCCATGTGGTATTATTTAATATCAAAATTGAGTTTTCATTTTGGTGTCTGTCATTTTATTACATTTCTGAAATTCATCAAATAAAAAATAAAAAAAAGTCTTTCGGCCACAATAACATGATTTATCAATTTTCCTCCTAAACACTCTCCCTCTATTCAGAATGGCCCTCGTTCAGAGCCATATGCCTCAGTGATAAATCCTGAGGGACGCTCCAAGACAGATTGTTGTAACTCATGTAACTGGAGCTGAATCTTTGCAGGGCGAACACAGAGGGATGCAAGGCTGCTGGGTTTAGGTTCAGATGATTTGATTGTTCTCTTGTCTTTTTCACGCAGAATTTTAACTTTTGATATCTGTTTTTTGAATTTAGAAATCAATGACAGTGTATGCTGCAGGAAAACAGGGATCAACAAGTAATCTGTCTCAATTAGGTTTTAGAATCAGTAGAAAATTATTTTGAGTATATTCATGATCTAAATGAGGATGGGAATTAATCTGTGGTGTTTATAAAGAGCTCTGATACTTAAGGAAATCCCTCTGACTTCCCTCTGGAAGAGATTTGCGGCAGACAGTACATATCTTTCTTTGTGACTCACATTTACTATGCACATTATCTTCCATGTGTAAATATTTAATCATGATTACTCTGCGTTTAGGCTAAAAAGTTCAGGAAGCATTCCTCAAAGACACACCACTCTATTGTTATTATTAATGGTGCCATTAGAGTTTTTAATCAAGTTACACAAGTGTTTAAAAATAATAATAATAATTTTTCAAGTAAATGTAAAGGCATTTCTTTTTTATCTGGTGGACTTTACACATCAAAGTGTGAAGTCAACCAGCTGATTTATAGTTATTTGGGCAAAAAGGGTAGTTAAAAAGACATTGTAGACATTAAGAGATTAGATAGGCAGATCTTTTTAAAGACAAGATTAGAAAGCTAGTACCATGGTCGCATTTGAAATAATACATAGCAAACCACATACTGTAAATTCATCAGGGCATATTTCCAACTTCAATAATTCACTTTACTGTGCTTGAACTTATTCCTATCAAACACATTTGCCTATATCAACCACAAACAGTAGCAGTAAATGGTTTTTACTCATCCATGGCAACCCTAAGTTTTTGAATAAAAGGCAGCTGGTCTGCATTTATTTTCTCCTAATGTTATTTTGCTTCTATTTATTTATTAATTTCTTTTTTTGTAAGGGCTATTTTAATTGCCATAATTGATTAGGAGTTTTCCAATATAAATTGTTCTTGGGAAAATCATTCATACTGAGGAAAATAATGTTCTGTCCTGAGACATTTTCCAGTTTTTATTACTTGTCACACCTGATGTCTCAGATAATCAAATATATTTGAGCTCAAAGTCACAGTGGCAGTTTTGCATTGTGATTTAACTTCATAAATAGTTCCTAAATATAAAATAGTATTTTCTTGAACAGGAATGAAATTGTTTGGATGTTTCAAACTTTTTTAAGATATAAAAAAAACTTATGGGTGGGGCCTGCACAATTATTCGGTAACTTTACTTTCAGTGCAGAAAACTTTCTCCAGAGGATCTCTGAATGATACAATATTGACCCAAATAACTGATAAAGATAAGCAAAATCCCACCTGTGTGTAATTAAGTCTCTGTATAAATGCACCTGCCCTGTGATAGACTCAGAGATCTGTTTATAGCACAGAGAGCATCACGAGGAACAAGGAACACACTACAAGGACCCAGCCTCCCCTGAGACTGATCAGAGATGAAGCCAAGAGGCCCATGATCACTCTGGATAAACTGCAAAGATCTACAGCTGAGGTGGAAGACTCTGTCCTAGGACAACAATCAGTCGCATTGTCACGTCTTGGTTGAGGTTTGGAGGACCCAAATGCAAAGGCAGAGAGGCTGAGGTGAATACTTGTAGTTTTAATGAAAAAATGATTAACAAAGGCAGTCCAAAAATCCAACTAAAATGTAACAGATCAGAACCATGGAGACATCAAGGGAAAACACATAGAAGGAGCCAGGGAGAGACGAGGGGAGCCGATTGCAGCGATGACAGGACCAGCAACAACAAGGAACCAACAAAGAGTGAGAGCAGAGGGAGAGCATAAATAGCTGACAGAGACAAAGGGAGGGCTAACGAGCTGACAAGGAGCAGGTGTGAGGAGACAACGAGGGAGCCAAGGGGAAAGGAACACACACAGACAAGAGGGCAACAGTGGACAACATGAGAACTGACATAAATCTAGAAATTACAACAAAATAGGAATTAAACCAATAAAAACTAGAAAACAAGGAGCAAAGTAAAGCATAACATAACCAAAACCATGACACGCATAGTGCACAAACCTGGCCTTTATGGAAGAAAGCCATTTCATAAAGATATCCATAAAAACTCTTGTTTAAAGTTTGCCGTAAGACACCTGGGAGACCCAGCAAACATGTGGAAGAAGGAGCTCCAGTCAGATGAAACCAAAATTGAACATTTATCAACAAAGCAAAACGTTATGTTTGGCACAACAGCAACACAACTCATCACTTTGAACTCACCATCCCCACTGTCAGACACAGTGGTGGCAGCATCATGGTTTCAACCTGCTTTCCTTCAGCAGGGACCGAGAGGATGATTAAAATGGATGGGAAGATGGATGAAGCCAAATACTGGAGTATTCTGGAAGAAAACCTGTTGGAGTCTGCAAAAGACCTGAGATTGGGACAGAGATGTATCTTACTACAAGACAATGATCCAAAACATAAAGCAAAATCTACAATGGAATGGTAATTTTGCTCACCATTTTTTTTTTTTGGTTAAAAAAGTTTAAAACATCCAATACATTTTGTTGCACTTCATTATTGTTTACCACTAGTTGATTCTTTACAAAAAGTTATAATTTAATATCTTTATGTTTGAAGCCTGAAATGTAGCAAAAGGTCAAACAGTTCAAAGGGGCTGAATACTTTCGCATGGCACCGTATGTCTAAGGTTAACTGATCACGTATTGGAAAAGGGTTCTCAAAACACACGTATCAAATCCACACAACACATCCAAACTCTTTAATGAGCTGTTAAAATAAAAATCAGAATACTTAACTGTTTTTGTGACCAACCTATTTAGAAGAATATTAGTTGACCATGTGGTTCTGTGTAGACATACCAAGAAAACTCCTTTGGCTAACCTCCTCCCTACCTCTTTATGCCTTTCAGTTTTCTTTCCATTTTTTCCCTTTTCGATGACTAAAGAAGAAAACTCCCATACAGAACCTAAAGGGGTGAGGGAGAGGACACGGTGTCTTGTAAAACATATGCACTTAATATCAGGGCCATAAAACTTGTAAAATTGAAAGCTATTTTGGAAAATAGAAAGAGAAATATTTATGTGTCTGGCTCTGCATAGAGGTTGTTTTATCGCGGGGCAGCGAGGGCCCTCCGGGGCACAGGCAACGACTGTCAACAGGCACATGGGACAGGGTAGAGGGGTGAGGAGGTTGTAATGCTGTTAGGATGAATGCTGTGTTGAACCAGATGTCCACATGTATGACTAGGTTTCCCCATTTCAGAAAGATAAAATGTTGAGTTTAAGTAGGACTGTACAGAGAAAATTTAAGCTTAAACTTTCATGATAAGACAAATTTAATTAAGCGAAAGTCCCATGAGGAAACCTGCACAAGAAAGGAAAGGTAAAGGTGGAAAACCAAAATACAAAAAAGTCAACTAAGTTAAGTTGATTGAAAAGCTGTAAAAAGCTATTCTGATTTTGAGAATGTGCAGACCCCTCATTTTAGCGGCCAGAAAACATCGTAAATCGTGTAGAGTACTCTGTTTACGTTTTGTTGACCTCTCTTTGCACTCAGGCCCAGGCCAGGCTCTCCAAAGTTCAGACACAGCCACATGCAGGCAGAATTCAAATACACATCAGGGCATTACAAGTTAAAAAAGGAGAAAATCTGTTAGGAGTTTATGGGTACATTTACTCCATTTTAAGCTCAGGTTGTTGTCAGAGTTGCAAAGCAGAATTTATGACAGTCTTTTCACCTTTAAGTTCAGTTTGTGTTTTTACCATATATCAGTTTTTTCAGTAACTATATAATAGGCGGAGGGGGCACGAGGGTACAATGTTTAACACTCTGGCCTCACAGCAAGAAGGTCAAATGTCAGTTGGAGCCTTTCTGTGTGCTGTTTGCATGCTCCTACATAGCAGTTGTAGTTTTTCTCCAGGAACTATTTCCTCTCACATTCAAGAAACATACATGATAAACAAATTAGAAATAATAAACAATCCTCTGCAATGAGGGTTTCAGTTACTTTGTTGATGTAATGAGTGACTTCATCATCAGGGTTTATTCTATCCTTTTTCATGTTTATATAATCTACCATGTTCAAACCTAACCATGGCAGCTTATTGTACAGATTCATGTTTTAGTTTTAATAAGCCTCATGGAAAGACCCTATTTTGCTAAAATGTTATTTCATTTTAATCAAACTCTTTGATACGCAATTATAAACTCCTTAAAAATTGCCTTATTTTGATGAGTACAGTAAGCAATTTGCATTATCAAAGGCTTTTGGGTCATGCTCCAATAAAATGCATACTGTAGTTGTAATGTGAAATCAAGAATACAGAGTTTGAATTTGAGTAAATATCGATCTAAATATGATGTGTAGCGGCTCACTACTAGTACTTGAACACACTAAAATAGTCCACCTGGACTACCTGGTCAAGCTCAGAACAATAGGATCCAGTATTAGACGCGGACAAACGATTAGATTTTTCAAAATGTTTATTAGAAACAGAACCTAAGAGAGCAGCAGTCTAAGGCAGGAACCTGTGCAGGAGGAGACAGCAGGTTAGTGACCACCTATATCTGTCAGAAACCAAACAGAAATACCCACCATTCAGGCAGGACAGACAGCAGGATAATTCAAAGGCGTTTCTTAACAGCGGGCTGTGGATCTGCAGCAGCTGCGGACTGCCTGTCACTGGAAACTCTGATAGGAGAAAAACACAGGTAAGTAACCATGATAATTGGACACGGGATGATTATCTATGTGAGACACTAACCTGGTTTGACAGTTCAGTCCACCTCCAAAAAGCACGGTAGGATCCAGCCAGAGGACTACCAATTAAATGTGGCGGCGGCTGCCCTGACTAAACCAGATGCGGCAGTCACAGAGAGCAGGCAGGAGTCCAAGCCCGATCAGGGCTTGGACTCAGGGGTACCAAAAAGAACAGGAACAGGCTGGTCCAGGGTTCCAGGAGTCCACAGAGAGTTCAGGCAGAAGGATTCAGATGGAAACAGGCAAGCTCAGTAGTTGAGAGGTAGAACAGGTCAGGATAACAGGAACACCATGAAATGCTAAAACCGCTCTCTCCACTAAGTAAAGACAGGAACAGGGCACGCGCACTGGATAATAATAATGCGCCTGCTGCGTCCAGTGTGAACGCAGCAGGCGCAGCAGAAGCAGTGAGTTTACATGCAAAGTCAATGGTTGACGCGCGTCAAGGCGCAGCTAAAGGTCCAGCAACGCGTTTTGAGCAGCAGGTGCAGCGCGTCTGAGCAGCTGAAGCATCGCGTCGGTGTTGGGATCTGAAGGTCTGTCCACCTTTCTCCACCAGAGGGCGTTCTAGGTCTCCTGGAGCTGGAGCTGACTTCACCACCTGCGGCTTGTTTGCTCATCAGGAGACCAGTACATATGGAGGCGGAGAGCTACACTCCGACGCCAGAGTGTTTTGCCAGTTATGGTTAGCAAGCCTGAGCCAACCTGCCTGTCTGAATCTCTGACTTTCAGAAAACCTGACCCTAAACCTAATCTGTTTTTGTCCTCTCTGCTTCCCAGGTTAAACCTGCCTGAAACCTGAAAATCTGGAAGAGTTTCTCTGTTGGAAACCTGTCAGTCTGATCTCTGAAGAACTCTGGAGAATCAAACCTGCCAAAGACCTGCCTGCCCGCTCTCAGAAGAATCTGTACGAGAAACTCAAACCTGTCCCTGTAAACTCCCTAGCCAAGCTCTGCCTCCGCCAGGCCCTCTGCCTGCCGACAGCCTCTGGACCCTCCTGGTTCCCCTTCTCTGCTGCTCTGCTCAAACTTCAGATGAGGTACAATCCTGCACTCACTCATCTTGCAAATTACCCAGACCTCAGCTCACCACTCTCTCAAACCTCTCTGCAGTAAACCTAGTCGTGATCAATCCTGGATCTGATAACCCCCTGGATCTGTACATTTATTATTGTGCCTTGTTCAATAAACTGTTGAACTTTTTCCCTGAGTCCGTGTGTTCTGCATGTGGGTTAGAAACCTTAAACCTATCATGACAGTCGGGAGCATTTAAGCATCTGACGCGCCGCAAACGCGCTGCTGCTCAAGATGGAAAAATTGAACTTTTGCTGCTCGACACTCTGCATCAACCAATCAGAGACGCTGATCTGGGAGATGCCAGGGAGACAGACACATCGCTGATGAAACAGAGCGCTATGATCACTCATCTGAAATAGTTTATTAAGGCCTAAATTAACTTAAAATGCTTAAACCTGCCGACAAAGCGTGTTCGCTTTTATTATCCTGGTGCCTGCAGTTTGGATTATGTACGTGAAAACCACCTTCCAGCCGCCGCGGCAAAACACGAGGAGGCGACCGGGCCATAGGATGCTGTTGAATGGGATTCCTACTGACAGCGCGCCGCAGGTATTTGGGGGTCATAGCGGCTCCGACAGAAATAATATTGGAAGGCAGGATGGTAATCTGGATGAACTTACTGCACTGATTAAGTTTTCAGGTGGATTTTCTCACTTAAAAACATATTTAAACAGCTTTATTCCCACTGATCACAGCAAATATAGCTGCAAGGCAAAAAAAGGATAAGGTAGCTCCGGCCAGCGTGCGTCAGACCCACTTTTTCACCGCGCAGCCAGAGCAGCAAAGCTGCTTCAGCCGTACGTCAGAACTAAACTGGTACAAGCAGCAAAAAGGAAGCAGCAGACGCGATTTTGCTGCTCCTGCTGCGTCCGGTGTGAACGTAGCATAAGAGACAGAATATGATCAGGAAATCAGGAACACCACAAAACCCTAAAACCCTGTCTCACCACTGGCCCCCGAGAATGAGAACATGAACTATGGCATCAGTAATGATCTTAACCTCAACATAAATTACCTGGCCCCGATAGCTGGGACTGAGCCTCATATAAAGAAGCAGAAGCAGGTGAATAAGAAGAGTTGTAATTAGAAACTGGGCAGAGTAAGGTGAGAAAATGAAATGAGCAATTAGTCTAGTTCTCAGAGCCATGATCATGACAATATCTGGAAGAAACAAACTTGTGAGTCATTAACCTGGTCTTATAGCTCGGTCCAAGCCCAGAGGGTGAGGTTGGTTCGGCTGCATATGCGAAGCAGCTGCATTAAATGTCAGGCAGTCAAACATACACAAATGTTACAGCATTTCTCACCACTAGCTCAAAATAATCTGCCTCTGATGACTGGTCTGAAGGCGTTACTAACGCCGTTACCTTGTTTTAGTAACGAGTAATCTAACTAATTACTTTGACTGTAACTATAACACAGTAACCATTGCAGACACCCCGTTACTGCGCGTTACTCAGGTCGCACAATTAACCTTTTTTCATGATAGGACTCGTGCGCGCCTTGTCATGAGAGAGGGGAGGATGAGAATGGCTGATGAATAGTGAGATTCCGTCTGTCAGTTGGGTAGGTGGCTGTTTCTGCTAGTGGGTGTTAATGTACAGCACACACACAGAGTTGGAGAGTGAGGATGACTCCAGCGGCAAAACAGCGTTTTCCAGATGGAATTACCGGTGTTACGTCAAGCTGCGTTTCCCCATCACATACGGTTTCCCCTGCATCTCCGCACAGCGCAGGCGGCACGATTGACCGCGCAAGCGACAGGAAACGCGCATGCTCGCTAAAGGCGCGCAACAGTCGCCCTGTGCTTGCGCCACAGGAGAACTATGGAGAGTGTGAACGATCAAATGTTGGCCTATACGGAGAAAAGGAGAAATCTGGATGGATGGATGGATGGATGGATGGATGGATGGATGGATGGATGGATACTCTGCCTTTTCAACCTACTGTATTTTTTATTTTAAACATTATTTGATGGCCTTTGTGGCAGGGATGGAGATCCATATTTTATGTCACACACAGAGTATACGTCTAGATAGATAGATGGATAGATAGATGTTGCAGTTTCTATAACAACCCAAACACACAGGATTTCAGAATTAGACCATCCCCAGTTATTAATTTCATATACTCACCAGATCTGAATGCATGTTAAAAAACTTCACATAGCGTTCCCCCCTGATGTCATTTACGTTGAGTTGCAATAAATGCAAAACTCTCTGCAGGTTCTTGTCTTTGTCGTCCACTCTATTCAGCTGGCTTTTGAAACACACGCCGAGAAGGTGGGGGCTGGGTGCTGAGGGTTACGTGGGGCGAGAAACGCAAAAGTAACGCAATAGTTACTTTTACTAGTAACTAGTTACTTTTATTGTGGAGTAACTCAGTTAGTAACTCAGTTACTTTTTGGGAGAAGTAACTATTAACTATAACTAATTACTTTTTCAAAGTAATGTGCACAACACTGAATTTCAGTAATAGCAATGTTAGCTACACTGTGTGATAAAACAATATGAACTCACACAAACATTCAGCTGTCAATAGCTTCTCTTGACAGATGACAATTCTTCTCTTTTTGAGTAACAGTCTAATGAAAAACTCAGAGTAAGTATTTTGTTTACTGCATTCACTTTGGGTTTGCCACATCCTTAGTTCTCAAAATGTTGTTCTATTTTGAAAACAGTACTGCAGAAACTATTTATGAAAATGCTTTTATCATGACTTTATTAAGAGCTATGGTTTGATGTTTAGGGCTATTCTATTGGTGAGGAATGAAAAACCTGTATCCAAATTCCTTCATCCCATTCATACATACAAATATACTAAGCACATTTCTAGTTCATCTCATAGCCAGATCTGGTATCACAGTTGGCTTCAGCCCAGTTAATCTTTCAGCTATACATTCGCCCATCTCTGATCACAATGGTATACTGTTTAACTACTGAATAGTGTCTGTGGCTATTAAGCAGAAAGGCCTTCAATGTTTTATATCCATTACTTCCCAGACAGAACATTCCTATCATGCCTATCAAGGGTTCTGCTTGATGAACATAACTCATCATCTGTAAATGAATTGGCCTCTAAATGTGTGAGAGACTGTGCAGCTACGCAGGATGTGGTAGCACTTTTAAGCTATTGAAACACTGCTGTGCTTCTTTTAAAACATCCCCCTGGATTAATGACCATGTTCAGAGAATTATTAGGGTTTGCAGGCAAAACGAGCGGAGCTGGAAAGCCCAAAGTTAGAGCTCCCACCATATGCAGAGAAACCTTTTAAGGATTTTAACAGGGAAAATAGTCTAAATACTTCTCAGAAGTCATTGATCTGAATTCCCAAAACCCTAAATTGCTTTTTAAGACAATAAAATCTTTAAGCAATTGCTCTCACATGAGAAATGTATAAACCCCTACAGAGAAATGGAATTCATTTTGTTCCTTTTTTGATAACAAGTTTTCTGTCATTGGAGTACAAGTTCTACCTTCTTCCTTTACCTCCAAATATCTGAATCGATCTGAATTGTAGTGGACTCAATACCATTTCCTTGGGACACTGGAATAATGTTGTACAACTGTACGCATTTATGTTATTCACTATTTAATCTATTAACTTTTTGACTATCATGTGTTTTTCTGTGAACACACACCCATTCATCTGTGTGCTAGGACAACAGATGCTTAAGTTATGGTAAAACAGTTAAATATGTACTTATATGGAATAAATTCATAACCTATCCATGCATCCAGCCGTCCGTCCGTCCGTCCATCCGTCCATCCATCCATCCATCCATCCATCCATCCATCCATCCATCCATCCATCCATCCATCCATCCATCCATCCATCCATCCATCCATCCATCCATCCATCCATTCATATTATGTCAGAGTTGCAGTGGGGCAAATGCCTATCTGGCAGTCTATGGGTGATAGTCGGGATAGACCATGGACAGGTCAGCAGTCCGTTACAGAGAAATAGAAGAAAAAAGACTTAGAACTATGCACACACCAATGTTGAGCAAGCTACTTAGAAACTGTAGTGAGTTAAGCTTAAAGTCATTGTACATTAGATAAAGCTTCACATCACTGTTACCCATCAGTGAAATGTAACAAGCTAAGCTGCAGCAAAATGAAGAAAGTAGCTTAACTACATCAAAGTTTCTTTTTTCTACTGTCAAACTTCCTTCTTTTCAAGTCTTTGCTGTCTAGTAATCAAATAAACTGTGACACAGATCAGATCATGTTCATCAGATCATCAATTATTTATCAAAACCTTCTTTCTGAACACAACTAATAGTTATGTTCAAATTAGAAATCCAACCTTTCTAATCAAGTATAAATGAACATTTAATTCTAAGATCTTTGGATAATCATGAATCATACAGCCACGAAGTGAGTCAAATTAGTTACTGTAAATTACAGTAGTCTTTAGTTTTGATAAAATATTTAATCAAACTCATTGCTCTTTATTTTGATTGAAGCAATCTGTGGATTTAATCTTATGTAGTCTTAATATGGAGCTTTCGATGTTTATTATAATATTTATTAGCCCCATTTTGTACTACTTCCATCTAACCAAATATCTATTGAAATTGACCACGATTTTGCTTTGTAAAGACAAAAACCTTCACAAACTAATACTGCCCTGCTTATCCTAATTTTTCTTGCATGAAATCTGTTCATACACAGATCTCATGCCTTTATAACCCACACATCCAGATACGCGTGTGCATGCTTGCACAAATACATTTGCATCCAACGTTATTACTTTGCTTTCAAAGGAAATGTTTTTGGCTTGAAGTATGTCAGCTGTTGATGTTTGCTGGCTGAGTTGTGATCACCTGCTTAGCTGATTGTGTCAACTTAAGCAAATACCTGAATGTAGCTGCATGTGTTTCCTTGATTTTGTGTTGGATGTGTTTGACGTGAAGGCAGCTCTACCTCTTCCTCCTCCATTGTCTCCAGCTGATCTACCTAGGGGTACTACATCCCTTAAAATCTGATTCACCACCAGGAGGTGCCCACCTGGATGGTTGACATGTCCCAGCATCTGATCACTCATGTACAGTACTTGGTGCCTTACAGAGGGAGAAAGAGTACAAAACAAGTAAAACTCTAGTAACTAAGAAAAACAACTTAGTTAAAAGTAAAGTTAAAGTTACAAGTAAAAATTTAGGTTAAAAAGATAAAAAAAATACATAAGCAAAGTTTAACTTTCAATAAAAGTTACTTATTTGAACAAACACACAAAGAAAATATCCATCTGGTTTATTTTATAGAGTAAATGTGGAGATATTGGCCTTAAACTGTTAATCCATATTTAAATAAGCACTTTTATGAAAGAGAATGCAGAAGAAATTAAATCATGCCAAGTATTTTATTTAGAAATTATACTATTTGAACTGGGTTTGGACTGTTTTGTTCCAGCTGTACCCTTAACAAAATTATCTTCAACTAAGCCCTAAACTTTTATGTTAGACCCAGTGCCAACTAAGTTATTTAAGTAAATATTCTCTCTGATTTCAACCCCCACTTCAGATATGCTTAATATATCTCTGTTAAAGTGATATGTACCACAGGCTTTTACGGTAGCAGTAATTAACCTTTACTTAAGAAAGTATCTCGACCCAGATTACCTGGTCAATTATAGAGCTATATCTAATATTCCTTTCTTAGGTATTTACAAATGTTTGAGAAATAGTTCCTAAAAAAATTTGCGACCACTTAGACTTAGACAAACTTTGTCATTCTGTACACACAGGGTGTATCCAAAACGAAATTTCAATCAGTAAAGCTGAAGACATTTTCTTCTTCTTAAAATTTCTTAAAATGCAGCAGTGATAAAATCTAAACATGGTGATCAAATGTGGACATAAGATTGAGATATGATTTACAGTTTTTCCAAGATTCATCGCTTTTTTAAATTTTTTTCTCAGTTTTATTCAAAATTCAGCAGTCTTATGGTTGTGGGGTAGAAGCTGGAATCTGCGGGACCTGCATCAGATGCTTCGAAGCCTCTTCCCAGAGGATAGCAGGGAGGAAAGTCCATTGTGGGGGTGTGAGGGGTCATTGATGATGTTACGGGCTCAAGATGGTATGGAGAGAAGAGGATCCCCGATGATCTTCTTTGCAGTTCTCACTACTCTCCTCACCTTCTTCCAGTCTGAGGGACTGCAGCCTCCACACCACACAGTGAGACAGCTGGTCAGAACGCTCTCTATGGTGCTTCTGTAGAAGGTGGTGAGGATGAGTACATGCGCTTTTGAGCACGTTTTCTAGCTCCTCCTTCAGTCCTTGGTATTCCTCAAGCTTCTCGTGTTCTTTCTTCTTGATGTTGCTGTCGCTTGGGATTGCCACATCTATCACTACTGCCTTCTTCTGCTGTTTGTCGATCAACACGATGTCTGGTTGGTTAGCCATCACCTGTTTGTCAGTCTGGATCTTGAAGTCCCATAGGATCTTAGCTCGGTCATTCTCAACTACCTTAGGAGGTGTCTTCCATTTTGACCTTGGGACTTCCAGCTCATACTCATGGCAGATGTTCCTGTACACTATGACAACAACCTGGTTGTGGCGTTCCATGTATGCACTTCCTGCCTGCATTTTACACCCCGCTGTTATGTGCTGTATGGTTTCAGAGGCATCTTTGCACAGTCTGCATCGGGGGTCCTGCCTGGTGTGGTAGACCCTGGCCTCTATTGATCTTGTACTGAGTGCCTGTTCTTGTGCTGCCATGATTAGTGCCTCTGTGCTGTCCTTCAGTCCAGCCTTTTCCAGCCACTGGTAGGATTTTTTGATATCATATTTTGATATATATATATATATATATATATATATATATATATATATATATATATATATATATATATATATATATATATATATATATATATATATATATATATATATATATATATATAACCCTGTCTTTCCTAGATGGGGTGACCCGCGGACTAGTTACCTTTTATACCTCTGCTCTTATCTCTTGGAACACCACTTGGCCTCAGCAGAATGCCACTCATGCTGAACTTGGTTCCGCTGGAGATTTCTTCCTGTTAAAAGGGAGTTTTCCTCTCTACTGTCGCTACATGCAAGCAATTATCATCTCGGCAATCTCAGCCAGGAGGAGTATGTCTTACAAGGTAATGACTGAATGCCATCATCTGGTTTCCCTTAAATAATCTGGCTGTATTGTGTTGGATTGATTAAAGCACAAAACATGTATTCTTTCAGAGTATTTTTACATATGACTTAATACATTTTGGGAGATATTATATGTAGCTGGTTTCTTTGAGATTCTCTGCAGCTGATCATTTCTCCTTTCTCTTTCTCAACATCCTTGTATGTCATGTAAAACCCTCTGTACCCTTTCCCATATCTCAGTCTTTTCTAAGTGCCCAAACCCCCACCTTAGAATCTGCACCCAATCCTTACTGTAGTCTAATATATCCAGCATCATTCATATGAAATAGTTTTAGATAACACACTCTAAAGTAAAAGCCTATCCAATCTTTACAGCTTCAGTCCATATTATTTAGAATAATAAGCAGCAGTTAAGACTAATATCATTCACATTTTTGGTAAAATATTATTTACCATATATAGTCATAAATGTAGCTACTTTTTCTATGTAATTAAAAGGGTTACAGTCATTCAACTCAACTAGAGGCATAACTTTATAGTGCATATTAGTAAATAAGTGAAAAACAGTTTAATGGAACATTGTTTACTGTACACATGTGAAAAATTATAATTGGTCTTTACTTGTATACCACTTAAATTTGGTTTTATATTCTAATTAACTTCAATCACCTAAACATTTACACGCTTGCAAGTGTCCAATTGTGTTTTAGATTTTTATTTTCGATACATAGTTTTTAAATGGCATATATAACATGTACTCACATTTATTTAACTTTTATTGTGCGTTCACACAGGATGCACTGTGTTTACACCCTGGACCACATCATCAAATAGGAGGAGCTTCAGCTGCATGAAAGCTGAAACCCCACCGATGTGAAAAAAACTCAGCAAATAGACTTAATGATTATGCTTCTTTAGAGCAGGTTTGTGCATTTCAAATGGTCATTTGTTAAAAAAATAAATAAATAAAGATCACATGTTGTTTCAGAGATATTAAAGAAGTTTTTATGTTATCCAGAGGTCAAGTATCCCCCCATTAATCTGTGAATTGAAACAAAATGATCTAGCCTACTGTTTCAGTGCTACTTCATTTGTGCAGGTAAAACTATTGTTTGTGCTGATTTTGTTTTGAAGATGGAATTATTTTTAATTATGGCCGATGATGTCACCATCCCAGCAGACGTTGGTGCTGTGCTTGTTTCCTGATATAATGTTACTGAATAACATCATGCAAGTTCTTTGCCGGTACTGAATATATTGGGCATGTTTACCTTATTTAATGGCTGCAATGATTGTTTAATATTTATTTAATCCCCAGACCCTCTGTTTTGAACTACTACTACTGTTTTGCCCTAGTGCTAAACTCAAGGAGAGTGAAAACCCCCAAAAAGATTTGGAGGAATTCAATGAACACCTGCAATTTTTGTGTTGAACTACTACTGTTACCCCTGGCAACCAGATGTTATTTCCTTTCAAGGTCTCGTTGTCTGTGTGCATTTCACTATAAAAGCAAAGGCAAAACTTAAAGGGATAGTTCGGGATTTTTGACATGAATCTGTATGGCATCCCCATCACCAGTGTCATGCAATCACACTGACTTACCCCTGGCAGCGTCCTGTGAGCAGAGTTCTCGTCCAGTTTTGGTCAAGCCGAAAGTAGTCCGGCAGGTTTGCTAGACCCAGCGAAATAAAACGTTTCTCTTCCCAAAACATTATGTGTTCAAAAGAGTGATATTTTTGCATCCCAAAAACATTGTAGTGGAAAAAGTCACACGTCGTTATCAATTGGTCCTATTTTCTCTCTGTTCGTATCAGTGCGCGCCGTCACTCAGACAGCGAGCTCAACAACAGCCAGATGCATGTCTCCCTCCGCCTAGCTCCTAGCTGGGCGGAGCGAGACATGCATCTGGCTGTTGTCAGGTTAGTAGGCCCTAGCTGTCAGAATGACGGCGCGCACTGATACGAACAGAGAGGAAATAGGACCAATTGATAACGACGTGTGACTTTTTCCACTACAATTTTTTTGGGATGCAAAAATATCGCTCTTTTGAACACATAATGTTTTGGGAAGAGAAACGTTTTATTTCGCTGGGTCTAGCAAACCTGCCGGACTAATTTCGGCTTGACCAAAACTGGACGAGAACTCTGCTCACAGGACGCTGCCAGGGGTAAGTCAGTGTGATTGCATGACACTGGTGATGGGGATGCCATACAGATTCATGTCAAAAATACCGAACTATCCCTTTAACATCATAGCCTACTGTTAAATTGTGCCTTATGACATTTTTTTTAAATCGCCCTGGGGAGACCATCACTTTTTGGAAAAGCCCCAAAACCTCTAAAAAAAAAAGAGTCGACTTTGGTTCATCCAGACATAGCTCTAATTCTGTTGGATTCAGCGGTACCTCCTTGTAAATCTACCCCCATAAGTTCGGACTCCAGTCTGTGTGGGCTGTGCTTTTGTGTGTTTGTCTTCCTTCCTCCACCAGGCAGCGCCTGGTTCTGATTCTCCTCCTCACACACCTGCAAGGGGTTACCTCATTAATGGAGTGCTCTTAAGCTGCTGACTGCCACTACCTCAATGCCAGGGTGTTTGCCAGTTTTGGGTACTCTAGCCAAGCTGAGTTTAGCTGAGTCAAACTGAGTTTTTGTCAACCTGAGTCTTAACGTTGTTATTTTGTTTTTGCCTATCGGTAGGAAGTCATCCTGCAAACTGTATTTTTTCGGACCTTCTCTCCCTGGAAGGATCAACTGAGCTTCATGCTGAGCTGGGGATACAAACCGGAGGTTTGGATCCACTTTTCCCAGAGGAATAGTTTGAGCTTCACACTGAGCAAGGGATTCATCTGCACAACAGTCCGTTCAAGTACCGCAGGAAATCTGAGTGGCAGTCAGTCTTTCTCCGTTCATCTACAAGCAACCGCATTCTGGGTAACCCTGTCCGCCCTCCACCGAATCAGACAAACACCGGAACACATTCCTCACCTACTGGAGTCAACCAAATCTCTGGAAAGGTGAGTCTGCCAACCTTTTCTCCTCTTCAAGTTCGAGAATCAATTCTCCCCCTGAACTAACTGCAGTGTCTTCCCTTCACCTTTCAGTTCCGGTTGAGCAGTGTTCAGAGCAACACTGGAATCTCCACAAAACTTCTCAATAAACCTGTTAAACTTTTCCCCTTGTCTCTCTGGATTGGTTTATCTGCATGTGGGTCTGAGCTCTTGATAAAATCATGACACCGTAGAATGAACTGATTCTGGACAGTGGGTAGTGACAGACCTCTGTGCTGGAGGTAAGTGAGGGCAATCAACAGTCCTTCTAGGACTATATTAAAACTGTGTTTTTTTAAAGCCACCCAAAGACCTCTTGAGAGCATTCCCTGGTTGAGATGGCTCTGTAAGGCCTGGAACCTTCTCTCTTTCCCCCAAATGTATGAGGACTGCATTTTTGATTTTTTTTTTAACCTTTATATGGTTTTAAAACTAAAGATCTCCCTTAAGTAACAAAAAATAAAAAGGTTTTCAAGATCTGTCAAATGTATGATCTATGGTTATTTTTCAAATTTAAGATTTAATTTCAAAAGTGTTTCCCTTTTACCCAAATCATTCAAATTTAATGTTGAATACAGAGTCAACTACTTGTTTTATCGTCAACCAAAATATTAAAAAAGGTGATTGTGTTAGTACAGCTTGTGAGCTATGTGAACATATGTTGTTAAAGACTTTGCATGGTTTAATGCTCACACTGTGGGTGCTAGCCTTCCTTTTGCACTTTGGAGGGCTGTTCCTTTTTGAATGAATAAAACACTCACATTTTTTTTCCTGTGAATTTCAAGCACACATTCTTAACGTAGAAGCCTGCACATCTCAGCACCACCAAAACACACTACAAATTTATGACCTTAACATTCCAGCAGGGTCAAGCAATTTATCAAATCCTGCACATTCTGGTTTCAATTACACAGTCGATTGTGGAGAGCAGTTATTTTAGCAGGTTCATTTGGCTCAGTGGGGAGGTGGACTCTCTTTGCTTGACATCTCATCCCTTGAAAGCGACTGGGCATCGTTTTTCTGGACAGACACTCATCTCCCCAGATCGTACAGATGGCGAGAGGGAATTTGTCAGCCTGCTTAAAAATGAACAGATGAGCTGTTAGTGTTTTTGTGCAACTGTCTTCCTTATTTTCCCCTATCTAATTTTGTTTCAGTTGCAAAAATCCCCCATTGACTTTCTTTTTTTTTATTATTTAGTCTGTCTCTTCAATGATATGGAGTATTCTATCATTTGTGTTTTCTCTCACTTTATCCTTGAGCAGGTCTCTATATCGACATCAAAACCCTTCTATTCGTTCCCCCACCTCACCCTTTCTTACCCAATTTCTTTGTTCGTTTTTCTACCTCTTTCTCTCTCCCTACATCTCCCTCTCTCTCTCCATGGTAGGGTGGTGATAAATCCGTATTTTATTGCTGGAGAATTTTCCTCTCCCTGCAGGGCTGACAGCTCACCACGTTCTAAGACACTGCTAGGACCAAACCCAATCCTCCCTCCCTGCATCACTCCATCTCTGCCTCCATCTGGCCCTGATTACTGAGAGAGTGGAATAAGGGTGGCGGAGCGGAGAGGAGAAGATGTCGGAGGACGACATCACAACATTTCTCCACAGGAGAGGATGATACACAGTGTGGGTATGTTTTAATAGAATAGGCAAAAAGCACAACAGAGAATGCTACAAAAAAGAGAGCAAGAAGTGCAAAGTGTTGCCCTAGTGCTAAACTCAAGGAGAGTGAAAACCCCCAAAAAGATTTGGAGGAATTCAATGAACACCTGCAATTTTTGTGTTGAACTAGATCCAATAGCTGTTTTAAATTACCTTAAAAAAATTAAAAGGAAAAATATCTAAGTTCACCTTCTGTGAAACAGCAAATTTCTATGCCAGCCTTAATAGACTCTCATATAAATTAGAATATGCATTTCAGATGGCTAGATTTAAAGTTTAGAAAATAACAACCTTTAACCTCAAAAGTATGTTAAACATAGCCTCAATGAGTCCATCCGTCTGTATTAGTGTGTTTTTGAAGGATCCGACTATATCGTACACTTCTGAAAGATAAGTTTTCATTACTATGATTAATTAACAGACCTAAATGCTAAAAAAGGCTTGTATGGGTATGATTAATCTTTATAATGTGATCAACTCAGTGAATGAAATCCAGGAAATAAATGAACCTATATGCTGTATATTACTGTAAGGTATGTAATGAAGTCACATTACTTTTAAAGTACTCTGTTGTTCATGGTTCAGTTACCTAAAATATAATAGCACATAAATTAGTTTAGAGAATGGTTGCTCGACAGTAGAAAAAAAAAGAAACAAACAAAACCACAATGTTTTGGTGAAGATTTCAAGATCATAAATCAGGAAATAAAACAACTGAAACGACAGATGAAAACCAGGCTCTACAAAACATGTAAGGAAAAAACATAAAAAGTACATCCAAATAATTTTTATTCATCTTAAATTGCCTCATCATATATGTTTCTCCTTCATAACAATGGCATGTTTGTTTTTTTTGAAAATTTTATGACTGTCACTAATTATGAAATATTTTAAGAAGCTCTTATATTGAACAAAATAACTTTATTTTGTTATATACAAGGATTCATATACTATTTAAAATTCTAATTAGTAAACGTTATTGTGTTTGATCCACTAATCATTATTTTAACTCATACCTTCTCTGAAGCATAAATGCTTCTGTTCCAACATGGGTTAACTGTGCAACTGTAATAAGCTGCTTTGACCTCAAGATATTTGCCTAAAGCTTTGTAACCTTAACTTCTAAAGAATTATAAAACTTACTCCGACTCCAAAGTCTTACTGCACATACACAATGTTAGGATTTGGTGAAGTTAATAAAAATAAGAAACTTAAGTTAACTTGTTTCCTCTCTGTTTTGATGTGACTCTTTAATATTCTGGCTCATATCAAGTTTCCTAGAGAAATAATCCATTAATTCAATACTAAAATGAAATATGGTTGCAGCAGCCTATTGGTTACCTGGATTGTGCACTCTTTTATGCAGATCTTTGTTAGATTATACCAATATATAGATAAATTCCACAAAATTATTTTGCTTGGTATCATATGTGATTCCCTCCCTCTACCTTTTCATACCATAGAAATCAGAGTGAAGGGGAATGTACCGTATTAACCACATTTTAACAGCATCTTTTTTTTTTTTTGCTTTGGAAATAACACTACAGTATGATACGTCCCTTTGCATTAAATATACATCCTTTATTAGTGTATTAATTTGACTGTAAATTACAAACAATAAAAATAATGCTTTAAAGGTATAGAAGAAAAAAAATATGCAAAATTACCTAGACACACAAACAACAACAAAGAACGAATTGGGTAAATATGGTAAATAGAAAAAGGAAGATGAGACTATATCATAAGGTTCTGTATTGGTTAAAATGAATTTCAAATCAAATAATGATATTACTGTCTTTTATGTCAAGCAATTAAAGGCAAAGAATTTGCTTGTTTTTTTAGACACACACAGTCTTTAAACGTAAATTTAATGGTGGCTGAACGAAAATTAAAAAGTTACCCAATGTAGTTGCAGGATGGCTGTGAAACAGCAGCTGAGGCCTGCAAATGTAATCGAGGAGTGATAATGACCATCATTTTGGGTGGATAGAGGCTTAAATGGAGAGCTGAGGAGACTGTGAGTGCACTCACATGTGTGTCCTGGCAGGCACGGCTGCACAGCAGCAGGTGCCAGAGGAGTGCGCAATAAACACAACTACCTCGGACAAGCTGGCCTCTCACTTCAAATGCTGTGTTTTTGGGCGATGTCCACTTCAGCTGTTCACATGATCAACACTCTGAAGACAACAACAGTACTGTCATTTATGTTAGATATTTTTTGGAATAGAGAAGGTCCTTAACATAGCAAGGATGTCTAGCATTGCAATTAGGAGACTAGTAGTAGTAGGAGAGATATATATAAGGTTATTTCGTTTCAGAAGCCAGGTATCCTTAATTGTACCTTTTTTCAGTTAATATTGCAAAATTTATTGGACAACAAAAAACATTGCAGTTTATTTCTGTGTGATCATATCTGAACAATATCTTGCAGGTTTCACTAATATAACATCTTAAAATCAATTAGCAGTAAATAATAACTATTATTTAATTAAAACCCCAGACTCGGTAGATGTTGGAAAATAAGGAGACCCTTCAGAACATAGGGAGGGGAGTTGGAAAGTTTTTTTTTTTTAGAGAATTACTCAAGCATTTTTAAAAGCTGTATTTTGAATTTCTATCAACTCCCTTTTCTATGATTTTAAAACTACTTTAAACCGCTCAGGAATTTCTAATTTTCTTGCATTTAGCAAGCAATAAAAGAACAATTGATTAGAATCAAAGTTGAATTAAAACTTCAAGGAGAAGGCATTAAGTTTTACAAATGCCACTCATATAAGAAAGAAAAACAAACAAACAGAAAGAAACATTAAAGAAAATCCACAAGAGTTATTTGACTAAAGCTTCATGTTGGATGATGATTCATAACCCACTCTCTCACCCACACACCTCCGGCAAAAATAATCAGGATAATTTCTATTCATTATTACACCTCCATTTATCTGTGAGACGAGATGTGGGGAGGACGGGGTATAACTCTGAGGAATAACAATACCATTAAAAAGCCTGCGCGGCAAATATCAATCATTGTTGCCGTTAATGTCCCTCCAGCCTATTCAGATGGCCTCTCCTCTTTTCCTAATGTCCACCCATCTGTGTATAGTGGGTGTGTGTGTTTGTGTGTGTGTGTGGCTGTTATATTCAGAGCCCTTTAATCAACAATCGCTGCATCTGGGCCAGATAATGAATGGCATTGTTTATAACCTCACTCCTAGCGTCTGCTGACAAATGTGTGTGCAACTATTGCTATCATTTGGAGAAAAAAAAAATGAGATCATGCTTTATTTTAATATCAAGGGGAGGATTGTGTTAATATAATTTTCTAAGTAAAGTTGTTATGACGGCAGTGATCACGGTGATGTTCCATTTTGTCAACCAGCCGAAGGATTAAACTGCTGCAATAAAGCTGCAGAGATGCACAGTGAGATATGAGGCAATTGCTTTTTGATTCATGGCTTGTGACAATAAGAGAGATAAGGATCAGTGTTTAAAAGCAGAGATTTAATTCAAGTGAAAGCAAGAAAAAAAAAAAGGAACTACAAATTTCAATAAAACAAAAGGAAATACCTGCGAGGAAGATTTCAAACCCTTAAGAACAATCTTTCAACATGTTCTAACCTTTGTGCAAAAGTCTTCTTCTTGTATTTTAGGGATTCTCCCTTGTAAGACTGGAAATTCTGCATTTTATAGATGTGAGGATAAAAGAAGCAAGCCTTAGACAGACATGATAAATGATACAGGAACTGCTATAAAATGATTAAAACCTTTCTGTGATAATGAGCAGAATGTAGAAGCTACACTCTGAACCCTTTCAAATGCTCACAAAAAAAAAATTAAATTATTAATTATTAAAAAATATTTTTACAATAAATCATTACATGTAAAAAATAAATAAATACATTTAAAATAAAATACTCTATTAAAACAATTTATCAAGTGACAAAATCCTTTAAAGAATAAAAAAAAATCTATATCCACTGGCGATGTTAGCAGCATCAAAGTATAAAACAAATAAGTTCCATCCTTTTAATGAGCTGCCAGAGAAAAGTCTGGGAGAAGCTGTCAATTTCAGCTAGCTGCAGAAACGCTAGCTGACCCTTTACAACAGGTTACTACACACTGCTGCTCAGCTGGCTTAAACTAGATGACATTTTTACTATTATTTCAAACCATATTCCAGCTATACCAGTCTATGCATGTGTTTACAGGTGAGTTTATAAAGCTTAAAAGTTCTTGAAATACTAATTTAGACAAGCTTTAGTTTTTGGAAATATAATCATTTATGGCTACGAAGAATATGGACTTTGGTTGTATATAGGCTAAATGAAAAATTGCAAACCAGAACCCATATTTAGACCTTTTATTGCTAAGCTGTTTTTATTGCTAAGCTGTAATATGCCACTGGACCGGACCACACTGCACAGAAATTTGTTGAGTATTGTTACCCTTAGTTACCTAGTTAGCCGCAGCACCATTTTTTAGAATAAACATCATCCCATAACCAAGAAAAAAAAAATGTTTATGTCCTATAATTGAAATAAATCTGTTTATGCTTAATACTTAAAATTACATTGGATATATTTGCTAAATTCATTTAGAGCAATCTACCTTAGTAAGCGTTTACTTAACAGTATATACACGATTAAATGTATATTTTTCATGTAATTGTATATAAATATGAATATTAGAAGGTTAAAATTTTTTTTGTTTGTTTTTTTAACTTTGGTTGTGTCAAACTTATTAATATTACATTTAACAAGAGATCAATTTTTATTTTTCCTTTAGCATCAAAATTAATGTTAATAGTAAGAATATCACAGAAATCATTATTACAGAAATATTATTTAGGCTGGTGTAGGAATAATTGTTGCTTTTCTTTTCTAAATCACACTATTATAATTGGTTACCGGTAGTTAAAAAAAGTAAAAACAAGTTTTGCAAATATGGTACTGCTTTGAAATTGCTGTATTTTTATTCATGTGATCGATGTTATACAAACATTTCACTGAAGGCCATGCCAAGCTGTTGTAATTGATGAGGCAGTAGGTACACGTGAGTTAAAAAACCAAAGTTAGACTCAAAAATAGTAAAAACTACTCTGCACATAAGGGAAAAAAAACTGCATTAAAGGCAGTTTTCCTCCTGTATTTCCTAAGTGACATTATCCCGCTGGGAAAGCAGTGATGTGGTGTTACAACCCTGCATGTTCCCACTGTGGAATACAGATAGAGAACAGCTCTATCTATACGGGTATACCAAAGGGATGATTGCTGCACAGCTTTGGCAGATTCCCAACAGCTTTCTGCTCCTAAACTGGAAAAATGACAACATAGAAACCTCTGCAGTCCCCTTAACAAACCCCACCACAGCCAGTCTTATTGATAAAGACAATCCTGGAAGGTTGACAGCTATAACTGCCCTGAAATCATTCCTAACATCATATAGCTGCCATTTCAGCTACCTTATCTATACCGCAAACCTGCCCAGGAATATTTCCAAAAACATCTCTAGGGATAATGCTCATTAATAATGAAATTAAGCCACATAAAACTAAACTGTTTAAATTAATGCTAAGAAGAATGTTGTTATTATTTAGCCTGAAACAATGACTGTGATAGTGAAACATTTTATAAAGCTAAAAAAAGGGCAGACAACTTTAAATGTGTGACAATGTCTGAGAGTTTAAGAACTGTTAATGAATGTTGTTAAGGGAAGGAAATTTCCAGTTGTAAGGACCGGCATTAAATGTTCACTTTAGAGAGGTTTGAATTGTTAATCAAAGTGAATGTTAATTTAGTGCAGTCATTTAAGGGGTATCAAATAGTGGCTGACCCTGAAGATTTGGCTGAATTTGACACACATTCTTCAAGATTCTTCATGATGGCTTCAATTTAAATCTTTTAAGAGCCAGCGGTGACATGAGATGAAGATCCAGTCCTCACTCCATCTTCTGCTCCTGCAGCCTTTCACCCCTCCTTCCGTTCAGATGAGAGACGCCAGCTGGGGCCGGCCGCCTGATGCTGGGCCCTGCTAGGTGGCATTGACAGCTGAATTATCCCAGAGGCCATGGCGGCTGATTATCAGCGGAGAAGTCATCAGGGCGTCGCAGCCTTCCCCTCCCTCCACAATCTCTCTCTAACCCCGCAGTGTCCTGCTTCCCGTCCCCTCCTGTCACCCCTTGTCAAGGGAGCGACGCCTTCCCCAAGCCCCCTGTTCTGCTCTTCTTGACAGGTAATCTCAACAATAACAATTACCACCATTACTGGTGTCATAAACAAGTGACCAACCTCAAGCTGGGGCAATAACAAAGGCTTTAAAATGCACCTTGTGCAGCTATATAATGCATGCCAACAGGTAACCAGTAATCTAACAGAGAGCAAGAACGTCACTGCTCTCATGCACGTATATAAAACTATGTTTCTGGTAAGGAGGAGGCTGAAATTTTTGGAATATAAGTTAGTGAGGCCCTTTTTTGTAAAATTAATCTCCTTAGATATAAGAATAATTTTGGTTTGACCATACGGTTGTAATTAAAGAAAAAAAAGAGGAAAATGTTTTTATTACATTACAATGTAATAAAGTAGCCATTTTGAAAAAAAAAAAAAAAAACAACAACAAAAAAACAATAGTAAAATGTAAATCTTCCCAACAACCAGAACTAATATGTATATTTTTTCACAATAAAGGCCTCCATGCTTGGACACTCAAGCTTGGCTTTAGTGTTAGTTTAATTACCAATCAAGCATTAATCAAATCAACTCCATTATATAACCCTTTGCTTGTTAACAAACGGCTGTTGCTCAACTAGTAAAAGCTGGATCCACTAACCTAATCTACATGCACATATTAATGCTGAAAGACAACAAAGAGTGTTTTTTTTATAGTTCATTCCAAGGGAAACTCTTCCAAACATGTCAACTTCACCTTTCACACAAGATAAATTGGAAGTGTTCCTAGAAACAACCTCAGTTAAAATTCAATTAAAATATTTAGGGGAAAAAAAAGATTACTAACAAAAAAAATCTGTCATTTAAAGCTGTAAAAATGAAACCTATTAATTAAAATGAAACCTATTAATTAACAAATGCTTATATATATATATATATATATATATATATATATATATATATATATATATATATATATATATATATATATATATATATATATATATATATATATATATATATATATATATGAGGTATAATATATATAAATGAGGTAATATTAAAGAAAATACAGCCATTACATTTATTATGATTTAATTTTGGGGATAATTCTGAAAGTAAGTCTGAAGCACTTCTGTTTCCCCAGCTGACTCTAAATAAATAGTCTGCGCCGTGTTTTGTTAATAATGAAAGGAGTTTATTTCTGTGATTTTTGCCTGTGCGGTTTGTGTCTCTCCATCCGGAGCCAGGGCCAGCTCACTGCCGCTCCTCAGCAAAGCAAACAAGGCGCTGTGGCCCGGAGCGCTAAAATAATTTGAGGCTCCCTGATGAGGGGAGCTGAGCAGCAATTAACACATGTCAGAGTCGACATCATCAGGTGCCACTCTCATTTTCTTCCCGACACCTACAGGATTCTGTTTTTTTTTCCTTTTCTTTTTTTCTTCTCGTTCTTATTTATTTAATCCAACGCGACAGGATGAATAAAAATACTAAAAAAGAATTAATATTATTCTGCGGGCTGATCGTGAGGAATTTAACCAATTAGAGTTGGCATCCTCGCGTCGATAATCCATCGTCCATCTCTTTTCGATTCCTATCTCTTTTCTGCTTATGCCTTCTTCTCATCTTTTTTTTTTATTATTATTTTATTTTAACAGCGGCCGACAGATAAGACAGCGCAGTTAATGTGGAACAATTAAACGGCTCTTATAGGGGAGAATAGAAAATAGGAGGAAAAAAGAATATTTATTTATTTACAAAAAGAAAAAAAAAATGACCAACTTCTTTAGTCTATGAATAGCGGTAAAAATTATCAGAATGGATTTTTTTTGAAGATTTTCCAAGTTGCAAGCGCATATTTTTTTTTTAAATATCTTTCACTGCAAAAATACAAACAAAAATGAAAATAAAAGCATTAATCACACCTTATAATATTTTTTTATATATAAGATAACAGTTAAATTGTCAGTTTTCTTAATAGCAGTCTGTATTTAATATGTTTAAATAACATGAAAAAATAAAATGAAAATGAAAAATATTTTTAATAGATTTCTTAACTATATTCCAAACTATACATTTAACACCTAATAAAATAGGCTTAAAATAGTTTATCACATGCAGATATTGAAAATAAGTATAATAAGACCATATAAATTGGTCATCTGATAAAGCTAAAAATAAGTCAAAATAGTTCATTTGGAGTAAATATTAATTACATTTCTTTATTTGAAACTGATAAATGTTGAAAACTAAAAGTACTTTTTTAAAATTGTAATCAGTAATCAGCTATTTTTTCCTAGCTAAAATAAAAAAACAAAAAAAACAAACAACTGAAAGCAACAGATATTCCACAATAGAAACATTAACAGGCATATTCTTCTCTCAGATTACATGTTAACCAGTTTGCCTTTGTCTGTGCCCCTCATGGATGCAGGGTGAAGGGGAAGAAAGCAGAAGAAAAAGAGGAGGAGGCGTTTTTTTGTTGTTGCCATTCTTCTGACCTGAGCCGCTCATCTTCCTCAGAGCTCAGCAGGATTTCGGCCAGCGCCTGCCTTGCCTACACCAGAGATCCCTTTTTGGTGTGTGCATATCATTAGCATATATTTTACTCCCCCCAGCTGATGAGGCCTCACTCTCATTAAAGCCTCGTCTTGCAGAATCCCTCCTAGTACCCTGCTGGTTGCTGCTGCTCTGAATCAGCGCCTGTCCGTGGTGGTCGGTGGTGTCCAAAATCAGAGGAGAAGGATGCAAGCGGAGGGAGGAAACAGAAGAGATGAGCAGGAAGAAAGGGCAACAGTGTCCCTGCAGTGAAAACAAAAGAGAAAGCAAAAAGAGGGTGAAAAAAATCCGAGTCAAGTGAGAGAGAGGATAAATGAGTCCTCTGTGAGCGGTAAAGCTCTCTCAGCCTCACTCTGTGGTTCCCTCTCTCTTTCTGACTCTTGAACCAGGCTCCATTTTGTGTTAAGCAGCTCCCTCTCATGACAGATCTCTGCTAGGGTCAGGGGTCAAAGTTGAGGATAAGGTCAGCTGTAACACAACTTGTAAGGAACTCTGCAAGCCCCCCACCCCCTCCCCATCCCTCTTCAACTCACAAATATCTCCTCTGGCTACATCCCCCCTCAGCCAGAGGCTGCTTATCAAACTCCAGGCTGGTAAATTGTAAGATCTTCAAGGTGTATCATGAAGACAGATCAATGATAGAAAATGGGTCTGAGGACTTTTAGCCGAAGGTTACACTCCACACGGTCCACTCAGATTATTGCACAGAGGATCCTTATCAGATTCTTATCAAGACTACAATGTGGTTTACAACATTAATACAGTAAGTTATGACAGCGATTGTTGATTTAAAGATTATGATGTAAATAGAAGAACTGCATCATTCAAAGACATGACGCTGCAGGCAAAACTACTATTACACATACATTTTGGTTTGCTTTGATGCATTTTAATCAAATTTAAGCAGGTCAGCCCTACTACAATACATACGTCCAAAAGATGGCATCTTTTTACCTTTCATGAAAAATAAATCCAAATTATTTTTAACTCAAAGAAAAAAAGTTTAATTTCTTTACTTAAAAATGCAAATTCGGAAAGTCCTAGTGAAGTTATAGTATTCAGATAATATTATAATTCAATTGTGAATGAGATTTATCTGGTTAAAATGCCTTTTTTTAATTAATTTCTGGGAAGGTATTGTAATCTAAACCTCCCAAAAATAAATTGATTCATATTTTACAAGTCAGTTATCTCAAATACACTTTTGATCAGCTTCTAAAATAAATAACTCAACAAAATTATTAATTGATGAAGTCTTTTAGCAACATATTTTGTCCATATATTTTACTCCTCCAATCTGTTACCTTTTTAGGCATTTTCCAGGTGACATTGCACAGCAGTGAAAGTAAATTATAAGCAAAAATAATTTACTTTCTATTTTATAAACCCAATATATACGGAGAAAGGCTGAGTTTTCCTTTAATCTGCTACGTATGTGTCCAGACATCCCTTTTATCAAAATGAGGTTTTGTCACAGAGCATTTTTTCATGTTCTAAAGTCCAGTTCCTATTTGCTATTTGATCTTATGAAAATGTAAACTAGTCAGTCTTGTTTAAAAACTACATTGAGTAAAGTAACTTGTGTATTTAATGTCAGGTTTCTCACAATAAATGATAATTAGTTGTTCTTTTATGTGAGCTTGCAGTAGTTAAATTGCTTTTTATAGAGATTTTCTTTAGCTTAGTTCCATCCAGAGTGGGGCCTTCATGTTTACCCTCAAATAAATATATTTGAAGGTATCATAAATCTCTGTAAACAAAGTAAAAACATCTATTTAATGCCAGCTGACATAGGTGAATAATCATCCTGTCCACAATTCGGTCTCTAAGGAGAAAGGTTTATTTGTTTTTTTCTCATATAAGTCCGTCGCAACAGGTTTTCATTTGTTTCTTTTTTTACCTCCTGCTACAGCCTCTGCTTTATTTATTATGGCCACAGGTAACATATGTTATTCTGCCACTATCTGACCTCACCGTGCAGCTGGTTCAACATTTAACTGCCTTCCATATTTGTTTGCAAATTACATGTGTAAAATATACACATATATGGAGAGGTGATAGAAACGAGTCCACATAAACTGCGGAGGCAGTAATGGAGTGTCCAGCAGAAAGACACTGTGGCTCAGGAATGTGTTTTTACTAGCTTTTGGATGAGGACCAAGGCTCTGCTCAGATCCTGTAAAAGTGTGCACTGCATGTACGTGCAGACGCTGAGCAGCGACAAGAGTGGGAAGAGTCACTGAGGACATAAACACGATGCACTAACAGGATTTATAGACGATGTGCATGTTTGGAGCTCCCAAATCTGCCTGGAATCACATTCAAAATGAGGCAAAGCGTGCTGGTCAAATATGCAGACGGACCACATCACTCAGACCTCTGCACCACTAAGCATAAGAGTCAGCTAAAAAACAGAGAGGGAGCCAGGGAGGGGAAAAAATGATGAAGTCCGACTCGAACATCAAACAATAAACAGTCCATTAAGTCTGTGGGGGGAAGAGTTTGGGGGAGAGGGAGTGGGATGGCTGATATTGGGGAGGAGGAGGTGGGGTGTGATGGGAGTTTATTTAAAGCATGGTGACCCTGTGGCTGAAGGCTGCATCTGCGCAGGGATGAATAAAACTTTAATGGCTCATAAAACACAGTGACCCCTTCTCCCAGCCCAGATTCACAGAGTTTATTCCTGTCGGCTCGACCAATCAGATCTCCTCTGACACAGGGAAGCAGAGAGGTGGGATCAAGGGAAGGGTTAAAGGAGTAGTTTAGCATTTTGCAGAAATAAACACAAGGTCTCCAGTAATAAAAACACATAACTTTAACTCTGTGCATTACTTCCAGAGTTGGAGCAGGTTAATTCATCAAGACATGATTTTTTTTTTATGACGCCATCCAACAGTGATCTGAACTTTAAAGCCTTGAGTTTGGCATTGAGCTGCTTAGAGTTGGACTCATGGAGTCAATAACAAGGATCATTTTTTTCCACACTGGAGGCAATATGCTTTCTAAATAATGTAAATACTGACACTAAGAACATCTGCAAAAAAAGTAAACAAAAAGTCATTTACTAGAATTCCTAAAACTCATTTAATTAAGAAGTTATTCAAGCGCCTTACTCTTAAATTGAAAGAAAAAGCTTCCATAGTCTGAAATGAACACCAAACTGCTGTCATACCAGGTAATAAAGCTTAAAGTAAAGTAAAATATGAGATTAAGAAAAGCTGAGTTAGCTTATGCATATCTTGCTTTCTGAAGAGTATGGTATCTTTTGGGTCAAAAAAAGCTTTTGCACCTAAAACTTTTCCTACTAAAAGTCACATTTTCTATCCAAAATGTAAAATATATGATACTACGATAATTTTCTATTGAAAAAGATCCCAGTCTGATTGTTTATTAGAAGTATTTGCATTTATTGAATGGTAAATCAGTTACACCTGATTGATATCGAGCCATCTGCTGACCAGCCCACTATGTTTTATTATTTAACAATTCAACATAGTTAGTCAACATATTTTAGCAAATTTCATTGAGTGAACTGAAGGCCTTAGAGTTTTGTTTGGAGAAGATAAGAAAGTTGAAGGCTAATGAATCCTTCAGGGGGCTGTATACTAGACGTGAGCCATGGCAGCTGATTTTAACATTCGGAAAATGCCATAAAAGATTATTAATAATCATTTTAAAAGGTCTCAGGACAACGTAACATCATATAATAAAATCATTCAAACTTATTAGACAGATCTTGCATTTCAGCAATATTTACATTACATCTTTAAAACTAAATCTTTCCTATACAGGTTTGGTTACAGTCTGGCAACTTGGTCTGGAAAGAAGAAAAAAGGAGAGATTTTTTATAAAACTGGAAGCCAAACTGTAACTCCTATGGACTGTGATTTTATCTGAAGTCTCTCGTCTTTTGTTTCCTCTTCCCTGTTTTATTTTGCCAAAAACCTAATCTGGACCAAGCTCTGCGACCCTGCGTTAGGTTATTAGACAGGAAGTCGTGCATAAGTTGTTCTGTTGTTGTCAAAGTTGGATATTTAAAGTTAACTTGATCCTCAGAACTTGGAGGTTGCCGTGATGTAATCTCAGAGGTGATAATGTTCCACTTTGGGTATATAATCGACCACAACAGTCACTGTTAAAACCATAACAATGGCAAAAACACTGTTCTGTGTGGTATTTTGCAAAGTAAACAGCCTTAAAACTTCTTATGAAATCCAATAATAATAATAACAATCAGAACATGTAAGACTGACTAAATTGTACAATAGAAAAACAGAAAATCCCTTTATTGTCCCATAATGGGGAAATTCTGGACGTTAACAAGACAGAACAGCTAAAAACGGTCAAAGAAAAAGGGGATTTTACAACTGTTAATGTGAGTAGCAGTAATTGTGAATGTGAAAGTCGGGTATGATCACGTTACTCAGATTTTTAAAACGCTGAATTTCAACTTTCTGTAGTTAAAACAATTCCCATTCAGAGACCAGAGAATTCAGAGCAGTTTCAGGTAACTGGTACAAAAATAATGATGTCAAATAAATGGTTTTAAAGCACTATAGGCAAATATTAGCTACTATTTATGGTTTTATTTTGCTTTTTAAGCACTAAATAAACTAACGGGTTTATTTGCTGTTTTATAGAGGTTAAACTCAGTCTAAAGATCTATCCATCCATTCATGAAGATGGCGCATCTCTCCAGCAGCCATTGGGGAGAGGCAGGGAACAAGTTGGTTTTCATTTATTAACTGTAGTTAGAAATAAAACCTTATAAAAAGAACAGAAAATGGATTATTTAAAACACTGTTTGATTATAATAAAACCTATTGATCTATTCGTAGATGATTTTCATCAATATTTTGTATGATTCTACACTAATGTGCATTTTAAACAGGGTTTATGAGTTGTACTATAAAACTTTTACTGTATTTCTGGATACTTCAGTACAAACTTAAGAGGGATTTTTACTTTCCCCAGTAATATCGCAAAATCCTCGGCACATATTTTTAACAAACCCAGTGTTGTGGTTTGTTTCATAATCTAAGCTGGGTGTTTATGTCCATCCCTATTGTACAACATTAGTGTTGATTTTGACTGTTGTTTGAAAGGTAATGAGAATGACTACGATAACGACAGGAAAACGGCATGTTGCAGAGGTCAGAAGCATAAAGGTAGAGGTGAGAAACGAAGGGAAGGAACCCCAGATGATACTGATAGAGTACGTGGTTTATCCTGGTAGTTTCACAATGATATGCAAATACCCCTCCTCCCTTATACTTGCTTTCTCCAACTCCTTGGCCTTTTTAGCACCCCGTTGCAAAGGTACAGGATATCACTGGAGGTTTAATTCAAGCCATGTGGGCTGTATTTGTTGCCAAGCACCATTTGCTTCTCTAACACTGAGTCTCTGACAGTTTGGAGCTGAGGTGTCAGTCCACGCTGCTGTCACCTTGGGCTGTTGGATTCCTCACTCTTGGATCTGCTATCCTTTTTTCTTTTCGGCCCCTTGATGAGTTTATGTTTTGCTCTAACCATTTGATATTAGTGTCAAGGTACTGTGAGCTGAAAATCTACTTTTTTAGAATCAGTCGGTCTCGTAAAATCTGAGCAGTATTCGGTTTCTAAAAACCTTTCAGGCAGTTGTTACACAATCAGACCCAGTTTCATTTTCTCTGGCTTGGTCATGGGAATTTACCCTCCTTTTCTGATAAGAGATGAGATCACACAAAAATATATGTATTTATTTCCCCTTAAGTAGTATTAGGAACAAAAAATAGATGTAAGGTGAGTGTGTTTGCTTGTTACTGTGTGTTTCTGTCCATGACCCTCCATGGCCTTTTCTCTCCCACTGGTTCTGCTCAGTGGGTGTCATTTTCAGGTCATGAGACTGTAAATATACAGCTTTAGACCCCAGGGTCATAAATCAGAGTTAGCAGCCTGCACTCCCTCGTGTGCAGATAACACCAGACAAGACATGATCCGCCTGCTGGAATTATTAATAAGATAGACATATAATTTACATTGAGATGTGGATAAAGATCTTATTTTCACAAGTGCTCCACTGAATTCAAACCGGAGAAAGAAGAAAAGAAGGAAAATTATCCTTGATTTACTTTCATAATAGTAAAACAGCAATAAAAAACCATCCTTGCAAACCGCGCAGTCCACATATTCATGAGTAATGACATGATTCATATGTGTTTAGGTATTTTAAGGTAAAAACAGTTTCTCAGAAGAGAGGAAAAATCAACAAAACCAATTGGTTTATGCCATTGTTTGACTTGTTAGGCCAAAAATATATCTGAGTGGATGACAACGCTAACAACACCTTCCTTTCCTAATATAACAATGCTTTTGTTTGGTAAATACAATTTTGACTTCTAATACATAGTTACTGTATGCGCTTAGACCGTCCGTTTTCATAAAAACTCCCAAAATATAACATTTAACTAAGTTTCACAGGTTTTCTCTGCTGCCTGATATCTTGCCAATAAAAAAAATGATAAATGATAACTTATAACTTGTTTGCTGGTCTAACCGGAGTCTAAAGGTCGCTTTGATACAGGACTCTCTAGAACATGTTTCTTATGTTTTACTCAATGGCGTCTCTGTTTTAACCGGACCAGCATGTCAGCAGCAAGGCAGCAGATTGATGATTTAGCATCTTGTGAAGTGTGAGATGGAGTGTCTTTTACAGTCTTTTAGGGCATCAGAAAACCCTTCAAGACATAACTAGGAATTCTGAACTCGTCTTGCAGTAACAAGAATTTTAACATATTTGGTAATATAATTTTATTTCTGGAAAAAAATCTTCTAAATTTCAAGACATTGCAGTTTTGGCCACATAAACTTTAAATCAAATTTATTTTTTATGGCAGCAGTAGAGTCTCAAGTCACTAAATAATAAAAAATATTTGAGCCATAATTCAGATAAATTGATCAGTGGTTAAAAAATATATATATATTATTCTGAAATACTTTAAATAAACAATGTATGAGTGGAGTACTGTAATTCCTGATACTCCTACAAGTTTTTAAATCATACATAGTCAGCAAAAAAAATAAAAAATAAGGAATCTATATTCTCGGGGTGTGGATAATTCTTTTATAACATTTTATAGACGATTCATTCGATCTGTGAAAAAAAAAAGTGTGTCAGTTTGGTGGCCGTTACCTACGTAAGCATGAAGGGTCCTTCAATAAAACTAAATAAGACAACAGAAACCTTTTAGAATGGCTTTTGACCATGCTATCTAAAAATTTATAATAATAATTATATTATGATCTTAATCATTTACATTTGTTATTTTGAATTAATTATATTCTTTATTTAAATTGCCTCTATGCCATTGCACAGCACTTTTCTCCCTCAACTTTCCGATTATATTTGTTCATGTACAGAGCTTTGAATCGTCTTACTATTGAAAGGTGCTATATAAACCTGCCTTGCTTAGCCAAATTAATGAGGGACAGGAGTTGGCGAACTGGTGCATGAACTAAAGTTAACTTGCTATTGTTATATACAATAATCTTAACATACAATGATTAAATGGTCAAGAATCAGTAATTATGAATTGTTGGGTTTAGATGCAAACTTTTTGCTGTAGATCATGGGTCTGTTTCATGATGCAGGTTTAACAAACTCATATTAAAATATGCAAATCTAAATTCATGTAGTCTTCATTTGGGAACTCTGAGTTTCCGGTTTACGACAGCTGCTATGAATTAGTATGATCAACTCTGAGTAGATCCACTGAGATTTAAGGGTGTGAGTGAGTAATATGAAAATGCAAATCAGTGGAGCCCAAATTAGACAAGAATAACCATGACAACAGGCAACAGGAAATGACTCTTTCCCCCTACAAAACTAGAGATTTGAATAAAAAAAAAAAAAAATGTATTTAAGAGAAAAACAAACAGCGCCACAGCTGCTAAGGAGAGGGAAATGGAGAAGGAGAGCATTGCTATTCGAGTTAATGCCGTTTATATGAAGTAACTGTGGCAGACCTTTATTTTTTATTTTATTAAAAGGACTCTCCTCTCTTTTGTTCCATTTGTAGATCACTAAAATAGGATTCTTCCTGATCAAAATCACACTCCTAGACTAAACCATAATAACCAATTTACTGAATAATAATTTTGCAGCAGAAATTGAATTTCAGAAAGTAAAAAAAACTAAATTATACTTGTAAGAATTCAGGTAAGATAGACAGTAGATTGTTTAAAAAGCGTTAATTCAAACAATGACGGATCGATTCTCCATTGGCAGCGGCTGCAGTTGCTTGAGTGTCTGAGGTAGGACAGTCTATAAAAAATGAAGACAGATTAGTGACGGAGATTATCTGATGGAGGATGATTATGAATGTGCGAGTCACTAACCTGGTTTTACAGTTCAGTCTGTGCCCAGAGAACGAGGATGATTCCAGCTGGTCGGCTGACAAGATGCAGCGGACGCTGCCAGAGAGTTCCAGATGCGGAAGCCTAGTAGACTGCAGAGCTGACAGGAGATTAGATCCAGGCTGATGAAGGAAGACAGGACAATGCGCAGGGCCAAGTCAAGAAGCAGATCGAAGGTACAGTCCACAGAAGAATCTGACAGGAGTCTGAAGACAGGCAGGCAGACAGATTAGACAGGTGTAGGCAGGTTCAATGATAAAAAAAACAGAAGCAGATCAGGATCAGACATCAGAACAATATAGTAACACTAGAGAACTTCAAAACGAAATAAACATAAATTACCTTGCAGTTAACCTCTGTCAGAACAAAGATAGTTTGGGCTGGAAATATCCAAATTCAATGTACAGTAACATCAAAATTCGATTGAAATTTCAATGTTATTTATCTGAAAATATCCTATTTTTATTCATTCAAAAGTTTAAGAATAATCTGTTTATTAACTATTCTTTGTCTTTTTCCTAATATTGTTATGTAACATCTTTATTATTTAGAAATGAGCGTAACGTTTCAATGTGGGAGAGAAATTGTTCAGCAAAAAAAATATATTTTTATATTTCTAAAATAAGTAAATATTACTTACTTATGTATTTTAATTTTCTTAACTAAATCTACATTTACCCACCTAGGTAAAATGTAAATAACAGGACACAAAAACCTTAAGAAAAGATCAATTGGTCACTATCCAATGGTTCAATAGGCCTAAATTAAACAGTGCAGCTTTCAAATCTGAGCTAGAGGTGACCATGGTGTTGAGGATTTGACAAAGAACATGTTTATTTGATCTAGAGATTTAAAATTTAATTTGGACTTGCCTCTCTATAAATGTCTGCCTTTTTACACATCTGGATGAGAGGAACCAATTAATGTGGCCCACATTGCATGTGTCCATGAGTAAAACTGCCTGAATTTCAATATTCAGGTCAACCAAAGCCATTACTGACCTCTGCAGAGGTGATATATTTTATTATTAATACAACTATTGCTGTTTTTTATAGTCTTTGGAATGCATTGCCTCTATGAGGCAAAGAACAAACTAATGACGCAATGCATGGTCTACAGTGCATCTTCATTATAAATTATGCGTGAAAAACAGTCTAACAAGATTGATGGTCCAAGCAAAGCTCATTAACATGTCATTGTGATGGAGGAACAAAGCCGAATCCAGGCATTAATCTGATTACAGCGTTTCTGATGAGGACAGCTCTATAACTGAGCTGTTGCAGATTTTCCTCATTGGAATTTGTAATGCTCATGGTTCAAACAGAATTAAGATATTTTTACAATGAATGTTTTTTCAAAGCTGCGAGGATGGGAGATGTTGACCATTTTATCTTTACCTCTTTTTTCCACATTTTTATTTAAAATAGTAGATTTCTACAAAAAGAACAAGCACAGAATGCTACCAATCAGATGCAAAGAATGTCCTTAAGTAAGAGTTACCCGTTGAAAGCCTGTCATTAATGCCAGGTGTCAAAAAATATTAGGAGGACTGTTAAGTTTTAAACATAGCTTTAAAATCATGCTGTTATTCTCACGGTTTTAAGAGATGTTTTACGATGTAGAAGGTATTTCAGCTTTGCTTCAAGGCAACCAGCTTCTTAAGAAATACAATTTCTTCTCCTTGTGAAAGATAGAGCCGTTATATTCTCCCCTCCTAATTGCTGCAGTCAGGAAGAGCTTAAGGATGCTCTGTCGTAACTCGCAACAACGAGATTGGATTATATAGACTCAAACATGGTGACCACTTTCTTAGAGTTCAAGAACAAATAAAAACAAAATGTTAAAAATGTTCATTCTTACTGTGCCACATTAAATTATCAATAATGACTAATTAAAACTTTGGCAACTATGATTGAAATGTTTGTTTGGTGAAACAGATTGATTAGATTAGATGAGCTTTATTGATCTCACAGCGGAGAAATTCACTGGTCACATATTGGCATAGTACTTAAAGAAGGTGCAAACAAGGAGGAAAAGGTGCATTAGGAATAAAAATAAATAAAAATTTAAATAAAATTAAATAAAAATAAAAATAAGAAATAAAAAAATAAAATATACAAGGGAGTAACACAGAGATTTGAGGTAACATATGTACAATCAGGATTGCTTATATACAGGTGGGATTGAATACCTTTTGTCTGTCATATTTTTTCTTATACATTTTAAAGAGTTTTAAAGTGTACCATAGTCAACTCGTGATTGTAAATGAACTTCCTTCCATACACCCGTGAGGATGGGGTATATCTCCAGCAGTCATTTGTACAAATTGGACAGTTTTCTTTTAATTAAATTGAGATAAAAATAAAATCTTATCAAAAAACACTGAAAAGAGTTTTTTTTTTTTTTTTTTAAACAGTTTGACAACAAGTTTGACTGGTATAAAACCTAATATTCTCTTTGGGAAAGTTTTTCATATAAATCTTCTGCGATAATTCTATGCAAACAGGTATTTTAAACATGGTTTACCAGTTGTAAGAGACTGATTCAAACAGAATGGGATTTTTTTTTTGTGTTTCCAAAAAAGTATTGCAAAATTATATCTTATATTTTTAACAAACTCAGTGTTGTGATTATTTTCATCATGGTAAATGGCCTGTGTTTATATAGCCCTTTTTCAAGTCAGGGAACTTGACCAAAGTGCTTTACACCACATTCAGTCATTCACCCATTAATGCACACACTCACACATTGATTGTGGCAAGCTACAGTGTAGCCACAGCTTCCCTGGGACACACTGACAGAAGCGAGGCTGCCGTACACTGGCGCTACCATACCCTCTGACCGCTATCAGTCGGCAATGCAGGAGAAGTGTCTTGACCAAGGACACAACAATGAAAGCCAGCCCTAAATAAACACTAATAGTGATGATATTACCCTAGGTTGAAAGTTAATGAGCACGTCTGCGATAGCGACAGGAAAACTGATGCAGTGGTTAGAACGTAAAAATAAAAGTTAAGGCTAAAAAAAAAAAAGAAGCAAAGAGGTCAAGGATGATACTGAAAAGACTCTCTTGTTAATTCTGGCAAAGTTCCACAACGACATGCAAATACCCCTCAGATTATTCAGATTTCAAAAAGTACACTTTGAATAAAAAGAAGTCTATAAAATCATAAAAAAAAAATTTGCAGGAAAAAATGAAATAGCTAATTCTGTCACAACCTTATTTTGTATAACATTTTATAAGTTTTTGCAACTCAATTCCCCTGTACCGGTGTGACTCAGATTTGTTCTGTGTTAAATTAATACCATGCCGTTTTAGAATATGCACCCATACAATCCTACTAATGGGGTCTCTTCAGACAAAGTATTCATGATGTCATTTATAACAATGACTCCATGGGTCAAAGGTGAAAGTGAAAAGCAGTACAAAAACTGTTACACATTTAACACTGAGGCAAAGGTTGAGGACAGAGCTAAAAAAAGAAAAAAATTGCATGATATGCAGAGAAAGTTAACTTGAACTGCATTACATGTACATCATTCCATGTTTGATCTCTAGGGCGGTAATGCTTTTCCAGGCATTAACGCATCATCAAAGTGTCCGAAATTCAAGAAGGTCTGATCCTTTTGGATCTCAAGGGGGGGTTCACAGACACAAAGCCTGCAATTATCGCTCTGTTATGTCAAGTGTGCTTGAGCCAAAAATTGCCTGAATTGGATTCCTCAATGCTATCAAGTTCTCATGTGAAAACAGAAGAACATGATATCACCATGGCAATTAGGAAGCTGGACAGTCACCCCTCTCTTTCTATTTGGTACACTCCAAAGATTCATTTTTCTATGTGCTTCTACTCATATTTAAATTCTGAGACATCAACTTTTTAGTAAAAACAGAATATAAAAGTTATATTTTTCTCTTAACTGCACCAGGATTTTATAAATTGGAAACAAAGATTAAAATAAGGAAATGCAAAGACCATTTAGCAGTTTGTGGTATTAGCAATAGAGTTTTATTATCAAGATCTTTCTTACTAAACTGCTACCATCTAAATCAGATTTATTTAAAGCAGGGGGACATCTAAAACAATGTAAAACCTTGTAGTACCAACTTTGCACACTCTTCTAGAAAAGACTTGAGTGAATGGACCAAATTTAATTTTTCTTTCTTCCTTAGCCACTTTGACAAAAAAAGCACATTGTTTTCATGTACTGCTATTCATTTCATGAACACAACAGAAGCAGATCACTGCTACTAGTGCCCACAGATTTGAGTAACTTTAAGAAATATTCAAATAATCTGTTGTAATTCAGTTTAAGTTATCTCTTCATTCACACCTTACCCACCTTAATCCCACTGTTTGGATCAACCACTGAAAACAGCTTACAGTTAATGCTCAGGGCGCCTATCATCATGGCAAAGCTCATTATGGCAGAATTGATCATTTTCTATACAAAACACTGTAAATAACTTTTTTTAATTATTAATCACTATTAATATTATTATGGTTTACTTCTATCTGCATTTACAACATTTTATGCAAACAAACCTGTCTTAAGATTTAAATAAAATTTTAACAGGAGAAGTTGTGTACTCAGGGGTTTGCTACTTCTATTAGTCACAAGTGTTGCACAGGAATGGAGAGTAAGGCATATAAGTTCATATGGATAGTAGTGTAATATAAAGAGCAATTTCAGGATTGTGAAAGTATGAAGGTATGTTGCTAGCTACAGCTAGGATCTTTTATGTATTTATAGGATATTTATGTGCAGAGTTTCTGTGATTAAAGCCTTTCTGTTTTGCAGGGTTTCCAGGTATTAGTTGCTAATCTAACTTTGCATTTTACGTTTATGTAATTTAAGTGCGTTTGAATCTTGGCCATTTAACACAGAGAAAAAGTAACAACTTTACAAGTGCTAATGCTAAAATCAAACTTGCTTGAAAATTTCTTTTAATTATTATAATTTATGTTATTATTGTATTGAACTTAATGAGGCAGGAAAAAAAATTCAGATTAAGAAATAATTAGCTATTAAACCACTTAATTGGGCAAGAGTATTTTAAACAGAATGAATAAATAAATAACACTGCATAACTAGATGAAATAGGAAAAAGCTGGTGTTCAGTTTACAAACCTTGCCTTGTCATAACCAGTGTATCATAACCTGGATTCTTCTGCAGCTAAATATTTTTTTTAACCGCCGCAAGACAATATAGTGTCAGATAGGAAAAAAAACTCCCCGAGAGAGCTTGAGAAAAAAGTAAGTGATCTCTGTTTTTCTCAGATATGTGCAGGGTGCTTTCCATTACTCATTAAAGAATCACTACACCTTTATTTTCAAGTTTTAAAGCAGTTCCTGTGTGCGTCTCACCTATTAGCTTGCAGTTACAAGTGTCAGCTACATTCACAGATTTACGTACTACTGACACAATTAGCAGGACTGTCACACAGGTGATGACAGAAGAAAGCAGCCGAAGGTGAGAATGAAACAAAGAGTGAAAAGAGGAAGTAAACTTCAACATATCAACATATCAAGCTAAATACTACCTACAGGTGCAAAGAGTTGCAGATTCTTTCTTAAGTAAAATCAAGAGGGGCTTGTTCATTAAATTATTAATTAGTCACACTTTTACTTGTTATTACTAGAAATTATTATTACTTCTGCACTACTATACAGAATAAAGAGAAGCTGCCAAAGCAAACAAATCTGAAGGGGTCTTCTGATTTGTTTTACTAAAGTAAACTTACTGATAATTCTTTAAAAATGCTTGCAAAAATAATTAGACTTTACTTTTCCAAACAATTTTGTAACCAGCATCTATGTCCATGAGAGCTATATTTATAACAATATCACGGCATGATCTTGTGTCAAAGTTGAGAAAAAATATTAATCGGATATTGATAATTTGTTACCTTTTCTCTCATCAACTCTCTTTCATAACCTCCCCAGCATTCGGATCGATCCACAACAGTGTAAAAAGCACACATTCACATGAAGACTTTGTAGTAAAAGAAAACACACTGTAAAGGCAAATGGCACAGAGAACTTTAGAGCACAGTCTTTGTTATCATTGGAAATGTGTCCTGCCACTAAGATCAGCACCTGCTTGGCAAGAGCTTTGGTTGGTGTAAGAGTTAATAATGTTAACCTTTAAAAAGTCCATGCACTTTTTATTTGCAGATTGTATTTGAGGAGATTTGGAGAGTGGAAAGACAAAATCAAAAGCTTTATAATGTCCAACAACTTCTCATGTTACCTGTGTTCCTCAGACAAGAGGAAAAAGCGATCATACGTCTGTACTGTTGCTATGGTTTCCAGGGTTATTATTACACAGCTCTTCACAACAGCTATTGTCACCTGTTGCAGTAAAGTTGTTTAACTGTATGTGTTTCAATATTTGTTAAAAGTATATGTTAAATTTGGATTTACATTTGGTTTTGTTCAGTTTTTGCTGTTCAGTTTTAAATATAATTTAGAAATTAGGGTGATAGCTCAATATAGGATCAGGGCCTACATCTGCCAAATATTATTTTGAACCAAAAAATAAGATTAGGATGTGATGGATGAACTTATCAGACACATTAAATGCATCAGTTTAAATGCTCTTTTTTTATTCTTGGCAATCCACTTGTTGCTCTTCTCTTGCTGCAGCTTCACCTGTCATCTCTGCATATATATATAGTAGATAGACAATCAGATTCACACATTCGCTACATTGATGCACATCTGTGTAACAAAATAGACGACAGATACTCATATTCACCAGACTACATTTGCAAACTCTGCAACAGAAACCCGAGATAGCACTGCGCATTGTGTGCAATGAAGAAACTATACCTGTGGCAAATGTAGAAGGGAATCACCTTGGGTTTGTGCAAACTGCTAAATGGGACACTTTCTTGTTTGTTTCACATTCTGTGGTTTGCAGTATTAACTCATTAAGATGTCTGTTTGTCAATGGGCAAAAACTTCTTCCCTTACCTCATTGACAAAGTATGATTATGACCTTTTTTCAGCTAAAAAACCAAGTCTTGTATAAAGTCTGGTTGTTCAATTGGGTTCGCTAAATAAAAGATTTAGATATCACTTACCAATATATCAGTGCAAAAAGGTATGATGTTGCAGTGGCATGTAGAAAAGTGCTGGGAACATGTTTTTGTTCTGATGCTAGTTTGTTTCAGTGTTTCTCCAATCTCACATACATAGAATGCAATCATATTTATTTGCATTACAACAGTGATAGTTAGCAAGGTGGCTGCAAGATTGAGATGGGGGGCAGCAAAATGCAGAAGGGAGTCGGTGGGGCAATTATTTCTGTTAGAGGGAGGGGAAAACTGAAATACCCTGGGAGTTATTGTGGTAATAGTGAAAAGAGGAGTAATAAGGTGACATGTTGCTCACTTGATCCCATCACCAACGTGGAGCTTTGTCGATTTTGTAATTTTGTCCTTGACTGAAGTGGTTTGATGATTTCTACATCCCACTGACTATAACAAGGCAAGAAACAAGATGATTTACAGGCTTTGCAGAGCTTTACAGCCATTGCTGTGCTAGCATAAAGGCACATTTTTTTCTGTTGTTGCCTTGTGTTCCCATAAAGGAAACCTAATGTACCCCAAAGTGATGATAAAAAAACGTACTTAAAATGGCAAATTTTTATCTTTATTTTGCACTCTCCAATTTAACATAAAATAAAATCAACTTAATTAAAAATGAGTGAGAGCATTTGCATCTTAAAAACTGGTAAGAATAAAGTTAGCAAATAATATGAGGTAAACTTTTCCCATGTGTTTCTGGGTGAACAACTACTGTTCTATTCACATGTATAAAATGTGTATTTACTTTAAGGAGATGGTATAAAAATTATGTGAATAGAAATGTGCAAGAATATTTAAATAGTAAATTAATTAAATATAAATACTTAATCTTTTCTATTAATTCAGTTAGACCAAAATATAATTTTCTCAAGACAGTTAATGCCGTAAAGCATACTTTACCCTTAAGTGTTACAGCCTGCAACTACCTGAACACTCTTCATTCTGCACAGTGTTAGGCTTGAGACTGATAACATTTTCTTTACACATTAGGATTTAATGATTGAAACTCTAAATGCAAACCTACACATATACACACTTCTTCTCTCTCTACGCTTTGATAAAAGAGCTGAGAGGTGGAGTAGGAGGTACTGGAGTGTGTCTGCTGCATGGGTAGGCTTACAGTGCTCAGAGATGCTCTGGGCCATTACACATAACCTCTGACCCCAGCAGGCACCCTGATGTGAAATGACGCGGGCCTGGTCTCACTCAGCTGGAACAAAGCAGAGGAGGCGGAGGATGGAGACTTATGAGGTGCAGGCACATGCACATATGCATATGGATTTGTGTGATCACACATGCAGTGATCTGTGAGTAAGGTTCATCCATTATAGCCATTGCACCAAAAAAGTCAGTCTGCAAGACAGGATGAGCCTTAACTATACACACACAATTAAAGAGAGGATTTATAAACTTTATGTGTGCCTCTGTCTGCTGCTGTGCAGAGCAGTGGTTCCCTACCATTTTGACTTTGTAACCCTTTGGGGATTTTTACTTACCATGAGCCCCCCTCTCAGCCAAAAGTATTGATGATTGTCCAAATGTGGAACGTACAATAACTGATTATAAAATAAAGAGTATTTTATTTTTTTTTTACCTTGAGCATTTAATTATTTGGAATGTTATTCTTCCAACTCAACTAAAAGAAAACAACATAAATATGTTGCCTGGAAGTTAGTAAGGAATACAAATAAATACAAAATAAAATCACTACATAAAACGACAGCTCTTCTGAGTAAATCCCCTGTAATCACTTTTAAACTTGAGAAATTGGGAACAAAATACACAACAAAAAATATATTTAGACTTACTCCATTCATTTTACATTGTTTTTATCATTCATGACACCTGAGCCTTTTTTGATGAGCTCAGATGTGGGAAAATGGCTGTTCTCTACATCCAGTCTGTTCCTCTTCTTGGTTTTGATGTGCGTCAAAGTTGATGGTGAACTCAAAAATATAAGATATATTTACTAATTGGTTGAAAAAAGCCTTTTTGATTTTTTAAGTGGGCCATGACCAAGCAGAACAGATCCCAGTCCTATTTTATTTTATTACCCGAAAAAAATCTATTCAAAATATTTTCATGTACCCCTTGCAATGCACTGACAAACCACTAGGGGTGAGAGTACTCACCCCTGGAATCACTGGTGTAAATGAATACTTTGAAAAGGTAAAAGGTCTTACAAAAAGGTCACTACTTTATATCCATGAACCTTAATAATACTTTTTGTAAGGTCTTATAGAAAACTACAAATCACTCAAAACATACCATTACCATAGTGGTGGCAGTGCCATGCTATGGGGAAACTTCTCTTCAGCATCGAAAGGAAAGCTGTCCTGAGTTGAGGGTCAAGCTGTATGGAGTGAAATACAGGTGGAAAATTGTTAATTTCATTGGGCGGCCTCAATGCTTTAGTGCAGACATACTGTACCTTAAAAGACTTGCGGCTGGAATGGCAATAAAAGCTGGTTCTACGAAATATTGGCTCCAGATGAAAACATTTTTTTCATTTAAGGAAAGCTTTGAAATCGAAGTAACATTTTCCTTCCATGTCACCATCATACACTATATTACACTGTTTCATAAAATCTCAGTAAAATATGTTAATGGTTTTGGATGTAAATGTGACAAGTTGTTAAAAACATTTGTTAATGTTTATTTTGTATATTTCTACAGTAGTTTTAATCTTTACTTCAGAAACATTTACCTGAATAAAATGGGTGTTTCTTATTTCCAATGCATTTTTTATAATTTTAATCTTATGTGTGTCTTAATTGCCTTGCATTAGATGAACCAAAAAGTTATAGCTTACTTATAATAATTAAGCTATTTTGGTGCATTTGTGCAGGAAATAGCTCAACGGTCATCCACAGCTGAAATAAACCACTTGCATCAATCTGAACATTTTTCCAAGACTTTGGAGATGTGAGAATGAATGATTGTTGCACATAGCTGTCAGTTTTCACAGAACCAACCAAGATGCATTAACATAAACACAGACAGACACACAGCACCTCGTATTAGAGACTAATTAGCAGTGAACGTCTCCATCCTCAGCGCCCACATGCCAGCCACCCACCATTGTGACGTGTCTGTCTGCATTATGATGAACCTCCTCCTTTTTCTTTCTTACTGTCCACTCAACTGCTCAACAAAAAACCACTGAGGCATGGGCACCCTGCTAATTACGGTTTGGTGTGTGAGTGTGCATGTGTCTGTGTGTGCGGGGTGGGGTACGTGCACGCCAAGTCAAGCCACATGACTCGATGACACTAACAGCGTGTGTAGGGAAGACAAAAATTGGCATGTGCAAATGTTCTCAGTTCATTACCATGTGCTGATGTGTTGTCTGCAGATTGGGAACAATGAGTAACATTCTGGTCAAAATCTTTTATCTTCTTTTTTTTTGTGAAGATATTCAAGAAAAATTCTTAAATCAATGTATTTATCAATAAAGATTGCATGTCATCTTACATCTAAGAGTTTATGATTGTTTCTTTTTTAAATATTATTTGATAAACACTCACTATTATTGTTCCTCTAAATTGCAAGGTATCAGTCATAACAAGAACACATAAGAAATATGGGAACAAAATATCATTAACTGTTTTATTTCCCTAAAGTTTTGGGAAAAAAGAAACATCTACAGATATATAAAAATTAGAAAAAAGGACAAGGAACACTTTAGTGAAGTAGTAAAGTTCACCTCCCAGTTCTTTACGATTTACTCTTACGCACAAAGTGACTTTTATTTATACTTGCGCACACTGATAACATGGCTATAGGAAGGGCTCTATAGATGAATGAAAGTTACAAAATAGGTGCTGACATTCTTATGTAAATACAACTGGGGTGACCCTGCTTGCACAAGAACTCGCACGCTTCTTTGTTCGTCTTCCGTATGAAACACCCACCAGAAACAATGCGTGCTGATCTTGTATCTGGGGGGGGTTATGTGACCGGGCCTTTAGCCAAAGGGATCGAAGTGTCACACTGGGGGGGGCTTAATAGACAGTGGAGAGGGTTAAAGGTCAGCTACTAGGGAGTGTATCTCTGTCTTACTGTTGTCTCTCAGTAGTGTGTCTGTGAGTGTGTGTATGCATGCTTTATAGCCTTGCAAGCGATATTACTCCTTATGCTAAGTTGTCAGAAAAATTAGCAGTTATGGAGTCGTACTAAACAGTTCAAGCTCCAATCTAAAGGTTATTGGAAGGAGTCCAGCTTTTATTCGACTACCTCAATTTCACACAGAAATCTTTGCACAATCTTTCTTTACATCACATCTTTCCAAGAGTTTTCTTATGTGTTTACGTCAGATATCATCATGGAAAACAGACTGATTTGGTTTCTTGTGAATCATTTTTAATTCATATGCGTTGTATCATTATCCAAATGAACCACTTAGTGAAGACATTATAAAAAAATAGATATATATTTCTGAAATTATTCCCAAGCTAAGTGGTAAGAGCAGTTGTCTTACATCCAAAAGAAGTAGATTTGGTTACAGCTTTTTCCTGCCACATATTGACGTACCCCTGTGCAAGGCATTCAGATTAATTGCCTACCAATCTACTATTGGTGTGTGAATGTTTGTGGGTTTTTTAAGTATAACTGAGTGAATGTGACTCTTTAGTAAACTGCTTTGTGGGGTTGATGTGACAAGAAAAGCACAATGTTCATCCAGTTCATGTAGTACATGGTAACTCAACGACATCCAATAATTGTTACGGTGAGTTTTCAATCAAAATATATCACTCTTTTCTGCATCTCTCTTATACTGAGCTTTGGAAAATTCCCTTCACTGCTTTAACATAAACTATAAACTGATTTTCTAAAAAAAACAACTAATTGATTCCTAAGGATAAATTATGGTAATGTCAGTGGCAATAAAAAAAAAAAAGTAGTTATATTAAGTTTTCCTCTGGTAAACTTGGATGAAAATTTTGATTTTTCTTTCTGCATATTTCAGGTTAAATTCCTTTTACTGCAAAAAAGGATTCATTTATTTTAGGTTTCTTTTGATACATCTTCAAAAGGAAATGAGGAATACCCCAATTTCAACTTCCACTAAAGGGCAAGTCAACACTGAGACCGAATGCAATGAATAACTGCGGCTCAGACATTTTAAAGGTAGGTCAAAAGTTCTCACATGGTGTAAATGGTTCTAAACAATTCTCAGCAATTTAGACAAATCACTCAGGGACACATGAGGTAATCGCTTCACAATGGAATCCACTGCAACTGAAAGATTTCCACACTAACAAAAAAATATACACCTTCTGCCCAATGTGCACATATGGGTTCGTGTAAATAAACACACTTGTGACCGTTACACGTATGTGCACACATAACTTTAGAGTACTCTTGCAACAAAATCTGATACAGGCTGGACACACAAACACACCCCGTCTCCCACACACACAGCCGTTATAACCAGCATAAACAAGGATGACAAGTTGAGATTAATGAAGGGCCCAGCAGTGACAGACCAATTTAATTGTCAGCCATGATGGCTGCTGAGCCCCACTGGTGTATTTATACAAGGTTACCATAGTGCCTTAAAATGCTGCTAATTGATCATGACCAATAAGTAATTAGAAAAGCGGATAGTGTGTCCTTCCAGCATACGTGTCAAAGGCACAGGGAAAGGCAGGGGTGTCGAGAAGCTGCAAGACGGTGCAGGAAGAGGAGAATGACCTAAAATAATTTGACACTTTGTTTTTAGGACTGGGCGTGAACTTTGTCTTTATTCAGAGAATAAAATAATTAGTGTTTTTCATAAAGATGATGATGCTGTTTCATGAAAAGGAAAATTTATTTATATAGATCTATACACAGATTCTCAATAATTATTCAGTTGCCTGATTGTTTAAAATTTAAATAACCATGAAAGAAGGTAATCAGAAAAGATCAGGAAGTTGTCGTAGAGAATGTTTTTTCTTACATAGTCACAGTTGATTAAATCATCTTAATAACTGTGATTTAGCACCAACTTTTTAAAACATCCTGACACACTTAGGGTTAATTTTCTAATTTTATCAGCATTTTACTTGTTAATGGAAGTGATAATATTGTTTTGGCCTGGTCCAACTAGGACTTGTCCTTTAACTTTTTTATTAATCAAGTAATTTCATTAAACAGCTTTTTTTCCATCTTCACTAAAAGGGTTGCAGAAAAAATAGATGGTGCTTTTATCACCTACAGACTTGATTACTATAACAATGTTTTTGCTGAAGATGTAGTGAGAGTCCATGCAGGTGCTTTATAAGTAGACCACGATGCTCCAAATGGGGCTTCTCCTCAATGGCTTCTGAAGATTTTGGATTCCTTAACAAAACACAACAAGGGCATATAAAGCCCTCAATGATTTTGCTCTGTCCTCCTTAATACTAATGTATCAAAGTAAAAATGTACTTTTCAGCAGTTTGCAAACAATAAAAATATAATTACACAGCATCACTGAAATATTTTATTATAATCCTACAATCAATTAATCATTTACAATTTTTTTCAATTTTTAAAATATGTATGGCAGGGCAGATCATTCATTTTATAAATTAATAAAATCCTCTGTTTACTGATTAAAAAATATATATTATGTTTTTCAGCAATGCATTCCTTGAAGTTTTGTTGATCAGAGGGACATCAGTTAATCATAGTTAAGTAAGTAAGTAAGTAAGTAAGTAAGTAAGTAAGTAAGTAAGTAAGTAAGTAAAGAAGGAAGGAAGGAAGGAAGGAAGTTGAGTGAAAGAGTGAAAGAGAGCTCACAATTTCAACCAGAAAACAGGAAGGCCAAACATAATTCAATGCTTTAATCTTTAGTCTGTATAGGTCAAGAAATATTCAATACTTGGAAATGTTGGGATTTGTTCATGTTCTACAGTTAAGGTACGGCTCCACATTTTCTTAAGAATACATATCATGACTTTCTTAATTAAATATTCTGCAACTGATTTATCTGTGCATTAAAAACAATAAATGTAAACAGTAATTTATACATCTCTTTAAGAATAAAATAAAAACAGCTAAATTCAAAGATATTCTGAATGGTAAAATGAAACTCATTGTAAAAAAAAAAAAAAAAAAAAAAAAAAGACAGAATGACCTACAAAGCTCTTTTTTATTTTTTTTATTTAATGGCCACAAAAAAATTTCTCCTTTGGCTACAGAAGTGTTTACACACTGACCCATGGAGCAGCAAACAACTGAAATTACCTGTGTAGACTGTGTATTTATCTCATTTTTATGAGAGTTTAACCAATAAATGATTAGACTTCTATTCTAATCTAATCTATTCTCATTCCAGCATGGCTTTGGTTCCAGTCCAGTTCCCAGCAGAGTTACTCAGTTTCTCTAAGTTAGAAAAGCTGACAGTGGCCTTGGCTCCATGACTTCACGTCACGTCCTCCACTGGCAGTCCAAGGTCTTGTTAAGCGAAAAGGAATGTTTGAGAAAATAAAGTGCAAATTAGCGGCTAGTTTTGACATCACTCCCAAAGGGAAACCTGGAGTTATAAATTATAACAAAACAAAAATAAAGTCTGCTGTCTGAAGAGTAAGACTGTACTGATTTTAGACACCTGTCTTACCGCGCATCATCCGTGCCTAATGCAAATATATATAACATATGCTTATTGTTAGCTCTATCCTAATCAGACCTTATTAGAAAGTGGTCTTTATTGTAAATATAATAGTTTAAGGTATATATTTTTAATAACATTTCTAAATAATTTTGGTTATATATAAAAAACGATGAAATATAAATGACTGATTTTTTTTGTTTCAGTTTTAGTTTAGTGACCTCTCTTCAAAGTAGTTCTAATAGATTTATATCCTAGAGGGATCTGAAAGTGCAAGCAGTACTGAAACACAATGAGGTTACAAAAGTAGAAAAGAAAAGCAGGTGAAATAGTAAAGGTACCAAACTGAAACATGCAGAATAAACCAATTATAAGTACACTATGGTAAAAAAGTTTATTTTCTCTCCAAACAATAGAAAATTACAGATAATTACAAAAAAAAGCAGATTCAATTATAAATGGACAGATAATTTCATTGTTTCCATGGTGCAATTCTAAACAGCATTGCATTTAACAAACTTCAGAGTATGCAAAACTCATTTTTTAGTTATCACCACACAGGAAAAATCCTCCTAATATTCAGCGCTAACTCTCAGAGAGCAGTTTGAAGGTCTGGTTCAGCTAAAGAGAAAACACAGAATCAGATTGGAAACCAAGAATGATCTCAGTGCTGCTTTATATACATTAATCCCAGACTTTAAGGACCTTATCAGGAATGAAAACATCCACAGTTGTGATTACATCATGCAAATTCGCATTAATGATGTCAGAATTACATCCAAGGTTGAACTACATCTTCTACATTGCACAAAACTTGTCATGATGCAGCTTCAAGGTAATCAGAAGAAAACAGATTTAGAAATTTTTAACAATGTTTTCATTTTATTTATGTATTGCCTGATAGTGCATTGCTGGTTACAGTTTTAATGAGGTTTCTATGGTAAATAGATGCAATTTGAGTTCATAAAACTGATAGATATGGAAGAACCACACTAGATCATTTTACATCCCCATGTCACAGCATATTCTACAACCCTGAAGTTGTAGAATAGGAAACGATTAAGTACTAACTTAATTTTTCTTTTGGAAAGTTATCTAAAAAAGAGGACGTTTTGAGTAAGTAATAAGATCATAAGACAGCATAATAAAGTTGAAGCTATGCTGCAGGTAAATTGGAACAAAACATTACTCCAGTCTAGATTTAGACTAGTGCTAATTGAAACTATTGCACTTGTGGTGTGAGGCTTAAGTAATATAAGTGACAATCCCTGGCTTATACATCAGTTGAGTAGGCTAGCCAAAGTGTGAGCCAGAGACTATACTGTAGGATTGAAAAGTAATTTACTGGATACAATATTTTCCTGTGAAAATACTAGCTTGATTATTTACCAATGAGATTTGTGGACAGTAAATAGTGGATAGAAAAATAATGCTCGTCAAGATGAAATTACTCCCTGTTCTGTTCTTGCATTAGGGTGACCTTCACCCTCATATACCCTAGAATATGCCTTGTTGATAACATTTTAATTGTTTATCATAATTACGAAGATGTTCAATTTCTTAAAAATGTTTAAATACATAAAAAAGTAAAGTAAAGACCATTGTTTCCTAATTATATAGATTTTTGGCTAGGAATCATTTACAGTGCAGTTTATGGAGTGGACGATATGAACACAAGGATTGTCAGTTCTTAAAGTCTTTGCAAAGACAAAAGACAGAGCTTTAATTCATTAGTTCTTTATTCAGAAATCTGACATTAGTCTCTTCCTATCACATCTCTTTGAATGATAACTAATGTTAATGTTTTTAATGGTGGATATATTAAATTTTTCATTAAAATAATTTCAAGTGATTTAACAGCTTTTTTTTAGAGATTAAAACAAAACTGTAACTACATAAAAAATTTATTACAATTGTCATTAAATGACGAAAACAAATTATACTTTTCAAATCTTCACATGTTAAGTTAGACATAATGTCCATCAATGCAAGTTTGACTTTTGAATCTGCAGTGATAAGGTGTTATAGGTATAACTGGTATAAATTTGATAAAAAAGATAATTTGGTAGACTTAACTTTGACTAAGGAAAATTTAAATAAAACCGAAACTGGATTACCTCTTCAATAGGTGAGACTGTATTTGGGGTGAAAGGTTTGTGATTATTTTGGGATTTATATTTTATTAGTTGTTAGTCTCTGAGGTACTTTAAAATAATGTAAGCATACTTTATAACTAGTTAAAACTTCTATACCATATCGCAGAAAAACTCTTAAGGTCTGGTTTGTCTTGAGATCACATCAGTTTGATTGAGGTGCCAACTGTTTTAACTTCAAACTGCTGCTCTACACCACTGTGTATCACTCTGTAATTTTTTAAATAATTATTTCTTGACGCTCTGTATCACTACAGCTGCACTGGCAACAAAAGCGCAACGAGTTAATTTGCGTGCATTACTAAAAACACGCGATCGACATGTGCTAACAACACTTCCAGTTTTCCCAAGTTGTCTTTAGACCTGCTGTTAGCGCTAAGGCTAATGAGATCCAGCAGGGTGGGTGTGCATGGGTTGTGCTGGGGGTAAAAGGTGTTCACCCCTTGGTTTGCTGAGTTGATGCAAACCTCTGCAGACACCTACACCGAGGTGGGACGGTGTGACCTCACTCCTGACATAGAAGATGACACCTGTCACACGCATTCACATTAATGCAGACAAACACCCAACGACGAGCATCTACTCATAATGATTGTAACAGGCAACCTTTGAAACACGAAAATACAAACATACACAAACACAACACATTCTCCACAGCCCTGTCTGTCACCTCTAGGTCTCCCGTTGGCAGCTGGCTGGCAAGCTCAGTTGGCTCCGTCAGATAAGAGGAGACTATGTTTTAAGGTAAGGTGTGTAACAGAGGAAATCAGGGACCTGATTAAAGTCTCCACAGGTGAATAAAACATTGGGACATCCATTATGAGAGACCTGGGGAATCAGTGCGTGTCTTGGGCTCACTCAGAGAAATGGGTAGTTACAACAGCTGCAAGGGATACTTGAAAGACAAATGATCTTTGCAAGGTCTGAGGAAAGCCATGAAGAGGTCTTCAAAACTGCAAAAATAAAATGAAATACCATCAATCAATCTCCTGCATGTTAATCATCCAAAGTAAACTTTGGAGGAATCCAGAATTTGCATATAAGTCATTACCATGAGGGTTGCTCAAATGTTTCCCAGGCCTGCACCTATCTAGATGGGAAGAAGTTCTAAAAGAATTGCATATTTAGCGACTTTACCTTAAAGGACACAGAGTCAGGCATGAAGAATCTGATTAAATTTTTTTTTTTTTCAACATTACAGTTTCCTCTCTCAGGCAGCACAGAAAATTATCAATACTTGTCTCTATTTGCTACGGGAAAAGTAACAGAACAAGAAGTGAAAAGTGAAAGAGACAGATGAGCCAAAACCAAGTGAGTCTCGGTAGGTCTCCTGATTGTCCAAAATAAGCACTTGACCGGAGTTAACATCACAGACTAGAGCTGTATTTATGGTGCAGATAAAATATTTATATAGTGAGTCATAAAGTCTGGTCCTGGAAAACAGCTAGAGGGATATTAGGCGCTGCAGATTTTTGGCAAATAAAAGACTCTCTTAGAGGATGACCATTACACGTGCAGATTAACAAAATTGTTAAAAAAACATCCCACTCATAACTATCTTTAAAGTCTTTTAGTGATTTCCTTTCATAGTTTGGAGGTAAAATGTCCCCCTTTTCTGAGTTTCAAAGCTGAAACCTTTCGAGGAGCTAGATACAGCCACGGAAAGAAACAGACCAATTTAGCTAAAACACCTGAGCAAAGGAACTAGTGTTCATCTTTTTTCAGTTTAAGCCAAAAGGATTACAAGTTTTATCTGGTGGGGAAGGAGGCGTCCGGTGAAGAATGTTTGTTCTACATCTGCTGAATGTTTTAGGCTTGGATGGCTGAATTTATCCTGGAAAAATCTGCTCTGCTGTCCTGAGGTGTCTCTCCAAATAAAATAAGAGAAATATTCTAGATGCTGTTTTCAGTGTGCTCTAAGACTTTCTAGGATGATAGGAGATTCAAAGAAATCCCTTGTCAATCTTTCCCTCCCTGAGTCATTAATACTGCACATCGGGTGTGCTTTTAAACTCGATCTTCTGTGAATAATGGATTGTGGCACTATCAAATACAGAAAGGTGGATCAGTCCTCTCCTCCCAGACTAAACACTGGCACAGACGAAGGAGTAACATTTGTCTATTCCGGTCTGCGGTTTCAGGATTTTGAATGAACAACAGCTAATTAGAGATAAATAAGTCATGACAAGCTATCTGTGACTTTACGACTGGTGTTTGGTGTCAGATTGAAGGTTTGAGACTGATGTTAGTAAAAGATCACATTTACAAGAGTTTGTGCTCAAATGATACAACAGGTTCATCCATGAAATACATTTTCAGTTCTTGAAATTAACCCATTTTCTATGGAGGAATGTTGGATGTTCACTCATGCTGTCTCTTAACAGCACTTAGTAATTGCATTATCTAATGTAAACTATTGTAAAGCAGCCCTTTGGTAAAATGTGTGTCTGCCTCTAGTAAACCCTCTTTTATTTACTCTTATAAGGTGATTTAGATTCTCCATGTCTTAAAATGACTTTCTAAAAATGGATCACTCTAAAGTTCCATTAGTAACACTAACAGAGGTTAGTAGCTACTGTGCATATGCGTCCAAATACAGGTCTTAATCAGTTTTTTTATATTTGGTTTTGTTTGAAGTCTCACCACAGAGCCTAAATTCACTCTTGCTCGAGCCCCCACTCTTGCTGTGTCACACTTTCTCTTCCTTTTATTTTCTGACAAAGGTTTTTTTTTTTTTTTTTTTGCTGGTCCAGCCACTTAGTAAACATCTAAAATAAGAAACTGCTCTACTATCACCTGTGAGTAGCACAGCAGGAGGTCTGTGGCTGCTGAAGGCAATGGTTTTAAAGAGCAACAAGACTGGCACTGGGTGGGTGACAAAGAAACTTTTAAGTGTGATTATCTGACTAGAACCATGACTGACTGACCCCTCATTCATCTCATAAACACTTAGATTACCATCACAGGGAATTAGAAGAGGACATATTAAAGTAGAAAGAGAAATCTAATGCAGAGGATAACAGGAAGGCTGAACATAATACAGAAGAACTTCTAGAGTTAGGGCAAGAATGTAACCCAGCCTCGGGAATACCAAGCAGCAACATCTCTTGCTGCTTTATACTGAAATAAAATGTAATAAAAATTACAAGGCATGTTCATTTCATATTATCCAGCCGTGTGAAAAATGTTTTTGCCATTCACAAATTTCTCCTACTTTTTACTTTAGTGTTCTGCTTTTTAGATAAATAGGCAATGTAGCACCAACTATATTAGATCAGACTCTAAACTTTTACAAGGTCACTTCCAAGTTTTCATTTTCCTTTTTTTGCCATTCTGAAGTGGATTGACTGTTATAATGCAGATCACTATCTTGCTGTTAATTGGAGGATATGATTCCCAAAAAACTTAAAAACAATCCACTGGACTTTGTTTTCCAAGTTTGAAGACGTATATAGGTTATCTTTCCATTATGTTCTTAATTTTTATTGCAACATTGCCCCGTTGCACCCGCCAGCTTGTAAGCATAACCTCACTATTGGTAACTCTGGAGCTGAGAATCACACATCAGAAAGTCTCGCCTCCTATGCTGTGATTGCTTGGGCCAGATCTGGCTGGAGTCAATAGGTCGATCAGATCTGGTCAGACTGACCAAAAAAAAATATATATTTTTTTTAACTCTAAAGATTTTTGTTTCTTTTTTTATTTTATCTTCAGAACTCTCCATTAACTTTATGTGTTTCTCATTTTATTAGTCTTGCACACAATGTTGACAATAGTGTTCTTCTGTGACCTCTTGGATGAAACATTAGAGCTAGACTTAGACAACTTTTATTGTGATGTTTAGATACACAGTGTGTATACAAAACAAAATTTTGATTTGTACAACTTCAGGCAGTAAATGAGCAGCAGCTTAGCAGTGAAATGAACATCTCCATTTCATAAAGCAGGAGTGATCAAATGTAAACAGTGTGGGAGAAAAAACATGGTTCCAAGACCAAAAAATCCTTTGGTCTTGAAATAATTTTGCTAGGACTGCAGCTCCTGAGAATATTTACCACTGTTATATGCTTTCTCCCTTTGTGGGTAATGGGCTTGTGGTTTACGGAGTCCTGAAGGGTAACACATAATATGGCAACCTTTTCCAGACATAGATTCTGATGACTTATTTCTTCATCTTTGTTTTATGTCTTTAGAATGAGACATGATTGGTTTCTTTTTAAGATCATATTGACCATACTTCGACTTATCTGACCGGTCCTGAAGAACTTGATGATGATGCAGCTCTGGCAGTGATCAAGATTGGGTCTATCAAGTAAAGCCAAACCTAAATAATGTTGTTGACCACAGTTATTTCATGAATAATCAAAGGGTTTAATTATACTTTCGCCTAGGTTTTCTATAGGTTTTTACTCTCAAATAATGAGGTAACAAAGTGGTAGATGTTTATGCATTAACTTAAGTTGTCTCTTTCGATTAATAACATATCCTAAAAACAGTTTGAATTCTTTAAATAGTCCTTAAAAATAATCTCGTGTAGTACAAGATTTTATGAAAACCAAAGATCAGAAATTAGCCAACAGAACTCTGATTAATGCATGTTTTCAATTACATTTATAAACTTTTGACACTGACCCTAATTTAAGAAGTCATTATTTGTGATGGAAAGTCACTTACACATAAAACAGAACTTTTCAGGAAAATGTTAAAAAACCAAAATATATCAAATAATACTGTGGCAAGAGAAAAAAAGTAAAGTAAATACCTTAGGTCCAGATAGGACACAGGATGAGGAGAGTAGAGGAATAAATCATGTATGACAGATTCACATAGTTTTGTAGGACTGATGTTCCTATGCACCTTTATTCTTTTTAGAACAAATTACAATAACAGTTCATCTGTATTAATCCATTTCGTAAGTGTCCAATTACGACAATATATCTGATATTCTAGCTTTCAATCTATTAACTGCCATTTGCATTAAGTTCTTTGAGGTCCAAAGTGATTAGAAGAATATTTAATGAAGAGGGAAAAAATATTTCTTAGTGTGGAAACTGAAAGGCCTGAGGTCTAACATAAAAAACACATCTGAAATTAATCTCAAGGATTAGGAATGAACTATAATGTATTTTCTTCCCAGATAGAAAAAATTGTACCTCTCCAGTACAGCTGTATTGCATAGAATCAAATGTAAACAAAAATGATTACAAAAATGCTTTTTAAAAAGAGGTAAGCCATTGGAACATAAATGTGGAAAGTCAGAGTCTATAGCTTATCATCTGGGCTATTGTGAAGTGTAAACTGGGCTCATTCTGCTTTGTATAAAAAAAAAAGAACAGGCATATTAAAAAGGCACAAAAATAAAAACAACTTAATTTGAAATGTTCTTTTTTGTAGTAAAAACTTAAATAGTCCTTCCTATGAAGCGCAAAAAAGAGGGTTGAGATTGTCCTTCTTCGGGTTCTTTGCCTTTAAGGCATACCGTTGTACTAATGTACGACAAAGACAGATCTTGGGCACAGCAGTAACACCTCAGCACTAAACTGATAGCAGAGCAGGGTTTTGTGTCACTGAAGGTTTGAGCAGTTAGATGCATTTAGACATAAGTTGTGGATCACATAACTTCAGGAAAAAATATTACACTCCTTTTGTCAAGCCCAGATCTAAAAGCAAGCCTTGTTTCACATGCCGTGTTCAAATGCAGATCATAATTTGACAAAATACCACTCAGATCCACAGGGGATGTATGAAAAATAGAGCAAAAACCTTGACACATTCTGTACAGAGAGCCAAGGGAGAGGAACGAAAACATTAATGCAACTGTTTAGCAATCTTATTCATAAAACATACAAAGTTCTTAGACTTGCAGTGAAGCCATCCCTCGAGATGAAATTCTAATGTGTTATTAAAATAACTGGGATGATGGCATCTCATTACAATGAAGCTGGGACAGGCTGGCTTTATGAAAACAGAAACTCATCAGAAAAATGTAAGTCAAGACTTTTTTGTTGAAGGAAGACAGAATTAGAAAGGTTTAGCAGATTTTCTTTCTCATTAGTGGCAAAACATGTATATGTATACAGACTAAAATGGACATGAAAAATTAAGTAATAAACAATGAAAAATTAAATAATAAACAAAACTGTTTCCCAAATATTAAACAGCGATAATTTTAAGGTGAATGCAAAATAAAAAAAAAATCTATCTGGTTTAGTGTTAATTTTAAGTATATATTTTTAAAAGAAAACACTTGTTTACCGTTTTCTTGAAATGTTTACAATTTTGACATCAATACTCAACCAAGGTTTAAATCCATTATGTCTCAAACTTTGAAACATTTGTAATGATAATGGTTTCCATAATCTAGAGGTCAATAATTCAACTTTCACTTATTGTAGTATTCTATTTTATTTATTTATTTATTTATTTTTTGGGTCCTTCTGAAATAATCTCATTCAAGCTGATCCAGCTGTGATGGTTGGTTTTCTGAGAACATTTTCCTGAAATTGTGACTATATTGACCACAGTGACTGGCAAACGCCCAACCACAACATTAAGGACCCTATATTACGCTTCTCTGTTTGCTCATTTAATGTCTGCAGGATAAGAATTAAAGATTCTGTGTGACACAGGAACACAGGCTGCTCTCGCAAACTCTTCTTCCTCTGCTTAATTTATTACATTTAAATTAAATCCAGTGAAATTCAATATTTTAATTGAATGTTTAGAGCCTGAGTGTTCAGTGATAAATTTCCGACCCACACTCCACTATCGTGTTTCTTCAGGCCTAATTACATTTGCATAAATGATGTTCGTCATTACAATCACAGGTTGGTTAGGCACTAGGGAGGCGAAATAGGGGTCCGGGTAGCGTAAAGAAACAAGGACAGCACTGAAAGGACACAGACATCAGCATTTTCTTTATTTTTTGTGGGGTGGGGCTTTGAAAGTACTGCTGATGATATATGTCACCTTGGTGTTAAAAAGTGAGAGCAGCAGATCTGTTGGAGATTGTTCAAGACGTAAAAATAGGCAGTAAAATGTCAGAGTATAAGAAAATTCTAAAGACTTAATGCCTGGTTTACCTTTCACAGGAAGAGTATTGAGGCGAGCTGTGTTGCTGTGACCTATTCTCTGCAATCAATGAAACACAAGGCTTCCAGTCTTATATAATGTCAGGCAAACCTAATGTAGACAGTTCAGTTTATTATGCATTGACCTTTACTTGCTGATGATTCATCATATTTATACACAGGGCAGCTCAATGGCTGAAACCAATAATTTCTTGAAGGGTACAGTATTTAGTTTAAACAGCATAAATCACGATATCAAACACTGAATTTGGTATGATAAATGCTAGCCTAAGTGTCAGATTAAAACATTGCTACACATTGATTTATTTTTAGCTAATTTGTTTTGATTTCTTTTTTTCAGTTTTTTTGCTTTTTTCTAGCAGCAAACTAAATGTTCGTAGGGAGACATAACAGGTTTTGGTAAAAATCTAGCCCACTTTAAAGAGTGTTGTATACACACCTAAACAAAAATAGTGAATTGTTTGACTGTACTTCTATTGAGTAATGTAATGTAAAATATAACATCCATCCATTTTCTGACACTTAATCCCAAGCAGGGTCACAAGGGGTGCTAAGTGCCTATCTCCAGCTGTCTACGGGCGAAAGGCAGGATACACCCTGGACAGGTCGCCAGTCCAGAGACAAACAGGACAAACAACCATTCATGCACACACTCACTCCTAAGGAGAATTTAGAGAAGCCAATTAACCTAACAGTCATGTTTTTGGACTGTGGGAGGAAGCTGGAGTACCCAGAAAAAACCCACGCATGCACAGGGAGAACATGCAAACTCTATGCAGAAAGACCCCAGGCTGGGAATCAAACCCGGAACCTTCTTGCTGCGCCACTGAGCAGCCCGTAAAAAATATCAGTAATGTAAACCAGTTAATGTTCATTTTTAATGCATTACAAAGATATAAAGTTTTTAGTTAATAACTCTCCAAGAGTTACTTTATATGATGCTATAAGTATCCACTGTCCACTGTCACATCAGGCTGCCACAGTGTTCATTAACATGTAAAAAAAAATCTGTGGTATAATTAACCTACAAATATGCCAGTGTAAGATGAATAATAAAATAAATACCGGTAGCTTAATTGACACAAACATTATTATTGTTATAATATTACTATATTATGCTATGCTGTGCATTTTCTCACCTAAACATGCGTAAAACCCTTTTTTTGTGTAGTGGAGCTAGTGATTACTTTATCTGATAATAAATGACATTTTAACATCTTCCCATATATAGCTAAGCAATAAAGTATGATAAACATGAATAATCACTAAACTAAGATGGTGAAATCATAGAAAAAAGCACTCAATTAATCCCATTGCAGTAGCAGACTACCTTTTATGTTTTTTAACATAATATATATATCTTATACATAGCATCTGTGTCTCATTGAAATGCATGCCACTGGTTGGTTTGCCTGTGATCCTCTGCCACTGTGCTCCCGTAGCTCCAACCCAGGTAGACCCCTGGTCTAGATTTACTGAAGCTAAGGAGCAAGAGAGACTTGTTGAGAAACTCTACCGTGACTGCGTGTTCATGCAACGTGGGATCTTCAACACATCCAGTATGCCAGAACAAAAAATGGGCTTACAGCTTGTAGAGTCCGATGCAAGCAGCGCGTGCAGACCTTGATGGTGAGATCCATCACTAATCTGAAAGCAATAGCCCTGAAATGACATTGATGATCACCAACAAAGACCACTCTTGGCAAAGACTCATTCATCCAATTCATTGACATACTTAAAGGCACATTGTGTAACTTTTGGCTATAAGAGCTGCTAGACCTGTAACTGCCCGTATTTTGCTTCTAACAAAAATAGAAAATAATAAAGATAAATTACTGTATTGTAGGACTAAAGTGTTAACTTACCAGTCTAAAAATAAAGTTGAGCAAAGAGAATCAGTTTTACATCTTCTTTCAGGTTGCGCCAATGAACAAACTAGTTTCCAAGATCTTGTTTTGCCTAAGGCTCATCCCTTTCATGTTTTCTCTTTTAAGCCTCAGAAGGCTAAAAGCCATAAAGCAATACATTCTTCCTGGTCACATGACCTGGCCAATGACGGTGCATCATCTCCCAACTAACATAGGCGGTATTTCAAGAGTGGAGCCCCACTCGTAGGATTGATAGTGTCAGGTGCTGTATATTGGCCTGAGGAATCTTTTAAAACAACTCATATGCATCAACTCTTTGAGACACAAAGTCTGCCTTGTGCCTTTAAGATTCCTAAAAATCTTCAATCAGAAATGCAAGAAATATTCTTTGTGTTAGTTTTAGCAACTGGACCACCGGACAACTGACTGATTTTGTTTACACCAAACTGGGAGGATAATGGAAGCACTGTAAAAGAAATCTATATAGAGAGGCAACTTCTTCTGGTCACTATATCACTTCGTGAACATTATGAACTGAAGAGGTGAGAAAATAGGATATGAAAAATAGGGCTGGGTAAGGAAATGATGACATAACACCTGTAGTGATATCCAATAATTATGCCTCTGTCAACATTTCTTACAGGAAAACTTTCTTTACATTGTAGTTTATTTCCAGTGAATAAATATGTGCTTCATAAATAAAAACAACTATTAAATAGGTTATAGAATGATTATATAGGGTATTTGGAGCTGCTCCTTAAGATCTCTGAATAGCATGTTTAACATTGGTTGGGCTGGAAATTGAATATTTGTTCTTCTATGAGCCCTAATGCAAGCCTGGTTTAAAGCCCCAGAATGGAACGTCAGGATTTCTTCCTTTTATGGTATGCTCAGGAATATTTAGATGAGCTGTGCGCTGATTGGTTGGTTTGCAACAAGCAAATCTGCTGAGCATCATAGCAACAAGCACTGAATCACTGAATCATGGAAATTGTTGATATGGTAGGGTGACAAGACGTCCTCTTATTCCCGGACATGTCCTATTGGGGAATTTCAAAATCATCCGGGATTTTGGTCGACTACAGTGCCTTAACGGCCCCCAGCCCCCCTCATGGATCTCTGCTGAGGTCTGATCCAGTCAGCAGCCCAGCAGTCGAATCTTCATAGCAGCAAAATTATAGTAATTTTGATTGTTTACAAGATGAAGCATTAGATCCATGCATTAAGCGCACCTTTCTGCTGTCAGACATGTAACTGATGGAAGTTAGTAAGATGATCCCTGGTAACAGCTAAACCACTTGTGGAAGTGTTTACACAGTGCTGCAAAGGGCTCAACAGGGTGGCATAAAAAAAAAAAACCTTCTAGAGAGATAAGCAAAGCAATGTTCAATGGTTGACAGTCTGGACTTTTTCTTATTAAGATCAAAATGTTTGCTGCAGACTCAGGCCTTCAGTTTGACGTCACCTTAGCTTTATTAGTGATAATGTTAGGCTTATTCTTCCAGTCATTATTTTTCTTCTTCATGCCACTGTCTATGACTAACACACATTCAAAGTTAAAAGAAAAAAAAATTAGACTAAATTATGGAGCAGAGGTCGGCATTTTAAGGGAAATTTTTCAAAATGACATCAGTGCAGACTGTTGTTTGTTTAACGTCCAGCGTCTCTTGATTAAAAGCCTGCTCAGATTTTTACCCTCAGGACCTTTGCTTAGAACTAGCAGCCTTGTGACCATAACTTTTTAAGAAACTGCCTGGTAAGACGTTTCCTCCTCTTTACTGTGGAAATAACTGTTGTGAAGTTTCTTTTTCACCACTTTGGAATGCTCCTCTCTGCCTCCCCCTAGCTCCTCTCAGTTTCCCTCAGATTCTCGCTTTATGCCCCCCTGCTGGGGAAAGTAAGTGAGAGAATCATTATTTGGTAGAAGTGGGGGCCGGTCAGCACAAACTGGGGCTGTCAAAGCAACACCGTCCTCGTCACAATGCAGTTTTTGCCCTTAGGTCTCAGCCGCTGACGTCCTGTTGCACAGCTCCCTGTGGCGTTATGCAGCAGCTTAAAATATGAGCAGGGCTGAAGAGACCTCTTTATAGTGATTGAGGAGGATTCCCCGCTGTTCAAGGGAAGCTGGAGGTCAAAGCTAAGAAGGATTCCCTGCTCCAAGCTCTGCCGGACCACAGGAGCCTGTCGCTGTAATTGTCCCCCCCATCGCACAACAACACTGCTATTTTAATGTTGTGTGCGTTCATTAAACTCAATAGATCAGAGTTAACTTTAATCTCACAAGAGAATAAATGACACTGAAATTCAGGTCAACTTTGATTCAGCTGTCTACAAACATGTTTTAAGATGGAGAGCTTTTCCTTTATTTAAACGAAGCCCAGCCTTCTCAGTGCAGAACGAGAGTGTGGAAACTGATAGTATAATTTGTCCACTTAGGGAAGGTATTGTTGCTGCTAAACCTTTGTTTGAAGTAAAGCCCATAAAAGAAGGCGATGCCCAGGGGAATCTGAAGCCATATGAAATGTAAGGAGTAAGGTTTCAAAAAAATCCTATCTTATCTCCGACCTCCGCTGTGACCCATCTCCACCCTAGGGACGATCCAGTGTAGGTCTCGTACAGGTGAGGATTGAACACAGTGCTTCATGACAGCAGGTCAAGTGTCCCGCAGAAAGGCGCTATTCTTCTACTCCTGTCTTAAGTACCACCTAATGGTTTACTTAGCCTTCTTCCTTTTCTATGAATACAACACTAAACACAAACCAAACACTGTACTTTGATGCACCAGTGACAAGATCTATGATTCTTTTTCAAATTCGCTGGTGTCCCTTCACTATGACACCTAAACTGAACAGTATTTTGACTCTGTTTTTCTTCTTTTTCATAACCTTCAAAGTGAAGGCCTGTGACAGGTACTTACATTGAGCGGCTGTCGGTGTTAAACTTCAAAAGATGCCATATAATGCCAGATTGTCATAACTAGCAACCTGCCCCCCCCCTGTTTGGATGTGAAGATGATATGCCTCCTACTGACCTCAAAGTGCCGCCTCATTATATGCAGCATTCCTCTTCTTTTATTCAGACTTCTGCTTGGCCTAAATTATCTAGAATTATATGAGTTGGGAGTACATTTAACAATTTAACAATTAATTACTCTCGTAAAATGTTTTCAATAAATTACATTTGCACATCTTGTATTGTTTTAGATTTGAACTTATCCCCAGAACTTTTTCCTTTTGTTTTCTTTTCTTTTTGCTTTAATGTGGTTTTTAGTGATAGACGAATAAAAAGCAGCACATTACAAAAAAGGAGGAAAAAATTAACATACCTTAGACACGACATCGAGAAAGCTGTGCAGAAGTCTTAGGTATGCTTAATTTATAAATTAACAATACAAAATTACAAGCTTTATACATTTTAGAGTACTGTTCAGACCATCATCTTGGATTGGACAGAATATGGCAAGACACCAAATCCACCAAAACATCACTGTCCATCAGAACTGCTGGGCCGATTGTACAAATAGTTATATATGAGAGGGCAGGCAGAATTTTAAAGGGCATCTGATATAAAAAAAAAAAAAAAAATTCAGAACGATGGAAAGACGCAGCATTTCAATATATGATGTCAGTTTATGGAACAATCTTCATTTTAAGATTTTAAAAAAAAAATCTGAATTTTGAAAATCATTATGATAATAAAAAATTCACAACTAGTTTGAAAAAAAATTTAAAGTTATGTATTTGAATTATGTATGTAAAAGTCTTCTGAGACGAATGGCTAATTATCTTATGTGAATAGGGGACAGATAAGTTTCTACTCCTTTTTACTCCTTTTTATTCATGACCTATTTTAATGAAATAAAATTAAACCAACAAAAATGGATTTCCTTTACCCTCAGACCTGAACAGCTTTGGTGTCCCACCTGAAGTGAAGCTTCTGCTGGTGTAGTTCTTAAGGACGTTAAGACACACAAACCCCATGATGCGGGGGGAGTCCTCGCATCATGGGGGGTAACGCATCATCATCAGAAAACAAACAAAATAAATGCTTAAATATCAGCTTTGTGGATTTAAAACTTGATATATAGAGACAACACTACTTTTAATTTAAAAAACATAATACAACGTCTGTTAATTTCAAGCCTTAACTACAGCTTGAAATAAATAGTTTTCAGGTTTTTGCTGTTAGTAAAGTAATGTTGAACAAATGACCTTCAATTTCAAAAATTCCCAAAATAACAGAATTGTGTAGTTATAAATTGTAAAAGAGCTTGATGGGCATGCGTAGATTTTAGGACACTTTAAATTTGTGAATCCAAAAGTCAATTATATGAATTTAAATCTGAGAGATTGAAGTGGGTTGAGTATTTTGGGAACAAAATAAATGAATCAATTGAAAATAATGCACTGCTTAGCTCTTTCTACAGCAATGTTAATGATGCGGACTGCCAATGCCCTGTCATTTGATTTTGCAGGTCATTGAGATTCAGGCCACTTGGATCACGATGAAGACGCACATGTGGACATTTCTCACAAATATTCCTGTTTGTCACTGCGGCTGCCTTCCCCTCATGCACTCTTTCTGTCTCCTTCCGCCTCAACACAACTTTCCCCTGTCACGGCATATTAAAAGTGCTTTACATGTGCATGTCCAACGCGATGAATATGGATGTGACCTCTTTCTTTGGCGCCTCGTCGCCCCTCTGCCCCCCCCATGCAGACTACCCACCCCCCCAGGCACAAGACATCACTTCTCAATGAGCACAGCGTGCATGGGAGACCGGCTCTAACCCCTTCTGAAAACACACTCACAGTGAACTTATAATTGTAGACAAGTTCGCAAATAGATGCACATATATGTGCATGCATGCTCCTCTCCAACTCTCTCATGCTCTCGTTTCTTCTGTGCTGCGTCTTCTCTTTGACCTTTCGCAGTGTATGTTACATTAAAATAAAAGAATACAAAGGTGTTAAAAGATAGAGGAGTCAGGAGTAACGAAGTTGATGATTGGTTATTCTAATTTGTGACTCCTATAATAAAACAAAGGCATGCAGTCCATACAGACCGCTCTAAGGAATGCTTTTTGCCATTGTGGGCTGCTATCAGCATAAATTGTTATGTGGAAAGAGATGTGTGCGCATTGTTTCCTGAAAAAAAAAACAAGAAATCAAATAATGTTTGGTTTGGTTAGTAACATTTTATATGATTAGGGTGGTTCCTTCAGGAATGCTCATGCTGGGTTGATTATGTTATTAGGTCTTACTGGAGAGTTACCACAGGCTAAGCTTACCAGAGTTGTTTTTTTTTTTATCTTTGTATTTTGGCTGTTAAATTCCAATATTGCTATAAGGCTTTGCTGGCTCAAATGTTTCATAAACTATAATTTATAAGTTATTTGTTGAAACAAACACATGTGATTGGGTCTTTTGTAGTGTTTACTATATAACCTAGAGCTAAAATAATTAGCAGAAGTTAAAATGAAATAAAAATCAAATTGGAAGATAAAGCACAACTGCTTAAAGTGAAATTGAAGCAGCTTTCTGTCATAACATATAGTTTCAGTTTATCTGAAAATTTTTCCTTTATTTCTGTTAGGAAATTAAGCTTTTGTATAAAACCTTTTTCATCTCGGTTAGGATCTCCAATCAGCAACCAGTCAAACAGGAGCTTCTTCAGCCAACTCTCTCCTCATCTTCCATTTGGCCCGCCTCATCTTTATGACCTTTTTTGATTTCTAAATTGCTGTCAGTTTCAAATGGAAAATATTTAACATTACTCGTTGCTGTTTTGGCTGGCCGGAACAATCTTACAGGACCATGGCTGCTTCATTTACCAAGAATGCATTACAGAGTTAACAACATGGCATATGACAATATTTTATTTTAAATAATAAAATCTAAAAGGCTTACAGTATTTTTACTGTACTGAGTTTGCATAAAAAATAAAAAAAATTTCAAACATTAAATTATTTTGTTGCAACTGTTCCAGCAACCCCAATTTTTTTTTATGATCTTGGCACTGATGACTGGATTATTGGTTCATTTCACCTGCCTAGCTCTACCCAGTTTTCATTATCACTCATCAGATCCACCTGTTCCTGTTGCTTTTTACACTGCTTTGTCCCAGCCATCAGTGTCAGATTATTTGAGCCGTAGGTGATAGTTCTCTAGCGTACAGTACCCAGTGTGTTAATCTGATTGCCTGATCCTGACTAGTTTCTGCTCCTGGACTTCTGAGTTTGCCTGCCACTGTTCTGATATGTTTGCCTAACCTGTCTTTGGACTGCCATTGGATTCTGCCTGCCAACACCCTTGGATCTGTCTCCCTGTCTCTTCTGATCTCTGATCTTCTCACCTGGACCTCTGCTTACTCATTGACACAGTTTCTGGATTCTGCTTCCAGATACTTCTGCTCTTCTTTGTCAGCTGGCTTCTGCTCGTTGGTCTGATCTGCAGCACCTTTGGCTTCAACTCCTGGAACCCTCGGGGCAGCTTCCACTGCATGCTGTGGAAAATTATCTGGCTGGATTCCACTCCTTCCTCTGGGCTCAAACTGAACTTAAAAACCAGGTTAGTGACGTACACGGTCACTATTGTTCCCTGTCAGAGTTACATGGTCGCTAACCTGTGTTTCTCCCTCTACATAGATTCCAGCTATCTAGTCCTAGCTGTCAAGACGAAGAGCTTTGAGCAATTTCTAAATGCTGTTCTGGGTCCTACGTTCGGAGTCATGCCAGTTTGAGTTTTAGCATTGCTTTATTATTAGAACCAGATTTTGTTCATCCTGGGTGCAACAGTTTGGGTAAAATAGTTGAAACCTGCATGGCACTAAAGAAAGCCACTGATAAAAGTTCCATAATGTTGGTTGTTAATAAATAATTCTTGCTTATTAAGGGGATCTAACATTCTGTCAGTATTATGTCAAAAGCTTGCATGTGGCAAAAAATAGAGTGTTGGTTGTTTGCAAAGTGCTAAGGGACAGTTGCCCATTTTTTCTCAAACTGTTTTAATGGCATAAACTGTGATTTGTTCATGTGCCTGTCAGAAATGTCTGAAAAAAGAAAGGTGCTTTTTTAAAAAACGGTCTTGTCAGTACTACTTTCCCAGAAAAAACATATCCCTATAGTACATCCAAACCTCAAATTTTTCAAATGCTGAATGAATAGGATCTTGAGTAACAGAAAGCAGGAGGGAAATTACACATTACTGCTATCGATTGGCCTTAAACTCTGGTCTTTCCCAAGCTTGACGAACAATATTCCCTCTGTTTGTGTTCGTGACATGGAGGGCCCAAGTGAGGATGCCCCGACTGCTGTGGCACCACTAGACCAACACAGTGATACTGGCGAGCGTCTGAAGTTGAGTCATGAGTCAAGCATGTCATGTCAAACTATGAATGTGTGTATACATAACAAAAAGGGTTTTACTTCTTAACTGCTGTTCATGTGACAAAGCTGAGGGCTGTAGGACTATTTTTAAGTTGGACTTCATAAGGACAAAGAAAAAAATTATTTTGTATTCACCATTTTACAAAAAGACAGTTTTTTTCTGGTGTAGTGATGGAGGTATACACACACAAACAATTTTTTGTGATGTCAATCATCTCTCAAATGGTTTTCCTCCTTTGCAATGTTTCTGGGTTACTGGCAGAGTGGGGAAAGTTCAAAACCCAAATTCTTTGTGGCCATGATTTATTTTCTTTCCCATTGATCAGCAAGCAGCTGCTGACTGATTCTCAGCATAGCCTACATAGCCACAATGTTTTCTTAGCATTTCAGACATGCAGACAGACAGGGTGAGAAAAGGGAGGAGGTGAGAAGTGGGAAAGAAAATGTAAAATGGGGAAAGGAGGTGAAGGGATAGACTGTGTGGGAGTGGGAGAATGTCCTTCTGCCATTTCCTATTCTGAAATATGGAGCTAGCTTGAGTTTGAGTAAGAGATTTAGGCAAAAGATAGACCTCAATTCTCAGTCCAAATAAGGGAACACTGAAATTTGACTTTACTGTCACAGCTAGTTTTTACACAATTGTGGACTTAAAATTCTTGCTGCTTTTGGGATAGATTGAGTCTGATCTACTCCTATATAGATTCACCTTTTTGAGAGGAGATACATATTCAAGTAAAATTTTGATCAAAGTGAAATAAAATATGCCTTGAAAAATGCAATTAAATAACTGTTCACATTCTGCAGTCTCATTGTTTCCTGTTTTGTCATGTATGCTGGTGCACCAAAAATAAGAGGTACCATATGTCTTAATTCATTGAGTTTACATCTCAATAGGGCGTTGTCTGCAGGTTATAACCCTGGCAGATCACAGTCCATAACGGGGTGATACAGAAACAACAAAGATAAACTATTTAACAATTTCAAAGCGCTAGGAGTGCCTCCAAGTGTCCCATTGCATTAGCCAGTTTCAAGAAACCAGCATATTGTGGTAAGTCTTAATCAGCACAGAGAGCCATATCTAGTGTATATGTAGTAGAATAAGAAATACATTTTTAGTTAATTATAGTTAATTAGTTCATCACTATATGGATATGTTACCTGAGAGAAACTAGCCTCAAACCTCAATCCAGCACTAGTAAGGGTACCTTTTTACTTAAGTAACCTATTTGTCACACAGTTGGACAGATGGACCCAGTATTCAAGGTGAGACAGTCATTAGGAAAGTTCAATAATTAAAACAAACAGACAGAATTAGAACTTAAAGCAGGCTGCTGCAGGAGGGGGGGCGGGGCACCGCCAAATCACTGACACTGGTAAAAGAGAAACACAGGTAAGTGACCACGATCATTTGAACAGGAGATGATTATCAGATTGAGTCACTTACCTGCTTTAACAGTTCAGTCCATCCTCTCGATAATATGCAGGATCAGCCGATGTACTGCCAACGAGATGCGGCCCTGAGCCGTCCAGATCGTCCCCGATGCAGCAGCCCCAGGGAGCAAGCAGGACTCTGATCCAGGACAGGGACCAAGATCAGACTTGAGTAGTTCTGAAATCCAGGAGTCCACAGTCCAGTCAGGGGCTCCGATCTACAATGGAACGGACAGATCTGGGTTTGAAGAATCCATCAGAGCGTAAAGGCAGGTTCAGAGTCCTGTGCGTTGAGCAACCAGCTCAGACAGAAACACACTTAGGAGGGCAGGTTCAAAGTCCCTTGCGTTGAGCATTCAGCTCAGACAGAAATGTACCTGGGAGGACAGGTTCAGTGTCATGTGCGTCGAGCAACCAGCTCAGACAGAAACGCTCCTGGGAGGGCAGTTTCAGAGTCCTGTGTGTCGAGCAACCAGTTCAGACAAAAAAGCACAGACACAGACACAGACACAGACAGGCAGAATCCAGCAGGGGTCCACCCGAGGTTCAGGTGAACAGATCAGACAGGGCCGGTGGGTGAGAGGGAATGGAATCAGGAGATCAGAATCACTCGGGAAACGCTGAAACGCTCTGGACACTGGTTAAGGATTAAACTAGCCTGAAGACTTGGGCTCAAAAATAATCCCCTACTGGAAACGGGTATAATAATTAAGGTGAGCTATCGAGGTAGATCGTGACATTATTAACACAAACAATAAATTTTCCAAACCAGGGAGTTCACTTCTTTTACTTTGTTCTGTTGGCTCTGAAGCTCGTCCTCTGGTCCGACGTGGGCTGGTTGGAGAATTGATGCTAACCTACTTGTTGCTTGCCGCAACATGAGTTGCCCTGAGATTTTTAAGCTTATATACCCTAAGTAAACCAACTCTTGTGACACTTAAACAAATATTAAAGGATCTTGCTCAGGCTTTAGTATGTAAATAAAAAAACATGATTCATTGTTGTAAAATTTAACCTGTAAGCATCGTTCCAATTCATTAATGGAAATAAGTACATTTAATTCCTGGACCTAAAACTTATATTGTAATTTTATTGCAACTTTTTTTTTCTAAAAATTGAATAAGATTTAACCATGACAAAGAAAAAGTGATCTATTGGTGTGAACTCACGAGTTAAAAAAAATCTTAAATCATAATTGATCCGGTTTATCGGGGAAACAATGAGCTGCTTCCCAACATCCAGTTAATCAAGATGAGCACATTATTATTATTATCACACAGCACTTGACATATAGCATCACATCTATTTGTAAAGAAGTCTAAAATTTACATTTGATTAAGTGTATTTTCAATGAATTACATAAAGTAAATACAGAATTTCCTGAATTTGTTCCTTGGGTCATTTCCTCCATCTATTCATTGTCTATTCCCTCAGCACCAGAGCCACCATCCTCCTACTTCCATTTCTCAATCCACTCTTTAATAAACGAGCACTGGTGGTAATTGCCCTGTCTGGGACGACGTCATTACTCATTCAGATGTCCAATAACACTGCAGTGGTCGCAACACACATGCACAAACACACATGCATGCACACACAGGGGAGGCTTAGTCTGCACATGCAGATCTATATCATTGATCTTTCTCTCGCCCTCTCCGCTTATTCCCACATTCCATTTTTCATATTCAATGAGTAACTTGTAGATTGGGCTGCTCAATACAAATACATCTCAATTAAGGCTGTGCCGGGGGTTGTATTGACATGAACGCAGACTGCTTGAGTTTCTGAATTACGTTTTGATGTGGAAGAGGGATGTTTATCAAGACTCGAAAGAATATCACAAGCAAAGCATGATGGTGAAGCTGAAGAGAAAAGTCAGTTTTATAAAATGATTTTGACGCCCTAAAGGAAATGTATTTCACTCTGATCCTACTTTCCGGTGCACTACATGTCAGTTTTATGTCAAGATACTCTACTTTGATAGCGAAAAGAAGATGAAAATCTAAATTTCCAAGTAAAGAAACATATTTTTAGACATTATTACATGACATAAATCACTGTATGTAGAAACAAAAGCGGAGGTAAATTAAATGACCTTTTCTTGGTCACATTTTTATGAATAATCCTACCAATTAATTTAGTAATTTATTTACTGATTTATATAGCACTTTAAAACAACCAGCTAAGTTGTCCAAAGCATGCAACAGTAAGATTACGAAATCTAAAAACATGACAGCAGAAAAGAGGAAAAACATTTCTGGATCTGTGGTGGAGTGAAGGTACAGGGAGTTGGCTCAGAAGTTAGAGTGCTTCCACCGGAAATGACTGAACCCCCTCATATATCACTCTCCAATTTATACTGGAAGAACCGTGGAGCAAATTTTGCTCATCAAACTCATGTATTCTGGCTTTGCCCTAAACTCAGAAAGAGATAGTCTCAAAATAACTTTTAAGCAAGATTTCCCATGATTCCACACAGTCACCGTATTGGGAGTGGGACATGGACATAAAGGCAGAGAAATCCCTGTTTAATATACATTTCACTGCAGTCCCAAAACCTTTCAATAGATATGGCTTAATCTAGATCCTCCCACATATAATATAACATATAATTTCCTATATAATTTAGAAAGATATCATCACTGTATATTACAGATGAGTGTTTTGAAATTTTTAGTTGGCTTTGCTCTATTTTCTATTCTAAATTCATCCATATATATGTTTAAAATATTTATGTGTACACATAGGGGGCAATTGTTTGTGCACGACTATGTTGCACATGTACAAATGTGCAAATTGTACTGTATTGTTTAAAAAAAAAAAAAAGTAGTGAACAGAGAGTTAAAATGAGTCTGGTTTTCTACAGCCCAACAGTATGGTGTGTTTGGTTGCTCTGCAGAGTAATAGCATATTTGCACTATAAATGGGATTGAACATTTTCAGTTGTATGTCTAATTACAGTAGTAGCCATTCAAAATTTCCAAACTTTCCTTGATGGGCCCTTGGCTTCTCCTGATCTCCTAAAATTCCTTTTTGATCATTAATTTTTGTAGTAAAATATTCTTTCTGTCATGATTTGTGGACATTAAGATCTAAAGAGAAGTGTTTCCTGGTCAGACCTTCTGGTAATTCAGTGGATGGGTGGAGTCAGAGTAAAAAATATGCACACCCAGGAGAAGGTCAGTGGCTGGAAGTTGGAGGGGATTTCATTGCCATTCAACTGCCTTTGACTGGGAAGGGCCATTTTGAATGGCTGCTACTGTAATGGCATTCAATAATTAAGAAACTATGGCAATTACAAAAAGACAAAAACTATAAAACATTTTAACTGTTCTCACAAGCATAATGTATTTCATAATGTCTAGTTCTCTGGCCTATTTCCTATTTACTTTATCCTTGTACATGCAAGCTTTTCCCAGATCCTAGATATTATCCATTGAAGTCATTAACCACATTTTCTTACAGTTGACTTTGAGTAAATTATTGTAAATTACTTCTAATTCATTGTTTGTCAAACTGGGTACAAAACCTCTCCAGGACCAGTAGGTACAACACATAAATAGTTGGAAACACCAATCTTTTAGCAGATGCGGGTTTTGACCTGCTGTTGAATACTCTTTATTTGTGTCACAAAGCCAAACAGTTGACAAAGAGTTGATTAAAGAAAATGACTTTAAATCACTGGTTGTCAAAGTGGGTCTGAAAAATCTTGAAAATGCACATAGATTGTAGTGTGGTAAGTACAAAACATCTATAAATAAGTAGGTTTCCTTACATTGGGCAATGAGCTGAAAAAAGAAAATGGCTTTTAATCACCAGTATTGAAATAAGATACAAAGTCCTACATAGGAGGTTAGAAATGGACACACAGTTGTTATGAAATTTCCTCTATTACATCGAACCCTTCTGTACCTAAAAATGTACCTAAATTATTATTTAAGATTGTTCTCTTTGTGTCCATTACAAATAATTAGATCAGACTTGGAATGTCAAACTTATAGTTTGACAATCATCCTTAATACTTATGGTTTAAGAGTCAACACAACCCTCTTTGGTCCAAATTATGCTAAATCCTAATCCAAAATCTCACTGAAACACAGTTTAAACTGTGCCCTGGGGCAACTTGGATATAAGTCGGATCTAAGATGAGATGCGGTTTCTTCTGTTTGGTTAACTTTCAACAGAACCTGAGGGAAAACAGAGCAGCCTGGGAAAAGGAAAGTGGGACAATGACAGGGCTTTCAGCAGAGGGTTAGCTAACACACCAAGCATGAATCCAGCTCTTTTATGTCTGTGTGTGTATGTCCGCATTTGGTTAAAACACTTAAGGTGTTTGATTTAAAGTCCGTAGCTATTTTCAGTTTCATTTTTAAATTAAAATCATAATTCCAACTACATCACTATTTTTTCTCAATTTTCTCAATTTTGCTAGACGTAAACAAAATCATATCTACATGATAGAAATAAGACAAAATATAAACACACTAAAGGTTTTGAGAAAATTAAGTGATTTTTGCATGAAGAGGAATAGTGAGATTAGGAACACCCCCTAAAGCATAAATATACAGTGCCTATATTCCCAAACTGAACTTTTCATTGGTGTACTTTTTAAATCTCCGAGCTGGAACAGTAAAAGTGCCGGGATAAACAAGCTGATTTATTCAACTCATCTTTGCTGGAGGAGTTATTTTGCCTGCGATGGGATGTCCTTGGCAGAAGTTTAGAAATTCATTGTCAGCTGATTGTTGATGTTAGCCGTCTATAGCAAAAGAGTGTTAGTCTGAGAAGAAAGGTGATGGTGCTTGATGCTGCCCAGACACCTGTGTGATAGCATTGCTGTAGGAGAGTAAATTATCTGTTCACTAAAAAAACTTAGACTGTAGACATATAGGAATTGATATTTTCACCTTTAAAGTGGTTTGACTTTATTCTCAGGTTCTTTAAATTAATGAAGGGACATAGGTCCATTATTGTATTGATTTTGTGTTTTGAGGCCAATTAAGTGGTTTATATATTTTTTTTCTTATTACCTTTCCACAAAAAAAGACTAATCTTGAAGAACTAAAACATCCTGTGAAGACATATTAACAAAAAAATCAAAAAATGCTTTACATACTAATACCAACTCCTATGGCATGGCTAATATTTGCTAAGCCTTTTGTTGCCCACTGCTACTGTAAATAATTTCTCATGTTCCGTACTCAGCTTGGGTTGATTTTTTTTTTTCCTACTGTTGAGCATTTTTGTGTTTAATTACAAAGAAAATATTGTCAAACAGTAAGACTGAACACTCTGGATTAATGTGGGCTCACTGCTCAGTGAATAGTGCTTTGCTTTTTCCTTCATGCCCTCTACAGTACCTGTCCTTAAAGGTATAGTGAGGGATGTTCCTTTTCCAGGTGGAACATTAAAATAAGTGGTCATCCTAATTGTCAATCATTCTGGTGATATTCGTAAGACCATCCTACTATGTTCTCATCCCCATTTTTACTTACTGATGGTAAGTCTGACATAGTGGAAAAATTGCTAATCTTCTTTTAGAAAGTAAGCTTGTATGTAAACAGCAACTTTTAAACAGAGCGTGCACAAGGAGAAATGGGCTTGTGCACACTCTCACACGTGTTTAATACGCCTTCCCTCTCAGGAGCGGTTACAGGGTTGTGCACGTGCATTTTTTTTACTGCAGAGGGCAGGTCTAAAAATTAGTGAAAATCCTCCACTATACCTTTAATAAATGATTGATAATACCTGGCTTATAAACATTTCTTCTTGAAGATAGTCATGTCCTGATTACCTGATTGTTAATTCACCTCACAGACATAAACCCTGATCTAAAATGTTAGAATCTTTTGGAAAAATATTTTAGCCTATTTAATTAGATCTGTCTCATCTGTACGCTAAGTATGTATATATTTTGTACTTATAAGTTCTGATATACAATGAAAACACATTTATGTGTCTGTTTCTACCATAAAAGAAGAAAACACAATAAAAAAAAATCCATATAAGAGTAAGCTGTAAGATATGCTGATGTTGAATTCACTTGACATATTTTTAACTTTCTTCCACCCTCTCTGGTCCTCTTCCTTTTTGCCACCCTCCCTCCATTTTACAGGCTTTAGGAATGTGAGGTTTCCTAAGTGATTTATAAACATACACATTATAAATGGGCATCTGTAGCCGAAGCTGTGCTGAATCCTTCTCTCTCTGAGATGCAGCTCTGGCCTGTGCTTGATTTAAAAGGGTGACATTTATGGCTTGCAGGCCTATTATTCAGAGTGACTGTCAGTGTTCGGAGCAACGTTTTAGAACAGCTATATGCAGAGGTGAGCCTGAAGCTGCAGTCCAAACATCCAGAAAGAGTTCTTACTGTAACCATTCTCAACACATAAATGGTGGATTCCTAGGTTGTAGCAATTGTTGATGTATTAAGGTATTATGATATGAAGTGATTTTTCAGAGAACTTTCATATATTATCTGTATTGTTTTCAAATCATAGCATTACAAGACAGTCATATCCAATAAGATCATTTTATTTGCTTTAATATTGAGTGTTACAGGAGATCCTTACCACCCCAGGGCGATCAGCATCTATGACTCTGATAAAACTTAAGGACTTATATTTCCGTATATAAATTCCCCTTGGGATTAATAAAATGTTCTTTATTTGAAATGGTGCAATGTATTATAATTAGAATATATACATTAAGTTTAGATATAATTAGATATGCCAATTGGATCTCTGTAACTAGATTTCTAAGCAAAAACCAACTAATAGTCAATTCTAATTTACCAATATATTGAGAAATATCAGATAAAAAGGATGAAAATCAACATTTGAGGTGTTATTCTATCATTCATATCGTTAGCAGTCATTACTTTTTTCTATTGAGAGCAGATTTTATGCCATGATACGCCTGAGATAGAGCAGTTGCTATTGACATGAGCTGTATTACACAAATAATCTATTGTATTATATTAGCGATTAGCACAGCTATCTCTGTTCTTATTTGCATAAAAATTATTTTTGGTAATAAATACCAAGACCATAAACTTGTCTTGCCCAAAACTTTGCTGAAAAATCTTTTACATAGGGAACTTTGATGGATGGATGGATGGATGGATGGATGGATGGATGGATGGATGGATGGATGGATGGATGGATGGATGGATGGATGGATGGATGGATGGATGGATGGATGGATGGATGGATGGACATACTTGCTCCAACTTAGACCCCATGGAATAGGCAGCATTACCTCAAACTGAACAGATAAATCAGAGCAGCTTATTGCTCACATATTTTAAACAGCTAAGCTTTTTATTCAGTTGTATCTTTTTATATCTCTTTGCCTCTTTTGACCTAATTTTGTGACACAATTTTCTGACTGAAGACTACCAAGATTTAAAAAAGTCACAACATCCACATTGAAGAGTGTAGTTAGTGCCCCTGAATGTGCTAATGTATTGTATGTTAGATTAAGGACTTTCAGAAAATGATCAAATTATTCCCTCTTTGAGCAGCTGGTCTGTAGCCTGACGTAGTCCTACTCAATTCTAGTCAGAATATGAGTCTGATGCTGCTCCATAGAGCTGTGATTATGGGGCATGTTTTGAACGAACCAGCGAAAAAAAATGCCTCTGCACTCAATTAGATAGACCTACAACCAATAAGAGCAACAGAGTGCGTGACGTATGTTAAGCGAGGCATAGTTGTTGTCAACAAAAATCAAAGCGTGCAGTTTCACGCCTAGAATAAGAAGATGAGCCTTGATCGCGTTTCTCTATTCCTCTTTTAAAATTAATTTGCTGTCGATATCTTCTAGAACAGACCTAATAGCAGAATCTACACACCTCAACTCTCCAGCGGCAGCCATTGTTGTTGTCACCCAAGCGCGCTTTGGTCACGTGGTTGATTACGTTACTGTTGATCATCTGTCCATCATCGTATAAAGCCCGCCCTGACAATTTGGTTGGCCCGCCAGATATTGTGCTAGCATACTTGCGCTACTGTTGAGCAATGCCAGACCGAAATTCCCGACGTCAAACGTTGTGGGCGGGACTAAGTTCGGAATGGCACCCAGGCTAGCTGGTCTGAATTTAGGCTAAATGAACTGCAGGTTTGTGGATTCTTCTTTTTCAGGTGGTTTTCTGTTACATTTCTAATCCTAAAGGATTTTTCTTTAATTAACAAATCAACTGGAATCTGTCTTGTTTCAGTTGTCTTGTCTCATGTACTCTCTTGCCTTGTCCATTAATTATAGATGTCTTTTATTTTATGGTGGTGCAAAGTAGGCACAAATAATCTATCAATAGTCAGATACTCTACTTTGTTTTCACATAACCCCATAACCTATGTACCTGTCCCAGAAATGCAGAGTGCAATTTCAACTGACGCCACACTGGACAATTTCCCCATCCGTCGAAAATAATAGATGACAATAATGGGAAACTGTCCCTAAGCACTCGTTTGGAGTCTTCCTGCCCATTTACTGATACTCTTCATATTTAATCTGCCTCCGATAGCCAGGAAAACAGACACTTTAAGTCCATCTAGAGGGAGCACATTTACAATAAAAAGCCAGCTGAATCCTCGGCTCACGTTTCCTCCTTACGGTGGCAGGACATAAACCTTCAAGCCAGACCTCATTTTCTCGGCGCCATCTCCCGGACACTGCTACAAAGAAATCAATAAGCTGCATACAATCCTCCTTGTCTTAGAAGGTTTTTTGAAAATGTCTTTGTCAAAAGACTACAGAGAGCATTTCTAGATGTCTTGGCTTGACTTTCACTGTCTATCTTACTTGCTTCTAAGTGTCCGAAGACTCAGCAGGAGCGTTGACTTGCAGCCAAATAAGCATCTGGCTTTGTGCTCTGCTTGCATTTTCTCTGCACAGATCTACAGCCCAAGCAGTCTGTTTTTGAGGATTATGGTCACTATAATTTAATTCCCACAGCTGAGCAAGAAGAAATAATTCAATCCTGCTGCAGAGATAAAGATCCCTTGAGCAGAGTGGAGAGATCTGCTCAGCGTGTATCAGGTTATACACTGGAGGTTCGCGTGTAGCATGTAGTTTTTAGCTTGTAGGTATGATGAATCAATGCTTACTCTGATTCACAAAGTCAATAAAACCAGGTGGTTTATTTCATCATCCCGCTCATGTAAACTGCCATAGCAAACCACCAGTGCTTTCATAGACAGTGCCTTCCTGTGTGTGTGTGTGTGATCAAATATTACTGTTACCTAGAGGGAACTTTTAAAGGTTACCTTAATAATTAGCAGTGTTGGTATCTAACTCATTTTCAGTTTGAGGAGAGTCAAATATAGATGAAACTCTTTAGAAAAAAAGATTCCCCACCCGTTTTGTTGCTTTCTTTCACCTTGTTTAGCTTTTAACACTACATCACCATGCCCCCTGAAGAGAACTCAGAGTATTACATCTAAGCAGCTTCTGACCCATCTGTTTTCTTGGAATGTGTAAGATCCTAAAACAGGAGCAGCGGCTTTCCCAGTGAGAGGTCAGACTCCAGCCAAGTCTGCATGTGTGCAGACTTTCTCACAACAGACTGACTTCAATCTCCTGCACTCTCAGCATCTCTTGGCTTCTGTTGTGCATCACTATGACAGACAGGGCAGAGGTAGAGGCTCCAGGTTGCAGAGGTCCTATGGATTGCCTTATGTGATGGACGGGAATAGTCAGGAATCCCCTAACGGAAGTAACCTCAAATTGACCTCATCCAGTCATGGCTTGCCTGGCCCTCACCTTGCAACCTCTGACCTGTGTTGCCAGATTTTGCAATGCATAAACAGAACCAGGACGTGTTTTTTGCTGCATTTGTCTTTGTACGATTGCTACCTAATTTTAGGGAAACAATTCTAAATATTTGCAGCACTTGGATGTGGGAATAGCTCTATATTAAAGTATTCAACGAGAACAAGATTACCATGTCTTCTCTTTTTTCTCGCTGCCCTGTCTTGGGGGTTCTCACTGCTTGTTACGACTCAGTATCTTACAATTAAAATAAAGTCATAAAATAGCAAGAAGAAAATCGCAATGAGAATAGTCATAAAATTACGAGAATTAGTCAAAACATTACTAAAATAAAGTCGTAAAATTACGAGAATCAGTCATAACATTACAAGAATAAAGTTGTAAAATTACCAGAACAAAGTCATTACAGTACGAGAAAATAAAGTCCTATTATTACGAGAATAAAGTTGCATTTTATGAAAGCTCTTACAAGAAACACTTTCTTCCCTAAAATGAGGAATGTCAAGCGTCATGTGAAGTTATACTTTGGCATCGGTTTGGCAAATAAAGAAATGTTAAGTCTTTTAGGACAGCAGCATTGAAATGGGCAGTATGTCAAAATGGACTCAGGTTGCTGTTTGGTGGTGCTGGTCGGCTGTTATATGCTTGTCAGAGCTTGAACCTTTCTTTCTGAAACAGGTTGTGGTTTGATGACTTAATTCTCGTTATTTTTCAACTTTACGCTCGTAATGTTATGACTCTATTCTCATAATATTACAACTTTATTCTCAAAATAAAAAAAAAGTTAAAAAAGAAAATCTTTAGCCTGGCCATAGTAGTCTGTGGTAGCTTCTTTTCAACATTTTTTCTTTTTCTTGCAGTATGTCCAAGAACAATTGTGTAATTGGTTAGGATTTGGATGGGAATTGATGAGCAGACAAAGGAGAGATGAGTTTCCCATTTTGTTTTTAGTTGGAAAAGCTTTTCAGGTGCAGAAACATGTTAAGTGCATAGCTACGTAAAGAACGGTTTGTTTTATATAGCATGTAAATAATATTAAGCAATTCTTCTCCTCTGTCATCAGTATGTAAACTGCATCCCCTGCCATTGTGTTGTGTTCTCTTTTGTGGGTGTGACTTAAGCTTGTGGATGGGACTTTCCTTGTGTTCTGCAGCTGAGCTTCTTATGAAGTGTAAATACTAAGAGGGCAAACATTTACCTTGTTCTTTCCACCACAAAAATGAAAGAAAATCTCAATTCTTGCAGAGTTTTATAAAGCTTTAGACTTACTTGAGCAGCTTCACATTAACATTATACCCAAACACAGCCACATCTGTCAGCCAAGCACAAAAAAAAACAGTTAAACAACAATTTAAAGTTGTGATTTGCTATATTTTAATAAAACATGCATTTTATCATCCGTAGGAAACAAAACATTTCTTAAGAAAACTTTATTTAAATGATATGTTTTTTTTGTTTTTTTTTTTTCATCACATTTTATTTTGAGCTATTTTGGTCGTAAAATTCTACTAGCCTCTGAATCAGCCATGACAGATGTTATTACCAGGTCTGAGATAAGGGAGTTGCACAGACTCACACCTGGGGGCCAGTTAGAATGGGCAGTTAATCAGACCTAGATGTTTTTGGACTGCAGGAGGAAACCAGAATACTTGGAGAGAGGATGTAAACCATTGAAAAACCTCAGCTGACAATGAATAAATTATATATTCAAAATGGTATTTTTCTAAATTGACAACATTAGGAAGAAAACGACTTATAACGCTCAGTTAAACTTATACTGTAAAAAAAACTGAATTAGATAAGCAGTTCTTTGGTCAAAGTGTAAATATTGAACATAGTTGGCACTTGCTTATTCTGGAATAGCAGATAAAAGGCTAATGCTATTCTTAGTGAACAAACTTTTTCAGTAAGTTTAGCTTTTACTGTAACTAAACCCACTGACATACACTTGAGTATAGGCTTAACGTCATACAGTTGCTTCCTGCAGAGGATGTAGGGAAAATGACAAAGCTCTCTCGAGGCTCTTCTGTAAAGCAACCAATTCTAGCTTAAATAACAAAATCTCTCCCAGCTGCATAAAAATCAGCATTTGGGTTAGAATTTAAGCAAATTTTTAGTGTATCTTTTTTTGTAAGATAGAAAACAAAGCTTTGCTTTTTTTTAGCCAATATAACAAATGTCTTGTAGCTCATAAAGGGTTAAGGAACAATATGTTGCTACAAACAAGAGCAACTTTTCCCCTGAGCTGTGCAATGGTGATATTCTTGCCCCTGAAAATAAACGACAATGCTCCCAGAAGTGGCACATAAATTAAAGTGGCGAGATGATTGATGACTAAGAGAAGCATAGAAAAAGGTGTTTGCATCACTTTTCTGTAGAACCAGGGAAAACTTCACAGACACAAAAACATTAACTGTACAGACACACACACACATACCACACAGACGTAATTTGACATGTGTAACCACATCAATCCAAAATGGTCCTACATCCTAAAATGCACCCCTGAGAGCTGCTGAAGTAAATTGCAACAGAAAAGGCGGCTTGCACATGTGTGCTGGCCCTTGTGTCAGTGTGTGTACTGTACCCTAACTCCATATCCTCTAAATGAGCTCCATGCAATATTAAAGGATGCAAAATTAGTCTGTGAGGGAAAATGTGCTTGAAGCACCATTGGCGACTGACCTACCAAAGGCACCATGGGAAATAAGAGGAACTGGGCATGCAATTGAAACACACACAACTGGATATTCATTACTTGCCTCAAAACATATTAGTACCAATAGACCTCGTGGTTATCCGTTGGGTATACTGCCTCAACCAGAGCAGACAGAGACACTGAAGAAACACTAAGACACTTTATCAAACTTTTAACCACTTACCCAAAATCCTTTTTTATGATTTCATATACTAGGCACGGGCAATGTAGATCCTCTAGTGTCACTTTCCTGCTGCTTTTACGTGCACCATACCTCACACAAATAAGTGGTTAATACTGACTACGCCTCTGCCAAACGTGCTGCCTTGCCACTGAGGTAAATTAATCTTTTGATTAATTAAGGGGCTGGAGTTGTTGCATGCAAAATCTGCACGACAATGGCACTTAAAGGAAAAGTCTGGACAGCAAGGAATAATCAATGGATCATTATCTATACCTAAAACTAATACTTTTGCGGTGATTTAATGAATTTAGCGTTAAAAAAAATAAAAAACTATAATTTTCGTTGCAATCACTGACTCCGGGATTGGCCATTTTTGCCCAAATATAGTAACACCTCACACCTGACATCTGTGCGGTAAGCCTAGCACCATTCTCCCCGCTTAACAAGCAAAATCAATGGGAACTACTTGACACGCCTGCAATCAACAACATTTAAGATTTCTAGAGTACTTCACCACTGAAACTCGAGAGAGCTATAGTTAAGCTGACAATGCCCACTAAATGGCAGTTGGATGTTGTATTACATCGGGTAAAAGTGAAAAAAACATTAGTTATTTCCCCTTTCCGATTCATGATCCACCACGGACGGGTTGGTCGATGGATTGCCAACTTGAAGAGGGAGGATTTGTCATCGAACTTCTAGCCAGAGGAAAAAAAACATCATATGTAGACAACATTTCGAAGAAGAATGTTTTTTAAGATGAAGTGGATAATAGCTTGTTGTGACAAAAAACAGATTCAGCACTGGGACTTGCTCAACAGCTGATACCGCCCCATGACATCACAAACCATTAGGTGGCAATAGTGTTGTTTGACAAACATAGATGCCTCCAGTAAACCACATTCAGATGAAAATTACTCTTAATTACATAACTTATCATTTATTGAACGGTATTTAATAATTTCGTATTTAAAGTACTTTCAGAAGTTTGAATTCTGAATATGACCGGACTTTTCCTTTAAGGACTGACATTGCCAACCCCTGAGATATATGCTACCTGGTGCGAAAACCTATTTTAGGGTAAGAAGATACACTGGAAATTCCTGTCACTTTTCCTTTCATTTTAGAATAAACATGTAATTGAATCAGTCCTCATTACATTTTGAAAGTTCTTTGTTAGGTCAATATTAAAAGCTCCCAATTAAATCCTTGCCCCTATAATCAGTCAGCTATGCCATGGTGTGCTGTGTGTATGACAGACTCACTACACCTAATTAGTATACAATTACTACACTATGGTATATTTTGCTAATAGTTACTTATAAAGATTAACTGAGCTTTGACTATTTGTACACCTAATACTTTAAATATACAATTCAGCCTCAAACTAGTTGAAAGTCAAATAATCTGAACATTAGCAGAAATCTGGAGAATCCGACTACTGAAAACGAAATTTAGCCAAGGTTAAAAAAAGAGCATGACAGAATAGCTGCAAATTGTCACATATTCTGTTGTCTTTTGATTGCAGTTTGTATCATTTGGTAAAGACAGTCATTTACAGTATTAAAGACATGGATGCAGTCATGTTTTGAGAAAATTTCTCCAACATCGATGCTACTTTCTCGCATCAAGTATCTTTGTTCTGGAACAGATTGGCACTAAAACCCATTTGTGTACATCCAGCAAATTATAAAATGCACAAGCAGTGCTCCAGAGTGCATCAGTGGTTGGTTGTGTGCAGGAAGGCATGAAAGCAACACACACAGCAAAACATAAAATGCTTTGAATTATACATTCCTGCCATCAGTGATAAATTGAGAGAAGGATTCCTCATAAATCATAGGAACGCGGCTGTAAGAAGAACTGCATGGTGGGCAGCAACCTGAGATTTAAGAGTGCTGTTGGCTTGTCCAGAGCTCCAGCCTGAAGCCACACTTTTATGTCATTTTTTTGTTTTGTCATAGGTTTGTATAAAGACTTCAGATTAGTGCTTGTTATCACATGATTTTTTGCAGCTTTTCTTGTGCATTGTTTTGCAGTTTTATGCTAAACAGATTTCTACCTTCTTGTCAAGCATAGGGAACAAAGAACCTTAAATACCAGAAATAACGGTTCATATATTTTTTTTATAGACTTATTTCCATTAATGATATGCTATGTTTGACTTCTATTACAACGATTAACCCAAGATATTACTCTTTTTAAGATATCATGGCAGCAAATTAAACATAATGAGGCTTATAATGAAAAGGCATTTAACATGGCCGTTTTGGCCATCATAAAACAGAGCCTTTATTTTTGTTAGTGACAGAAACTTGATTGTAAACTATCATTTAAAATATTTCAAGCATTAAGTTAAAGCATTTGAAGAATTATACTTCAAACCTTGTCTTTAGAATCTTTTATGTAACTTTAGGGTTTACAAAAGGACTTAGTACATCCTAGATTTCTTCTTACTACAGTTGCCAAACTCACCCACAGCCACAGCTCTGTTGAACCCTCCAGCTGTTCGTATTTCAATAACTTAATGTAAGATTCTTACAAAAGCTGCAGCTACACATATGGCATATATATGGCCATTCTTACTTTGGTTCAGCTGTGCACGGGCTCAGCGATTCTGTCTTTCTTCACAGCTACTGCATATGTCCCGCCTTCATCCATACTACTTAAAAGGGATTGGCCAACCTGTTTTGGGTTGGTTCTTGAACAACTGCAGCAGAATTCAATTCAATTCAGCCCAAAAATTATTTATTAATTCCAAAGGGAAATAAAATTTTGCAGTAACTTATAAGTTATTTTTAAACAGCTGTTGTTGGTGTTAAAGCAGTGCAAGATAGATTCTCATATGACTGTGAGAGCAGTACTGTAAAAAGTCTGTGTTTAGGCAAGATCAGGACAAGTGAGGCAGAAACAGGATAATGATATTCTAGTGGCTGCAATGACACTCTTTGAACATAAATAGGAGAGGGAACAGGTGAGACACATGAGTGTAACGAGAAGGAGCAGGGGTCAAACAAACTTGATTACATTTTGTGTATGGCTTAGGTAAAAGAAAAAACAGATATCCCATAAAAAAGGAAATGACAATGTTTAGAGCAAATAAAAAAAAACAAGTTCAAAGTATAACTAATGAGAACAACTCCAATCAATCATAAAAAAATTCCAAATTTTAGTCTCAAAAGATAATTTTGCTTTCATGTTCAAGTTAAACTTCAAGCAGAAAACGGCTGTGGCACAACAATAAAACATTTCTTGCCACTCTTCCATGTTAGCAGATCTCTGCTACCCAATGTAAGGATCCCCATGTGATTCACATACATATAATGCATATAATGTCTGACATGCATATAATGACTTCTGAGAGTAATTGACTGCACTGAATTTTTTTAGGGACTTGCATTCTACAATAAGGAAATGCTTTTAATTAGCCAATCAAATAACCAAATACCATACAATAGGGTTTTTAAAAAGATGTAACTTTATACAATGTAAAACAAAAAAGTCAAGACGTTGTGCAAGAACGTTGTGAACGAATTACTTTTAAACAAACAAAAAATTTGTTTATACACCAGGAATACTTGTCTGTAAAACTAAAGTCAACCTTTAGAACTCTAGATAAGCTGTTAATAACATTATAAGAAGCTTCTTAAAACAGCCTGAGGCCACTGTCATGGCACACTTGGACCCCAGATCCCTGGACTCAATCTTAGCAGAGCACTTCCTCAAAGAAGCTAGTCTCACTCAGCTATCGAAGAGAAAATCAAATATTTTGTTTTGAGCTTCACTAATATCAGCATTTTTACTCCCCCTGCTAATGGCATTTTTATTGATCGGCCTCTTAATGGCGAGGCCATATATTTGACGGCCCTCATTTAAAGTAGAAGTGAGTAATAGCTGTCTGAGGGAAGGCAGTAAAACTGTTTGTGCATGTGTGTGTGCTTCTTCTTTTTTTTACTTCGTCATTACAGAGAGAAGGCAAGAGTGAAGGAAGGAAGAAACGAAGGAGGAGAAGGGGAGAGAGTTTTTAATTTACTGAGCACAGGAGAGCTCTGGGAAAACGAAGAGGAAGTGCAACTGAAGCACAGTAAGTAAGACTCTAGGAATGAAGGTAAAGGCTGTGCTGTAAAAAGATCAAATTCTTTCCCAAACAGAATTAATTCAAGAGCATTTCTGCAAACGTAACCCGTCTCACCTCCATGGCTCATACATTACCTCTGCTATTGCAAACAAACCCCGAACCCCCACTTCTGTCCCATTTTCCCTTCCCTTCCTTCTTTCCATCCATCCACTCCTCTCAGGTCATCAGCGAGCAAAGCCACAACAAAGGGGGGCCGTTGCTGCGGTGACCTTGGCTGTGACATCATGTGGCGGCAGAAAGAAATGAAGCCATTAGGCCGAGGCAGCACTCGCCCATAAATCAGACTGTTTCCAATAAGCTGCCTTAATGGTCATCCATCACGCAGCCAGCCAGCGCCCTCTGCGCCGTCCACCGGGGGACCAGCCGCAGGGACGCAGGGGGGAGAAAAGGGGGAAATCTGAGGTGGTGGGGGGGGGACAAGAAGGGAGAAATACAGGAAGAGCGGATATGGAGAAGACAGGAAGCAAAGGAATTAAAAGGAGATGAGAACCAAAGACTGATGACTGGAATATAAATTCAAGTAAATAAATAAAGATATTTTAAAAGTTGCCCGGCTGAAACTGATATAGAAACAAGTCCCTAAACCGGCCTTTTTTTCAGAAAGCTCAACAAACTTTGTGATAATGAGCCTTGGATAATGTAAAGAGAATTTCACCTGGTTAGGCAATTTTACACTGACTTTTAGTACCTCTTTTAGACAAATGAACGAAATTGTTATTTCCTCTCCTTCAACGAAAGAAAATCCACTAATGTTCACAGAAATAAAGTAATAATAAAATACATATATATGAAAATTAACATAGGAAAGTCAAATATTACTTTTCAATCAAACTAATATATTAAAAAAAAAAAATGAACTAATGAAACGGGCTTGGACAAAATGTACACTATTCCTAGAAAAGCCTAAAATGAATGTGATCAAAGGGACATGTTAAATTAAGCTTTGTCCAATATTTAGCATTACAGGTGTCTACAATCTTGTAAACAGTCAGTTTCCCTATATATAGGGCTACAGTGAGTCACTGAGCTGTTTGGTGACATGGTGTGTACCAAACCCAACTTGGACCACATGAAGCAAATGAAGAGTTGTCTCAGAAAATTATAAAATTATTGACAAGCACATCAAATGTAATGGCTTAAAGATTATTTCAAGGCAGCTTGATGTTCCTGTGACTAGAGTAGCACATACTGATCTCTAATCACAGAGAAAGATAATATGAATGGTAACAAAAGAGACAAAAATGTAAACAAATATCTAAATAGATTCAAGAGGAACTTCAAGTTCAAGGAATATCAGTGTCAGATTCTAACATCTGTCAGTGTTTGATCAAAAGTGGCGTTAATAGGTTAGGGTTACAGACGACCAAGGAGGACACTATTGTTGAAAATAAATCATAAAAAGACCAGACCGGACCAGAATTTCCTAAACTATATCTTTACCAGCCACAAAGTATCTGGGAGAACATCCTACCAGAGGAAACAAAAATTGACCTTTTTGCAGTGGCACATCAGCTCCATGTTCACAGATGGAAAATTAAAACATAAGAAAAGAACACTGTCCCTACTGTGAAACATGGATGAGGCTCTGTTATCTTCTTGGGCTGTCTTACTTCATTTGTAACAGGGTGTCTTGAATTTCTGCAGGCTACAATGCAATCTTAAGACTATTAGTTGATTCTAGAGAGAAATGTGGTGCCCAGTATTGGAAAATTCGGTCTCAATCTCAGGTCTTGCAACAGGGAAATGACCCAAAACACACAACAAAAACACCTAAGAAGGGCTAAGAAGAAAATACTGAACCACTCTCAAAAGGGCCCTGACCTAAAATCCTATTGAGTATCTTTGGGAGGGGGTGAAAAATGCCATATGTAAAAGGCACCCTTCAAACCTGAAACAACTGCATCAGTTGATCATGAGGAATGGGCCAAAATACCTATTGAGAGGGGCAGAAGTCTCATGGAATGTTACAGGATATATCTGACTGCAGTGTTCGCCTCCAAAGGTTGAGCAACAAAATCTATAAGAGGTTATGTTGTTAGAAGAAATTGTTGTGTTTGTCTGACTGAATACAGGATAACTTGAAAAGTTAATAAATAAAATTTCTATTAGAGGTGTCCCTCATGCCAAGTAACAATCCTGGTGATGAATTATGGTGATGATCCAGGCATAGTCTTGATACAGGAATTGTTTAAAATGTTCTCTAACGTCGTGAGATGGGGATATTTGGATGAACGAGCAGTTCCCCACCAAATCTATTCTGTCTGTAAGTATTTTACTGAAGACAAAACTAAGGGAATTGTCGGTTTGTTAGCAGGATGAATTCTAGGCTGGTCTACTTCCTTCACACAAAATTTGCCAATCTATGTCTTTATAAACTATGTTTTTTGCTCTGATGTGTGGTTATATCATTAAACAGTCCCTGAGAACATATAGTTCTCTAAAACGTCTTTGATTTCTAAAGCATTAACTACAACTAAAGGCCGAGGCCCAGACACAGAAGTATGATTTATGACTCCAATACACCTTCACTGTTTTAGAGTGTAGTTGCAACATGCTTCACATCACTGCATCAGATGCTTGGTTCACCAGCTTGCCAATAAACATATTGCCTGAACATGTTTTTCTTTAACTAAGATGAGGAGTACATGAAGTTTGGAGGCAGTAGCAATGGTCTGCATGAAGTTGGTGATCTTCTGCACTATAGTGCATACCTCATCCTCTGCTATACCCTTTCCATAATTTATATGTGACTTACCACCCTGTGGCAGTTTTTCTTATTTCTATTGCTCTGACTTTGGAATATTGACTAGAAAGGAAATGTCATATGTGTAGAAGCAGTCTGCATGCCAAGGTGATGGAGTTTACACACAAGTGTCCATGAATGTGATGGAACCCTCAACTTTCATGATTTGAATAGCTGAGTGAATAGCGTAAAGTTAAATCAATATTTGCTGCATAATTAGTATTAGGATTATAAAAAATATTGTTTCCAAGAGATTTTAAAATCTCACAATTTTAAATCAAAGTGATGTGTTCTTGCAAGTAGTTTTCCTGTTGCTGTCAGCATTTCACTTTTGGTGAAATAATCAAAAGCTCTTATTATGGGATTTATGTTATAAGATCTGTTCTTTTAGAGCAATCCTTGGTTGTATATCTATTTATTTGTTTGAAGGTTGTACCAGTAAAACTAGTAGCAGGCCTGGCTGATTACAAAAGCAAGTAAAGAGTCTCTTTCTTAAGTATGCCGAGGGATTCCTGTATCCATCATTGCAAACTAAAGGGCAGGTTCTCCATCTTTTAATGAGTCTACTCTATCACTACAGTAGTTAAATATCTATTAAACTAAGATTATTCAAACTTAACGTATGTCTGCACAAAATACTTTTGTTAGAACAAAGTTTTAATATTCCAACACAATTTATTTTATTTTTAGAAATATGTTTTGGCATCAGGTACTCAAAAAAAAAAAACAGTCCTATATGTAGAAAATAGGGATAATAATCTGATAACAGATTCATTTAGATGTTAGAGATGTAAGAAGTTAGCTTTATGAAAGGATTACTTCTAAAAACAATACATTTAAGGTATAGTGGAGGATTTTCACAAATTTTTGAAAGACCCACCCTCTCCACTTAAAAAAAAAAAAAGGCACATGCACAACCCTGTACCCGCTCCAGAGAGGGAACACCTATTAAATGTGTGCAAGAGCATGCATGAACCCATTTCTCCTTGTGCACGCTCTGTTTAAAAGTTGCTGTTTGCATCGTTCATACAAGCTTACTTTCCAAAAGAAGATTTGCAATTTTTCCACTATGTCAGACTCATCACCGGTAGGTGAAAATGGAGACGAGCACGTAGGATGGCCTTATGTAAACATATCACCAGAATGATTGACAAATAAGAGAACTACTTGATGATCAATCCGGAAAAAGAATATCCCCCACTATACCTTTAAGTATAGGATTTCTATAGCCTTTTCTTTAGGTTGCTGAAATTTGCACCTTTAAGCAATATTTTGTAATGTGTATCATTAAGAAGTTTTTTCATTCTTTTATAGTTTTCTCATTTCCTTGTTTGATTGTATAGTTACACTACCGTTCAAAAGTTTGGGGTCACATTGAAATGTCCTTATTTTTGAAGGAAAAGCACTGTACTTTTCAATGAAGATAAGTTTAAACTAGTCTTAACTATAAAGAAATACACTCTATACATTGCTAATGTGGTAAATGACTATTCTAGCTGCAAAGATCTGGTTTTTGGTGCAATATCTACATAGGTGTATAAAGGCGCATTTCCAGCAACTATCACTCCAGTGCTCTAATGGTACAATGTGTTTACTCATTGGCTCAGAAGGCTAATGGTGCAATCATGTTCACACATCTGAAAACAGTTTAGCTTGATACAGAAGCTACAAAACTGACCTTCCTTTGAGCAGATTGAGTTTCTGGAGCATCACAGTTGTGGGGTCAATTAAATGCTAAAATGCCAGAAAAAGAGAACTTTCATCTGAAACTCGACAGTCTATTCTTGTTCTTAGAAACGAAGGCTATTCCATGCGAGAAATTGCTAAGAAATTGAAGATTTCCTACAACGGTGTGTACTACTCTGTTCAGAGGACAGCACAAACATGCTCTAACCAGAGTAGAAAAAGAAGTGGGAGGCCGCGTTGCACAACTGAGCAAGAAGATAAGTACATTTGAGAAACAGATGCCTCACAGGTCCCCAACTGGCATCTTCATTAAATAGTACCCGCAGTAGCTTGTTTGAACGGTAGTGTATGTGTCCAACAAAATCACAGAACCCTCAAAAACTAGACCCTAACCGTCAATAAATGGTGATTCATAAAGGTATATATATTTGTGGTTAAAACATATTTCTAAATATTATTTTTAGTGGTTGTTACGCCCCCAAGGTCTAGGGGTCTTGGGGAAGCAACATAAATAATGTCTGGAGTAGTTCAGGGGAAGTTTAAAATTATTTATTACAAAAAAAGATGGTTAAACAGCCCCAAAACACAATATAGCTTAACTCAGTTAAAACAAAACAACAAAAAAGGTAAGGGCAAACAAATTCAAGATTGGCTGAGAGCAAATAAAATTACAAACTGCCCAGAAACAGTCAGACTAAGTTTTAACACAAAAACAAACCAAATGAAAAGACAGAGGGAGCACCAAACCTCCCAAACACAAGCTACTAGCTTGAACAAGTCCACCTAAAGCAGACTAAGCAAAGTACATACAAGGCCAGGGCAAAGAGCTCTTTCATCCCAAAAACAGATGCAAAACAAGATGGGGGAACAGCTTAACAAAACCCTCCTAATAGCTGTCCCCAAACTGAAAGCTTTTCAGGAGCCTTTTATAAGGTGCAGGTGGGCCTCATCAGCACACTGATTGGCTTGACACTCTTCTGCTGCTCCAATCATGTCACTGCAGTCCTCAGGCAGCCACCAAGGGAGTTCTGTCAGAGCTGAACCTGCATAAGAAAAGGCCTGCGCAGTCTTAAAAGGCCAGGGGCCGTAACACTCCCCCCCTTAAATTACAAAACCAAGTTTTGTATACATTTTGTCAAAAAGAATCCCCCCCCCAAAAAAACAAAAACAAAAAAAACAAGCATACTCACATCCTGGAAAGGCCATCTGCAAGAACATTTTCTGTTCCTTTCTTATGTCGAATGTTCAGATTGTATTCTTGTAAAAGTATTGCCCAACGCATAAGACGCTGATTGTTGTTGTACATGCGTGAAAGAAATACTAGTGGATTATGATCAGTGAATACATCAATCGGTAAACTACTGGAACCAAGATAAACATGGAAGTGCTGAAGAGCCAACAACAGAGCCAAGGTTTCCTTTTCAATGGTGGAATAGTTTAGCTGATGTTTGTTAAACTTGCGAGAGAAATAGGAAACAGGATGATTTAAACCCTGCAAATCTTCCTGTAAGAGCACTGCGCCAGCCCCAACAGCGCTGGCATCCACTTCCAGCTTGAAAGGTCGGGTCAAATCAGGTGCAGCTAGTACTGGTGTGTGGCAAAGAATACTCTTAGCACTTTCAAAAGCATTCTGGCATTCATGTGACCAAACAAAGTCAGTCTTTGGGCTAAGTAGATTGGTTAATGGTTGAACTACTGAGGAGAAATTTCTGCAAAAGTTACGGTAGTAGCCAACCATGCCCAGAAATCGTCGCAGCTCACGACGTGTTTTGGGTGTGGGATAATCATTAATCGCCACAACTTTGGCATTGAGGGGACGAACTTGACCTTGTCCCACCTCTCTGCCCAAGTATGTCACAGTGGCCTTGCCAAATTCACATTTTGCAAGGTTAAGGCTCAAAGAAGCTTGGGCCAACCTGTGAAATACCTTATACAGTGTTTGCAAATGTTCCTGCCAGGTTTCAGTATAAACCACAAGATCGTCTAAGTAAGCGCTGCAGTTGGAGATTCCATGCAATACTGTATTTATCAGCCTCTGAAAAGTAGCTGGAGCATTACACATACCAAAAGCCATAACGTTATACTGCAAAGAGTTATCTGGGGTCACAAAAGCGGAAATGTCGGAAGCCCTTTGAGTTAAGGGGACTTGCCAATAGCCCTTGAGAAGGTCCAACTTAGTGACATATTTTGCAGTTCCAATATTGTCCACACAGTCTTCAATCCTGGGGAGAGGGTAAGCATCAGGTACGGTGACAGAATTGACCTTACGATAGTCTGTGATAAAGCGTGGTGAACCATCGGACTTGGTTTCTAACAAACACGGCGAGCTCCAGGGACTTTGACTAGGTTTGGCTAAACCATGTTCCAACAGGTATGCAGTCTCCTGTTTCATTAGAGAACGTTTTATGGGATTAGCACGGTAAGGATGCAGTTTGATGGGCCTAGCATTTTGAACGTCTATGTCATGTTCAAGAACTGTTGTAAGTGTTGGTACATCATTAAATAAACACGTATATTTACCAATGAGGTCCATTACATCCTTTTGTTGCTCAGGGGATAAGTGGTCGAGATGGCTCTGCAGAGATTTTAGCATCTCTGTGTTCGTAAGGCGAGGACTAGAATAGATGGGATAATTCATTCTTAAGCCATCAGCATTATTCAGTTCCTCTACTTCTAGTGAAGTAGTGACTGCAACTGGAGCACACACTCCATCAGATTCTGATGCAGATCGAGAGTTGTACAACTTAAGCATGTTCACATGGCAGACACGACTTGTGCGCCGCCGATTAGGGGTACCAATAACATAATCATTCTCCCCTACTTTCTCTAGGATTTCATAAGGGCCATGAAATTTGGCAGACAAGGCAGAGCCAGAAACTGGTAGGAGTGCAACAACCTGATCTCCTACTTTAAAAACTCTTTTGACAGATGTTTTATCATAGTGATGCTTCATTTTTCTCTGGGATTCAACTAGATGCTTTTTAGCTAGAGCATTAGCTTGACGCAGGCGCTCACGAAAAGCTTGCACGTACCTGGTCACACTTTTTTTAGAACCTTCTGCAGGAACCAGGAAGGTTTCTTTCAAAGCTCTTAAAGGGCCACGAGGTGTGTGACCAAACACTAGTTCTGCTGGACTGAAACCAAGGGATTCCTGGACAGCTTCCCTAGCAGCAAACAATACAAAAGGGACCCCCTCATCCCAACTTTTTTCAGTTTCCAAGCAGTACTTGCGTAGCATTGACTTTAAGGTCTGATGCCACCGTTCCAGAGCACCTTGGGATTCTGGGTGGTAAGCAGATGAAACCACATGCTTAATGTTTAGAGTTTTAGCTACCTGTTTGAACAATTTTGATTGGAAGTTTGTTCCCTGATCCGTTTGTAAAGTTTTAGGTAACCCAAATACAGAGAAGAACTTTGTCAGAGCTTTAACCACAGATTTGGCTGTAATTTTACTCAAAGGGATGGCTTCAGGGAATCGTGTTGCAGCACACATTATTGTGAGCAAATATTGATTTCCACCCTTTGTTCTGGGTAGAGGTCCAACACAGTCTACTATAACATGGTCAAATGGTTGGTCTATGACCGGAATAGGGCACAACGGAGCAGGTGGTATTACCTGATTTGGCTTTCCAGCAATTTGGCACACATGACAACTACGACAGAACTTTGAAACATCACGTTTCATACCAGGCCAGAAAAAGTGCTTTAGTAGAAGTTGGTATGTCTTGGTAACACCTAAGTGACCAGACCACTGGCTTTCATGAGCCAGAGACAGAACTTTCTGTCTACATGTGGTTGGTATAACAATCTGTTTCACTTTACACCAGTCTGAGCTCCCTGCACCTGATGAAGACCATTGACGCATTAAAACACCATGTTCCACAACATAAGCTTGTTTCTCTTTATTGGCTAGTTCAGCACTTACCACATTCTTGAAACATCTTTGTAATGTTTCATCAGCTTGTTGAGCAGATTGCAAATGTTGTCTGGTGAGAGGGATGGATGCTTTCTCCCAAAGTGGACCAGGCTCCTCCAGCACCACCACATCCGGAATTAACGGAATACTGTCACTTTTGGTTGTTGCCTCCTCCTCACTAGAAAATGGAGACATCAAAATAGAGTCAGAAATGGCAATATCAGGGGCTTTGCGTGCCTGTGCACGGGTGACCACACAGGCTGGGTACAGCCCAGGGTCTGAAGTTTCTTGGGTTGTCTGGTTTAAAGGATTATCTAATACCTCTAAAGTGGGAAGTACCAGACCTCCAGCAATGTCATTCCCCATTAGTATAGCCACACCATCTATGGGTAAGTCTGGGCAGACAGCAACAGGGAAAAATCCTGTGATAAGTTTTGATTTTATATAAACCCTGTGGACTGGTCTTGGAGCGTAGCCCATCTCTATCCCCCTCAGAACAGAGTTGTATCCACATGCACTCTCATGTGAAAAAGGTAAAACATTTGAGAGAATGACTGACTGGGAGCCCCCAGTGTCTCTCAGGATGCGTACTGGCTTCAAATCAGAGGCATCAGCTGTCAGTGAGATTAAGCCATCAAAAATGAAAGGTTCAAAACAGGGATCGGGTAATTTGTGACCACAACCAGTGCTCTTATTGCGGGGTTCCTTTTTAACCAAACCAACACCTTTAGTCTGTTGCGAATTTGGCTGCGTTTTGCGTTTTAAAGCTAAACAATCAGCAATGACATGTCCAGGTTTGTGACAATAGAAACATTCCCTGCTTTCTTTTGGAACTGTGGCTTTAGCCATCTGGGTATGTGGCACAGCATTAACACGTGACTTTTCATTAAGAACGAAAGCTGACTTATGAGTAAGCACATACTCATCTGCATGAACAGCTGCAGAGGCTAGAGTGTTCACTTTCTGTTCATTTAAATACAACACCACACGGTCTGGAATACACTTCTTAAAGTCTTCCAACAATATTAGCTCACGTAAAGCATCATAATTGTTGACTTTGGAAGCAGCACACCACTTATCAAAGAGAACACCCTTCTCTCTAGCAAACTCAACATAGGTTTGTTCAGCAGTTTTCTTTTGCTGTCGAAACCTTTGTCTATATGCTTCTGGAACCAACTCATAAGCTTGTAAGACAGCAGCTTTAACCAGATCGTAATCTAAACTATCCTTTAAAGGAAGCGCTGCCAACACCTCTTGAGCTTTACCAGAAAACTTACACTGTAACAAAAGAGGCCAGGTTTCCCTAGGCCATTGTAAAGCACCAGCAACGCGCTCAAATGCTGCAAAGTATGAGTCAACCTCAGATTCTCTGAAAGCAGGTACTAACGAAATACACTTACTAATATCGAATGGCATCGCAGACATGGAGGTGGAACCTGGTGTGACAGAGGCGGGGGGGGCTCGATTCTGGGCCTCCAGCTCAAGCTTGCGCAGCTGTATAGCCTTATCAGCCTCTATTTCCAGCCTCCTGATCTCTAGCTCCAGTTGAGCTCTCCTGTCCTGGGCTTTTTCCTCTGCCTCCATCTGGAGACGTGCCAACCTCACCTTCAAACGCGCTCCATCTCGTCCTTCTGAGCTCACAGAAGACAGTGGATCATAGCGAGGAAGTGTACGAAGTGTCTTTCCCCGGTCACTCACTGCTGCCTCCACACTAGGAACATCTTTGAGATCCTTCTCAAACAAGGCCTGTTGGCTTGGCACTGCATCAGCCTCAGGGAGATCAGGCCCTTTAATCACACCAATCCCCACCAACCTATCCACTATAAGAGCCTTTAGGTCCCCTTTAAGGACCTGTTTTGGGACCTGCAACTTAAAATGCTCCACAATTTGCAGCAATTCACACTTGCGGCAGCTATCTATAAGCTCAAGAGAAGGGTCGGCTAAAAAGCGCTCCAGACTGAATGGAACTGACATGGTTCCTGGATACAGCCAACTCAAAATGTCCCCCTTAAATCTGGAAAAAGGGATCCTAAGAGGATCCCGGACAAGCCCCCAATTATGTTACGCCCCCAAGGTCTAGGGGTCTTGGGGAAGCAACATAAATAATGTCTGGAGTAGTTCAGGGGAAGTTTAAAATTATTTATTACAAAAAAAGATGGTTAAACAGCCCCAAAACACAATATAGCTTAACTCAGTTAAAACAAAACAACAAAAAAGGTAAGGGCAAACAAATTCAAGATTGGCTGAGAGCAAATAAAATTACAAACTGCCCAGAAACAGTCAGACTAAGTTTTAACACAAAAACAAACCAAATGAAAAGACAGAGGGAGCACCAAACCTCCCAAACACAAGCTACTAGCTTGAACAAGTCCACCTAAAGCAGACTAAGCAAAGTACATACAAGGCCAGGGCAAAGAGCTCTTTCATCCCAAAAACAGATGCAAAACAAGATGGGGGAACAGCTTAACAAAACCCTCCTAATAGCTGTCCCCAAACTGAAAGCTTTTCAGGAGCCTTTTATAAGGTGCAGGTGGGCCTCATCAGCACACTGATTGGCTTGACACTCTTCTGCTGCTCCAATCATGTCACTGCAGTCCTCAGGCAGCCACCAAGGGAGTTCTGTCAGAGCTGAACCTGCATAAGAAAAGGCCTGCGCAGTCTTAAAAGGCCAGGGGCCGTAACAGTGGTTTATACAACAGGATCCTAACATGCAATGCATTTAAAAAGGTGATAAACATCGCTTGACAATTAAACTGAGATATGTACAGAGGGCCACAGGGGGGTGAGAAAGTTATGTCAAGTAAATCCCATGTAATCGTCCCTATGCTGTGGAAACATGAGGATGTGCCAAACACCAAAAACCTGGTAGGTAATCCTGGCTGCAGGAATTACTACAGACACTCAAAGCATCCCTGTCATCAAGAATCTGGTGGAACAGGCTGATTTTCTACTCCACACCAGCTTCTTGCTGAAAGGTAAAATCTGACTTACAACACCAACAATCTATGGTTGTGGTTCATCATCCTCAGGTGTTTGTCCCGTTCTTATAATGGCGGCGCCCCTGGCGGCAGCGGCTGGCATACAGCTCCGACCAACTTGCGGAGATTTTCATAAAAATATACCGCCAAACCCGCTGCAAACTGCTTATCTACCTAGCAGATCATCACTGGACCGCCAGCGCCTGCTGGAGTTACGATCATGCAGTGTATTTGGACTTGTAACCACCACTACGCTCGACTGTTTACGTGACTCCGGAGTGCTCCGGGATCAAGCCCCGGAGGCCTGCGATGCAGCGGACCCGTCGAGCGGCTCACGCTGGAGGAGAGCCAAGCGAAAGCGGTGCAGCCGGCCGAGGAAACGCGGCTGTCGCGGAGGTTTAGCAGCCAAGCTAAAGGCTAACCCCCACAGACCATCGCTTCCATCCATCCTGCTCTCCAACGTACGTTCACTGGATAACAAAACTGACCATCTTCAACTCGAGCTCTCAGCAAAGAGGGAGTTTAGGGACTGTTGCGCTCTCATTCTGACAGAGACGTGGCTCACATCATCAACCCCGGACAACGCCATTAGCCTGGAGGGGCTAGCTACTTTCCGCGCCGACAGAAACAAAGAACTCAGCGGTAAGAGCCGAGGAGGCGGACTCTGTGTTTACATCAATAACAACTGGTGTAAAAATGCTAGAATAGTCTCAAGTTTTTGCTCTCCGGACATAGAGCTTCTGACTGTTAGCTGCAGACCCTTTTACCTGCCCAGAGAGTTCACTGTTGTTACCATCACAGCGGTGTATGTCCCCCCCAGCGCTGATACAAAGGAGGCCATGAGTGTTCTCTATCGGACTGTCTCTGAGCTGCAATCTACACACACAGAGGGCGTTTTCATCATTGCTGGAGATTTTAATCAGGCGAATATGAAAACTGTTCTCCCTCATTTTTATCAACACGTGGATTTTGCTACTCGTGGAGAGAACACTCTGGACTTAGTTTATACAAACATAAAAGACGCATTCAGAGCAGCCCCCCGCCCCCACATCGGCTCCTCAGACCACCTTTCTGTGATGCTAATTCCTGCATACAGACCCCTGCTGATCAGAGCAAAACCTACAGTGAAGCAGGTGAGGGTCTGGACGGAGGGGGCCATGGATGCACTCCAGGACTGCTTTGAATGCTCTGAATGGGACATGTTCAAATCAGCAGCAACATATGACAACAAGATCAATGTTGATGAGTACGCCATGACTGTTTCAGCCTACATCAACCACTGCATCGAGGACGTCAGCACAACAAAGACCATCACCACCCGAGCCAACCAACGGCCCTGGATGACTGAGGAGGTCCGCCACGCGCTAAAAGCACGGAACTCAGCCTTCAAGTCTGGTGACAAGGAGGCACTGAGGACAGCTAGAGCCACCCTGAACCGTGCCATCAGGTTAGCAAAGCGGAACCATAACCAGAAAATCCAGCATCTGTTCCACGACGCCAACAACACCAGGAGCATGTGGCAAGGCATACGGGCGATCACAGACTACAACACGCCCCCTGCCCCGGTGGATGAAGTTGATGCTGACTTCCTAAACGGACTAAATAACTTCTTTGGGAGGTTTGAGGCACTAAATCGCACTCCAGCAGTGAAGGCTGTCCCACATCAGGAAGAGGAGGTTCTCTGCCTTGACACAGCCGACGTGTGGAAGACTCTGAGGAGGGTCAACCCGCGGAAGGCCCCAGGTCCCGACAACATACCTGGGCGGGTGCTCAAGGAGTGTGCAGGTCAGCTAGCTGGTGTCCTCACGGACATTTTTAACACCTCGCTGGAGCAAGCCACAGTGCCAGCATGCTTCAAGTCTGCCTCCATCATCCCAGTGCCAAAGAAACCTCAAGTCACCTGCTACAACGACTACCGGCCCGTCGCACTGACTCCCATCATGATGAAGTGCTTTGAAAGGCTGGTAAAGGAACACATCGTCTCCAGTCTCCCCCCAACACTCGACCCGTTCCAGTTTGCCTACCGGCGAAACCGCTCCACTGAGGACGCCATCTCCTCTGCTCTTCACCTGAGCCTGGCCCACCTGGAGGAGAAGAACACCCACGTGCGGATGCTGTTCCTGGACTTCAGTTCAGCGTTTAACACCATCATCCCACAGCACCTGGTGGGAAAGCTGGAACATCTGGGCTTCAACACACCCCTTCGAAACTGGCTGCTGGACTTCCTCACCAACAGACCTCAGTCAGTCCGGGTCGGTCAGAACACCTCTGATGTCATCACCCTCAGCACGGGCTCCCCTCAGGGCTGCGTCCTGAGCCCCCTGCTGTTCACCCTGATGACATATGACTGCGTCCCCAGGTTCACCACCAATCACATCGTGAAGTTTGCGGACGACACCACGGTGGTGGGCCTCATCAGGGACGACAACGACCGGGACTACAGAGAGGAGGTGGAGCAGCTGGTGGACTGGTGCAGTGAAAACAGTCTGATCCTGAACGTGGAGAAGACGAAGGAGATCATCGTCGACTTCAGGAAAAACCGCCCCCACCATGCTCCACTGCTCATCAACAGCTCAGCTGTGGAGGTGGTCAGCAGCACAAAGTTCCTGGGGGTGCACATCACGGACAACCTCACCTGGACTGTAAACACTTCATCTCTAGTGAAGAGGGCACAGAAGCGCTTGTACTTTCTGCGGAGGATGAGGAGAGCCCGCCTGCCCCCGCCCATCCTCACAACCTTCTACAGAAGCACCATAGAGAGCGTTCTGACCAGCTGTCTCTCTCTGTGGTGTGGAGGCTGCAGAGCTTCTGACTGGAAGAATGTGAGGAGGGTGGTGAGGACAGCGGAAGGAATCATTGGGGCTCCTCTTCCCTCCATTAAGGACATTTCATCACAGCGCTGTGTGTCCCGAGCCCGTAATATCATCAAAGACCCCTCACACCCCCACCATGGACTGTTCTCCCTGCTGCCCTCTGGAAAGAGGTTCCGCAGCATCCGCTGCAGATCCACCAGGTTGTGCAACAGCTTCTTCCCCACTGCCATCAGACTGTTGAACCTTTGATCCACAATCCGAACTCTGCACCTATTGCACATTATCGGGCATCAAATGCTGCTGAACTTTTAACTTTTAGCCCTTTAAATTGTTCATCTCATTGTATTTTTCAATAACGCATTTTTTGCACAAATGCCATTTTGCACTGAACCACTGCAACTTGCACACTGTCTCTTATCCTCTGCACTGTTCACACTTTGACCACTGCTGCACTTTTTGTATTTTTCTATAACTCGTGCCATTGTGAAATATCAATGCAACGTTCATAAGCTGTATGTAACGCAATTTCGTTCTGTATGCACCCTGTGCATACAAAATGACAAATAAAGAAGTCTAAGTCTAAGTCTAAGTCTATTGAGTTGTTGGTTGGTCTCTTTTGGCCCCGTGGTGTCATCTTGCTCTGACTTTTATAATAAACGTATTTTTGCCCATGTAACACCCCCCCACCTATGCCTTCCCTGGAGAATTTGTGCCTGTATGTTTAGCTCATGTTGCCTGTTTTGACCAGCATAAGCTCACCCAGAAGTTCCTTTACAACCCGTAAATCCTGTAAATCCTAGTTGAAAAATGATGTGTGCGGTGCAGCTTGCCTCTTAGGTTTCCCCGAGTACAGCGGCCAAATTGTTTTTGCAAGGCACTGCGAGAGACCTTATCCATCATTTTGAATGAGCTCTGTAATTGGGATTAGAAGAGCAAAAGTGCAAAAATGGACTTTGAGAATGATAGCATTACAAGAGGAGCTTTCAGATGAAATAAGGGACTGAGTGTGTGCTGAATGCTAGTGATTCGGTACATTTGGTTAACACTGTGCAGCTTTGTGTATATTAGCATGCACACATTTACCACTGCTTGATCAAACATAAACATATCACTGAACAAAGTCTGACAGTGTTTTTTTATATTTGAATAACTGCTTTTCTATGTTTATATCATTTTATGCTTACAAGTGCTCTGTTTTTGATTACATTTTTAAGTCTTCTGCTATTCTTAATGATATAAGATGTATTTTATGGGAAAAATGTACAAGCTGGCTCATTTTGACTACGCCTGCTTTATGACATATTTTTTATCCAGTAGAACTAAATGGAGACAAATTATGACCATATTTTATGGAAAATGCCAGGAAACACGGGATGCTACAAAACGCTCCTTTGAGACCTAACTGAGGACATTTCAAAATTTTTGATGAAGTATCATCGGATACAGTTACATCTAAAACCAGATGAATACACCCACATCCAAAGAGACACTATTTCGCTTTTCCTTCTTTGACATTACACCAGTAAGATATACTACCATACCTTATTTGCTAAATCCCAGAAAAAAATTTGATGTTTGTTTTTTTTTATTTACTTTTTTAAATAATGACCTAACAACTAAAAATAATCATGAACACTTGGGATGTTTAAACATGTCCTTAAACAATTTTTGAAAGGTAAAATTAAATAGATTTTTAAGTCACAAACAGCCTCAAACTGTGGATGTTTTTCAAAACAGTACCTCATACTCTGCTACAATGTGGAAAAAATAAAAGAATTCACTTAATAATTCAGGAAAATAATAGACCTTCACTTTTTAATACCACCTTTAGTCTAATTTGAATACTCCTGAAGTTGTTATAATAATCTGTTGATATAGCTTTACATAGATAGAAACACCATGGGAAAGTCCAGCCATCCTTCTATGCAGGTTCAGCACAAAGAGGTGAACATGTTTGGTTGAGAAATCCATGTACAAATTCCTGGCTGATTACTAGACATATTATTTGAAGGTTAGAAATGATTATTTAAATTAAAGAGGTTGTTTTTTCAAGAACCAAACAGGCATGCTTGCTTTAAAGATAATATATGAGGCAGCCATAACTTGGTTTGAATTGTGACTGAATTTAAGAAGTCATCATATTTTTAAGGTTCAGTTTAAGCCATCAAAGAGTGTTAATGATGAGCAATGGACATCACCAGACCAAATTTGCCTAAATTACTAGAAATAAGCGCTTCCAAGAGGATATATAATAAAAAGGGGCCGATTTAAAAGTGTCCCTTTCATATCAACTGTATATCTCCTTATGAGAAAGAGAGCTGAAACAGTATAACACTGATTATATATAATATATGTCTAATAGGGCTTGTTATACATGAAGACTTTAAGGAAAAAAATAAAAGTTTCAAACCTCAGTAATTGCATTGGTCCTCTAGGCACGTAACTTATTGAATGAATGAAAACTGAAAAAATGAGCAAAAAATTCAATATTTAAAGAATATATAACATATGTTTATATATATATATATATATATTATATATATATATATATATATATATATATATATATATATATTAGATATATATATATATATATATATATATATATATATATATATATATATATTAGATATATATATATATATATATATATATATATATATATATATATATATATATATATATATATATATATATATATATATATATATATATATATATATATATATATATATATATATATATATATATATATATATATATATATATATATATATATATATATATGTCATTGTTATTAAATGTAATATTGTAAACTGAATATTAAGTTGATCGGTCAAAGCTTTCCTGTCTTTTTTTTTTTTTCTTTTTGTAGCACAAATAAAAATAATCCATAGATCTTAAATGGTTTTACTTTTACCAAAATGTAACATTTCTGCAACAGATGGTGTCAGTTTAGGAAAAGGTGAAAGAAGAGTGAAAAGTAATGATTTTTCATTTTGAAAGTAATACAAAGGTTGATATAAGACTTCTGAGTTTTTATTCACCAGCTGTTTTTTAGTTTTCAGATTGAAGATGTTGAAAACTTTTTTTTCTGTTGAGTGTTTGTCTTGACAATACTTGTTAGAGGACAGACAAAACACAAAGATGTAAAACAGTTTGAAATGGCTCTGGTTAATGTTAAGCAGACAATCCCTGCTGTGCTAAGAATAGTAGTCCTTTTTCCTTTACATTCTATGAATTAACATAATCTAAATGTTAATTTATTACAATAACTTACTTAGTGAAAACTTTGTATTAATTATTTATACACAGGCTGATGTTTTCAATCCTTTATTTCAGTTAATTATTATGATTTTCAATTTATAGAAATAAAAAGAAGACATATAAGATTACAAAATAATATATTAATACAAAAATGTGGGCTTAAGGCTTAAATAATTAAAACCTAATAATGTTGTTACTTTTAAGCATTTTTTTTATTTGTCACCTAAAATTAACCTAATTAAATATTTTTCTAATTTGACTTAAGTTATCTTAAAGAATGCATATGAATTATTCCACATCAAGCATGAAATGTAATAAAATAAATGACACAATATTTTATCCAAATACAGTAAAAAAAAAGGCTTTAACAGAGCTTTATTTCATTTTTCCGATCAACAGAAACTGCATTGTGAAGAAGCTTTAACACTCAGATCCTACTGACTCTTTAATACCAAAGGTTTCTATAAATGAATATGTTCCACAGAACAAAACCAAAATAGGACATTTTTAAGAAAAATTTCAGCTTGTTGATTCAATGATTAAATCACTATTCTTTTCAAATTGGGTTTAAGTATACTCTATTTGTGAGGGCATTTGGATACATCGTGGTCAGAAAGAAGAGTGTACAAAGGAAAATTCCTCCAGAATATGGATTTTGTCATCTTTCCAAACTAGCGTTTACACCCCCCCAACCTATCCCAACATACACACACACACGTACACCAGAGGACCATTCTGGCCCCTCTCAGCTGGTACAGAGCCCCATATGCTCCAACTCCTGTAGTTGTAGTTGTTGTTTGGCTGTCTGGCTAATTTGACGTGAGGATCCATGACAGTATCCAGGACCCCTTCATAGGTCTGCCACCAGGCCTCTTTGCTTATGTGAAAAAGATGGTGAGCCTGTCTTAGTGGGTGGATTATTCATTTTGAGGGACTGTGATTCAGCAACAGGCGGTCTCTATGACATCTGTTCTGTCAGCCATTATAAGGATTTTTCTTTATTTTATCTTTATTTATACTTGCCAAATTCCTTCACTACTAGGAAATAGTCAATTTCTAGTAAAATTTCTGTTTGCATTACAATGAAAACACAGATTAGTCTAGTTCAAGAATAGCAATTAGTATATTTATTATGATGATTATTTGCTGGTGAAGATTCTCAGTCAATGGGGTCATAGTGATTCCAAAGAAATTTAAAAATAATCCACTGGATTTATTGTTTCCAAGTTTGAAGACGTTTCGCTTCCCATTCAGGAAGCTCTTTCAATTCAAAATGTCAGGAATAGTATTGAGTTCCAAGCTTTATAGGGTAACCCAAAACAAAGCCTTGTTTTGCCTTGGAAAACATGCAAATTGAACCAGAAGAACAGGTTCTGAGAAAATGGAACACAAAAACATTGCTTTCCCATATGTTGCTGGAGTTTCTGAAAAACTGAAAAGGGTTTTTTTTCCGAAAGCAAAATCCCAGCACATTTTAAACCAAACAAGACCCTTAAACAGAGACCAGTGCATCCTAAAGACAAACCCCCAGACCTAATATGAGTGGAACGGTGTATGCAGTTCAATGCAGTGAGAAATTCTCAGATCTTTATATTGGAGAAACCAAACAACCTCTCCAAAGACGCCAACACAGAAGAGTTTGTTTTGGCTACTCTATAAGGCTTTGAACTCAATGTTAATTCTGACATTTTGAATTGAAAAAATTTCCTAGACTAAGTCGTGGCCACAAGTTACTAAGATAGATAAGTTGTGGCCACAACTTCTTACTAAGTCGTGGCCACAACTTATTTCTCTTACAAAAAACTGACTTGAATAGTTAACAGAATGTAAATGAGCATTCCTTTAATTTAAGCTACACCACCATAAAGGAGCTCCCTTACAACGTATCTATCTAATGGCCACGATTTACTAACACGTGGCCACGAGATAGATAAGTTGTGGCCACGCATTACTAAGACGTGGCCACGTTTGCCAAAAGTTTCAACTTTTGGCAAAATTAAATGATACATAAACATGTGAGATAAAAAAAAAAGTCCCATTACATCCAGAATCGAAAGACTGTTGTAGAAAGTCTGATATGGAAAGAAATTCAGTTTGCTAGGAAAGCTAAATTGAAGTATAAATTGCAAAATAGAGATAGGGAGGTAAAGAAATGAAAGACATGATTTACTGACAGGTTAAGGATTATGTTTAAAAATCCATCAAAAAACAATTGTCTTTGAATAGAATTAAACAAGAGAAAGATACAACGTTGATCTGACAGACACACATATGTGTATAAACATCATCAAAATCCTATATATGGCATTACTCTTTGTCATTTCTGTTTCATCTTTTGAAATTTAAATAAAAAACTTTTATAATCCAATAAAAGTATGGAACACAATGTTGGCTGTAACAATAAGAACCTATAAAGAGAGGTTTTCTAATACAAGATATAGGACAGAAACCAGAGCATGCTTAGTATGGAAAGATAAAGGCAAGAACTGCAGAACTCGGAATAAAACACAGTCAGTAAGGAACGGATGGAGTATGAGGTCAGCCTCTTATAAACCAATAGACAAAAAAAAAGTTGAAAAAGAGGAGCAGCAATGCAGTGTTACCATGCTCCTGAAAATTAGTAAAACATTTTTTTTCTTTTGATGTAGAATCACTGGACAACCTGTGCAGTCACATGATCCTCTGTGTGTAAGTGCATTTAATGGGTTAAAAGGGAATTAAAGAAATTGCTCTCAACATACAAAATTAATTCCAAAGGAGTTGAATTAGCTAAATTAAGCAAATTCTTAATACATTACGATGCAACCAATTGCAATTTAAATAATGTTTTTTTTTTTTTTACAGTATTTATTTATTTATTGCATTTAGTGTCGACTGATCAACATTTTTAACATAAGACTTTCAATACACCATCAACACAGTACAACTTCACAGACTATTTTGGTTAATCAATTTATTACGGATAATCATATGGATTCATTCTGTCTCACAGAAACATTGCTGTGAGAGGAATAGGTTAGTATAAATGATTGAACTCCCTCTAAATATTTACATTTCACCATTCCCAGAACTACAGCATGAGGAGGACTAGGCAACCATCTTTTAGTCTGATTTCTTAATTTGTCCCCAGCCAATTAATAATGACCCTCTTTTGTTTAGATCAGTTCTCGGACCTTATTTAGTGTAAACACGGACAAGATTATTATAGTGGGGAATCAAAATAATGTTGGTACTGAATTTGATCAAATTAAAGTTTCCTTTAAACCTATCCCAGAGTCCATTAGTTTTTCTCCTATTGTGCATAAACTGACACTACTGCCTGCATACTTTGTACCTACAGTACCTTGTACTGGGTTATGACATTGATTGTGAAAAATTATTAGTATTTCCTTACAGCCCTGTCTTATTAGACAATTTTTTTTAAATTGTCTTTGATTTCTTCGCCCACCTAACAAGGTTTCCTTACAGTAGATCCTTATATGACAATGCTGGATTAAGCTGTAAAGAGTCAATCCCCCTTTTAAATTCCTCAATAACACAGAAATGCCCATCAGATGGCAGCAATGTTATTGCTTCCCATTCACAAATGGCATCTATGCACCCCCCTCCACTTTCCGAATTTAAGGTGGCTGATTTGTTTCCCATCTTTTGTTGCTGGACTAACTGTTTAATTCAGGTGTGTGTGGCCTCAGTAACCACAATAACAATAGCCAGACACAACTGGATTAATCAGTTTGTCCAGTAATGAAAGACATAAATCAATGGAGCAGCCTTAAGTTTGGGAACTAGTGGATAAATCTTTAAAGCTGATTAGTGTTTGGACTGCTTTGCCCCAGTAGACCTTTCTGAATTATCAACAGTTTAAGATTCATCAAACATTGCTCTTTAATTTCTCTGTCGTTTTTCTCTTCATAGTGGGTACACCTCGTCTGATGTTTGTTTAGCTGTGGCAGCATCGAGGGGAAGCAGATCATCCACTAACACCATATAAAACAGAGAGTATTCCTGGATCAGTGTGTGCTTCTGTGGTTGTTTGTCTCTCTTGTTGTGTCTCCGTCTTCTCTAACCCCCAGTCAGTCGAGGCAGATGACCGTTCAAACTGAGCCTAGTTCTGGTTCTGCTTGAGGTTTTCCTGCCTGTTAAAGGGGGTTATATAAATAAAATTAAGTTTAATCAAATAAAATTTTTAACCTTCTGTGGAGCTTTATGTGTAATAGAAGATTACATAAAACCAGCTTCATACTGACCAAGAATGTATGCAAGATACCTTGAAATAGAAATGAAGTTTCTCATCCATGGGATATTACAAACAGCTATCGGTCTCAACTAGCATCAGACTTTACATTTAAACAAATGCTAATGTGTTTAAAAATGCTGTCAAATAAGGAACTATAAAATATTTTCTCACCCCTCGTGGGGTCGTATGTGTCATCCTCAAGCTCAGGTCCTCAACCAGAGGCCTGGGAGTTTGAGGGTTCTGTGCAATATCTTAGCTGTTCCTAGGATTGCACTCTTCTAGACAGAGACCTCTGATGTCTTACCTGGAATCTGCTGTAGCCACTCTCCCAGTTTGGGGGTCACAGCCCCCAGTGCTTCTCGTGTTCTTTCTTCTTGATGTTGCTGTCGCTTGGGATTGCCACATCTATCACTACTGCCTTCTTCTGCTGTTTGTCGATCAACACGATGTCTGGTTGGTTAGCCATCACCTGTTTGTCAGTCTGGATCTTGAAGTCCCATAGGATCTTAGCTCGGTCATTCTCAACTACCTTAGGAGGTGTCTTCCATTTTGACCTTTGGACTTCCAGCCCATACTCATGGCAGATGTTCCTGTACACTATGACAGCTACCTGGTTATGGCGTTCCATGTATGCACTTCCTGCCTGCATTGCACACCATGCTGTTATATGCTGTATTGTTTCAGAGGCATCTTTGCACAGTCTGCACCAGGGGTCCTGCCTGGTGTGGTAGACCCCGGCCTCTTTTGATCTTGTACTGAGTGCCTGTTCTTGTGCTGCCATGATTAGTGCCTCTGTGCTGTCCTTCAGTCCAGCCTTTTCCAGCCACTGGTAGGATTTTTTGATATCAGCCACTTCTCCTATTTGTCTGTGGCTTGTCCCTCCATGAAGGTTCTCCTTCATCTATCTTGTCCTCACTTTCGGTTTTCTTCTGCCTGAGGTATACACCAAGCCATTTGTCTTTGGGGGCCATCTTCCTGATGTACTCCTGGATCTTAGCTGTTTCATCCTGGACAGTGGTCTTGACACTCACTAGCCCTCAGCCTCCCTTGCCACGCTTGGTATACAGTCTCAGGGTGCTGGATTTGGGGTGAGGCATGGGAGCTTGGGGCTCTTTCTTAAAAACTTAGGTGTTCCTATGATTGTGCTCTTCTGGTTTGAAATATCTGATGTTTCTCTAGCTATCTGTTGGAGCCACTTCTCTACAGTAGGGGTTACTGCTTTAAGCGCTCCGATGACCATAGGCAAATACACAGGCATATACATCATGTATCCATGTTATTAAATGCTAATTGTAACGTGTATCAATGGTATTAGTATTCCTATTTGAATCTTGTCCATTTCAGATTGCCTGTTATGGATGCAACAGGTGGTACCACTAGGGCTGTGTCAAGAACCCACCACCTGACATTGAGTATTGCTGTCCACTGTGCATATAGTTTTCAACTATTGTTGAAAAAGACACAAGTTTGAAGAAAATTTTTCAACTTAAACATTATTTAATTTAAGTGCCTTTAAATAATTTTTGCCTTACACTGTTCCAAGTTAAATTGTTATTTATACGTTGTTATATTTATTCCGCTTTGTTTGGAAGGTACCTCAAAAATGTTGAAACTTGTTTAATGTTGTTTGATGGAACTGTGAGACTTTGTTTTTTTATAATACATTAAAAATATAGTAAATAGCACAAAAAACCTACATGAGTGTGTTTGCAACTGGTTTTATTTTCCAAATCCAAAAACGTGAAATGCAGATGTACGGTATAAGTTTACATTTAGGTTGAATGTAAGTTGTAAATCTTGATTACCTTAACAGGAGGTCCTTGCCAAAAAGTGCATCCCCTGCTTTTTTACAGAAATACTGTATACAGTTGTAGCTGATGTAACAATTTCTACCTGCTTACACATGTTTTAATCTCTTTCTACAACACTAATAGCTTAAGGTAGACAATATAATATTTAAACTCTGACATTGGTGGATGGCAGACACCCGCATAACCAGAAAGTCATACAATTATATAAGGCTTAACAGCAATCAGGTGAAAAAACAAACACTTCACACGATCACCACCGAACACTGCAGACAATCAGATCCGATATAATATTGTCTACCAGCTCACAGTATGCTTAGGAGAGTGACCAAGGGAAAAAAACAAACGGTTAAAATATACATTTGGCCTAATAGAAATTCAATATTACGGAGGTGTATTGCATTCACCAAAGAAAAAAAAATCTGACAGCTTATCTCGTAATTACGAGATCTTTTCTCATAATTACAAGATCTTTATCTCATAATTATGAGATCCTAATCTCATTATTATGAGATCTTATCTCATAATTACGACATAAGATGTCATATGTCATATTTAGGAGATCAGGGAGGAAAGTCATTGCTGATTTCCACTACATGAAACGTGAACAATGAGGGGGTTGTTGGATTTAATATGCTTTTATTTCCTTTAAGGCATGTGATAGAGGTCTGTGCGGGACAGATTTTCCAGTCCAGCCCCCACCCGCACCTGTAATAGTTTGTCCCGCTCCCACCTGCAATTCCCGCATGATTCTGACGTTTGCCTACTGCTCAAGGCAATTCGCGTCATTAGTTTGAGGAATTAAACACGCAGTGCTTAGCTGAGCACATAACTGGGCGATTCTTCCCCGCATAGTGCATGACGCCCGTTAGGTGGCAGGAGCTGCAATATCCAGCACATTGTGATGTATATATATATATATATATATATATATATATATATATATATATATATATATATATATATATATATATATATACACCTGTCCAACTGCTCGTTAACACTTAATTTCTAAGCAGCCAATCACATGGCGGCAACTCAGCGCATTTAGGCATTTAGACATGGTCAAGACAATCTCCTGCAGTTCAAACCGAGCATCAGTATGGGGAAGAAAGGTGATTTGAGTGACTTTGAACGTGGCATGATTGTTGGTGCCAGAAGGGCTGGTCTGAGTATTTCAGAAACTGCTGATCTACTGGGATTTTCATGCACAACCATCTCTAGGGTTTACAGAGAATGGTCCGAAAAAGAAAAAACATCCAGTGAGCGGCAGTTCTGAGGGCGGAAATGCCTTGTTGATGCCAGAGGTCAGAGGAGAATGGCCAGACTGGTTCGAGCTGACAGAAGGGCAACAGTGACTCAAATAACCACCCGTTACAACCAAGGTGGGCAGAAGAGCATCTCTGAAAGCACAGTACGTCGAACTTTGAGGCAGATGGGCTACAGCAGCAGAAGACCACACCGGGTGCCACTCCTTTCAGCTAAGAACAGGAATCTGAGGCTACAATTTGCACAAGCTCATCGAAATTGGACAATAGAAGATTGGAAAAACGTTGCCTGGTCTGATGAGTCTCGATTTCTACTGCGACATTCGGATGGTAGGGTCAGAATTTGGCGTCTACAACATGAAAGCATGGATCCATCCTGCCTTGTATCAACGGTTCAGGCTGGTGGTGGTGGTGTCATGGTGTGGGGAATATTTTCTTGGCACTCTTTGGGCCCCTTGGTACCAATTGAGCATCGTTGCAACGCCACAGCCTACCTGAGTATTGTTGCTGACCATGTCCATCCCTTTATGACCACAATGTACCCAACTTCTGATGGCTACTTTCAGCAGGATAATGCGCCATGTCATAAAGCTGGAATCATCTCAGACTGGTTTCTTGAACATGACAATGAGTTCACTGTACTCAAATGGCCTCCACAGTCACCAGATCTCAATCCAATAGAGCATCTTTGGGATGTGGTGGAACGGGAGATTCGCATCATGGATGTGCAGCCGACAAATCTGCGGCAACTGTGTGATGCCATCATGTCAATATGGACCAAACTCCCTGAGGAATGGTTCCAGCACCTTGTTGAATCTATGCCACCAAGAATTGAGGCAGTTCTGAAGGCAAAAAGGGGTCCAACCCGTTACTAGCATGGGGTACCTAATAAAGTGGCCGGTGAGTGTATATATACGATAGACCTGGACTGATCATTTATGACTTTGTTTTACATTTTATTTTAGGAGACTTATTTTGGGAGACTAAATTATGAATAAGTTTTACTTGTTTTACTCATTTTGAACTCCTTTAAAACAGCATTATGGTGTCTAGTCTGGGAAAAACAAAGGCGTGAAATAATATTTCAATCTTTTTGGGACATCACTGAGCGTTATCTTTGTTTTGCTATGACAGATATCTGCTTTAATGATTTAATCTGTTCAACCCAATCAATAGGTGGTTGAACTGTAGTAACCTGGTGAAATACAAATATATAAGTGTATGTCATCACCATATTCGTTGTTCCTTTTCTTATTTACATGCAAGATCCAAGCAAGTCGAGGCCGGTGAATTTTGAAGAGGAGAGAACTAAGGATGAAACCCTACGCAACACTGTAAAGCATTTTAATAAATTATGCAGGTTTTCTTACAACTTCCTTGTCAAACTATTGCAGGAAGGAATACCTTTATACATAGTGTAAGCATTTAGCATTACAGTCATTTATGCATGAAATCTCCTCTAGTCTGAACTCAAGGTAGTGGATCCTATTTCTTTGAAAGAATGTTAAGCCATTCTTAAAGATAAGTAATTCAAAGCTATTAAATAGTGTCAATGCCCTTAACTTGTTAATATAAATACTGGATTTCTTATAACAGAGAGGAAACATCTTAGCATTTCTGTTCCACCTTAAGATATTAGTAGGAATTTAATCAAACTTGTCCGTCTGCTTATTAAAGAAACCTATGTTAGGTAAAAAGAATGGTAAGGATGACTGAAAGATCAATAAAATGATAGTGTTGAAATAAAGTTCCTTACTGCTGCTTTGTACCGGTAGTTTAAATGTATCGTGCAATGTCATACTGTATAAGGAAAAAAAAATCCCTAAAGTGACAAATCCATCCATTTTTTGCCACTCTTTATCCCAGATGGCGTCGCGAGGGGTGCTTGTGCCTATCTGCAGCTCTGTATGGGCGAGACAGAACCCTGGAAAGGTCGCTAGTCCATCACAGGGCAATACAGAGACAAACAGGTCAAACAACCATTCAAGCACACACTCATACCTAAGGAGAATTTAGAGAAGCCAATTAACCTTATAGTCATGTTTTTGGACTGTGGGAGGAAGTCGGACAGAATCCACTCATGGACATGGAGAACATGCAAACTCCATGCAGAAAGACCCCAGGCCGGAAATTTAACCCAGAAGGTTCAAAGGCTGCAGGGCAGCGGTGCTACCCACTGCTTCGCTGAGTAGCTCTTGACACAAATCAGTTCAAATGAAAATTCGCTTGAGCCCAATATTTCTATTTTAGATGGCAGGCTAGCTGAGTTTTTTCAGTGGCCTTTTAAATTATAGTGCTGTTTTCGACATAATATTCATCATTATCATACTCTTGATTAGATGTTATGTATGTAAGAAAGTAGGATGAAAACTCAATAGAGTACTAGTTTTTAATAAAAAACTGACTTTACAAAATATAAAGGCTATCATTTAAAAACTGCTGCTAAAAATTGTAATGGGGTAATTCTGCATAGCCTTACATAGGACTTTTTGCCATCTGTGCACTAAACATGCCACCTATACTGGCTGCCCAAATACAAGGACACGTCATCCTCTCTTAACCCTTTGTCATTTGGCATCTGCGAGAACCCCTCTTTATTAAACTCACTTTGAGCCATAGCCATTACTGCTTATGGAACAGACGGCAACACTCTAAGGGATCTAAGGACCTTCCTTCCTTTCTGGCTGTGTCTAGCGTCACCTTTCAAAGGCCTACACCTCTGAAAGTCTTTGAATTTCATTGCTGTAGAAATGTATGCAGGGAGACATTTATCATAGGCCGCCTGCAGCTTAAGACCGCATTGGTGGCTATTTTGCAGGCCTGGTCAGGGAAAACAGGAAAGGGGAGCTTCAATGTCAGAGAATGACATTTACATGTATATTCACATTTACTCACAGCTGTTGCCGAATGAGAGCATCCCCAAGTGGCTGAGGGGAAAACTAGAAAGGTCAAGTTTTAAGAATTAATTAAATTTGTGGTTTAACACCAACTACAGTCAGACATGTTTGAAGATCTACCATTTTAATCTGTTTAAAAATAGTTTCTTTACAGGCTGTTTTCATTTTATATACAATGTTTTGTAGAATACTAACATCTCACCATAGCTTTTGTAGTCATATAATTGCACAGAAATATTAGGATTCTTTTTTACATCATTGTTAAGCTATTTGTTTATCAGTAAAGTAAATAACAGATTAAAAATGTTATTTCTAACTAATAACTGGTCATTACTTATAAAATATGTTTTCTTTTGAAACACTTTCAGCTTTTCCAAAATCCAATAAGGACGTGCTTGGCAAATTTATGGAAAGAGCTGGGTGTGTGATAGGGGAGTGGTGGCCTAGTGTTTAGAGCATAGAGGTTGGAATATTGAGGCTCTGAGTTTGAATCCCACTCCCAAATACTGACACTCTGGGTCTCTGAGCAAAGACCCTTTACCCCACACTGCTCTCTGGGCGCCCCACGATGGCAGCCAACTGCTCCCAAAGGTATGGGTGAAATGCAGAGGTAAATCAGTGTTAACATGGTTTACTATTTGCATTTATTCTGTAAAATATCTAAATCTCTTCTTGGCCCAGAACAGTAACATGTTCATCTACAGAGTTATTTTCTTTACACCTACATTTAGAAATCTTAAAGGCTACTGGAGCCTTACACAGGCATTCACAAAAAGGTTAAGCTTTAAAGCTGACACAGAAACCAAAAGCTTGCGCCACCCCTGGTAGAGATAGCCAATTAACACCCTGAATCAACAACCTTAATATCTCCTCTAAAGTTGAATTCACACCAAACGCAAACAGATTGAAAAAATGTAAATGTTATCCCTATGTAAAGGCATGATCAGGAGCAAATTAACATTAAGGTATAAAATTAGGGCGAATTATGAAAATCTAGTTAAGTCAAACAGCAAATAGTGCTTTCAACATCTGAAAAACTGTTGGGCAGAACTGTAAGCAACCATCATCCCACCGCAGCCCCTAGAGAAGGTGGTGGTAATTACCAAACTGGGAGTGTTCCTGGAGGAGCTGATGGACCTATAGATGCTGACACTGTTATTTACAGTTGCTTTCTATACAAATTGCTACACAATGACTATCTTGGTAAAATGGAGATGCACCATGATGAGTTAATCAGATAAGAGGAACTGGCAAGCGCATCAAAGCTCCTCCTCCTTTTTTTTTAAGGTGATTTTCTAGGCCCTATTGGCCTTTATGGTTTGTATTTTTGAAAGTTGGCAAAAGGGAAATTGTATTAGAGACATGCGACAAAGGTCCCCAGGCCAAGATTTGAATCTGTGACGACTGTGTCGAGGACCAAAGCCTATGTACATGGAGTGCGCTTAACACCTTTCCAATGCCGTGCCACAAAGCTCCTTTCAGAAGAAACAGGAAAAAGTTGAATCCTATTAACATCATAGGAGAATAAGTCACGATGGGGGAGGAGTTTAAATACCCTGGTGTTGACCTGGACAACAAACTAGAGACTACAGACACAACTGTGAATTTGTCTAGAAGAAAGAACAGAGCAGATTGGACTTCCTACAGAAGCTTAGGTCCTTCATTGTTTGCAGCAAGAAGCCACATACCTTCTAGGAAGCCTCTTCCCCACTAAAAATAGTGGGTTAATACATGTTTTTCAAACATCGGTCGACCTGTTAACAGTCGGCTTTTGGCTCTCTTTCCATTGGCAAAAAAAGCTGGGACTAATCCCTTGCTGGCAAGGTGCGTGGCCTATGTCCCTCCGCCGCTACCTGTCTGGTGACACTATCACACGGTGTTAGCTTTGACGCTGTAAGTAGTATGACAGAAATCAGGAAAGTAAATAATGGAGAGCAACATGTAAGGAAGCTAGGCCATAGCAAGTTTGCTTTCTTGTTTATTTTTTTTCATATTTTCGAATACCTCTTGCCAGTTCTGTGCCACCTTTATCGAATTTAATAGGGTTGTTTCGAAATGTTAGATCAGACGAGACTGGACCGTTGTGTTGACGTCCGTATGTTGCACTCAATGGTATCACGTAATTTACCAAGGAACACCAGGTTCACATGGGTCTGGTGTTCCCACAGCATACCAATCAGAGCTAAATGTCACTTGCTGGGTTGGTAGACATGCATCAGTGGGCTGTTGCCACTGCCACTAAAAGATAATTGTTGCCTGGGTTTAAAAGGGTTTTTGGGCCAGTGGGACAGGGGTTTAAATCTTTTGTGGAGAGTGGGATCTCTCCCTTAATCATGAGGAAGAGATCCCATAACTCACCACTTGAAAAAGCTCAACAAGCGGATAAAGGCTGATTCTGTTCTGGGAACTCCTCCAAGACCTCTGTGGTTTTACAAAGAATTATTCATAAAGTGAAAAAGATTATTTGAAGGGAATGGAATTGAATAGAATTGTCCACATGAATTGTTTTGGCAGTGTAATGTCAAGAGACCAACAGTAGATGAACATTGGGAAAAAAAATATAGTTTTTCACATTGGGTGTGTTTTTTCAATCTAATATTGTACTGTATTTAATGGATTTCCTGGTAAAGACTGGCTGTCTGTTCATAGTTGTCAGCCCTTTCATTCACCAATCTAAGAATGTTTTAATTTTTCATAAAGTGACAGGATATGGGATCTTATTTTCTCTACTCAAGCTCAATTTCTAACTTGATTCACTTGACAGAAACTCACTTTCCTATGTTTTGAATATCTGTTTAAAATAGACAAGCAAACATACTTTACAGCAGAATTGAGGTTATTTGAGGAAATTAAGTCTAAATATTGACTTGAATATATCATTTCAATCTAAGTATAACAAGCAAAGTTAACTGAGCATATATACATAACAAGGGATCATATAGTTAAAGACTATGGGAGTAAAAACATTTTGAAGCAACAAAGGTATAGTGGTTTCAACATTTTGGATCCTCACTATTGAAAAGATTTTCAGTTATTTAATTTACCTTTATATGACACCAACTATAAATCATAATGTTTATTGTTTTCTGATAAAAGAACATAATAGAAAATGCTTTGTTAACTTTCATTCCTTTTTGTAAAGACACCATGTTGTTTTTTTTTCACATGTTGCACATACTTTCCTCAAACTGAAGAACGTCTGATGAAAACATTTCTGTCAATGTGGAAAGACAGGTGACATTCATTAGCTATAAGCAATGAAAGTTTAAATGAATACAAAATGCCAGCTGCATTTCAGTGGGAGATGTGATGCTCTTTTACCTCATTTAATGTGTTAAATTACATAATTAGTTCTTTCCTGGTAGGATCTGCAGCTGTGATAATTCTCTCTTAATCACATCAGCTCGCAGTTTTTCTTCTTCTTTTTTTTTTTTACGTTTAAATAATTCTCCCAAAGAACACTTCTTATCTCTGGAGATGTCTATGGCAATGATTCAATTAAAAATCAGAGGCGAGAAATAGAGAGAAAGAAAATCCTGTTGGCTAACTCTGTTTATTTTTTTGACATTTTCAGCCTTCATAAGAGGAAAATATTCATTTATTCTAATTCTGAACTTTACATTTTAGTATTCTACTGCTTCCAACAATCACTTTTATCAATATAGGAACAGAAAACCTCCTGACAAAATGACAAACGACACCCTCCTATTCACACATGCACATACTGTATTCATCCCCATGAATACAATCAGCTTTTAGATCCACACATATGCACATAAAACACACCTCCAGCAGGTTCCCTTCAAAATTACATTTGGCCGAACGCAGACACCGGCCTTGGAGCCCACAGCTTTCACACCCCTACACACCTCCAAGCTCCCCTTATGTCCCTCTCAGGAGCCAAAATGGCGTCCATAAATCAAGGAGCTAGATGTAATCTGCAGTGTCCAGAATGCAGGAGGGCGAGGCTGCAGAGCATAATGCGACTGGTTCTCCATTGTCATTCAGAGGCAGAGAGAGCCTTGGCTGCACCTGATAAGGGTCTGCTTAGAGTAAGCCATAAATCACAGGCACTGCCAACCGCTCCTCAACTGGTTTCACACAGGAGAAGAAAGAGCATGCGAGAGGCACAAAGATGAGAGAAATCAAGAACAAAGAGGACGAAGAAGGTGCTTGAAGAAATGTTATGGGGTTTGCACAAAATGGGGATGGAAATGTGGCAATACAGATGAAGCAAGATCGACGAAAGGGAACAAGACAATAGGAAACAGCTTAAAGAGGAGGGTATGTAGAGGAGAGGAAGCAAAGCAGAGGTCTTAGTGCTGTCTGGTAAAAAGCTTCTCAATTACAAGTAATCAATTTTATCCTCATATAGCAGGACAACAATATAAACGGAATTTTAAAAAAATGTACGTATGAGAGGAATTCAAAGTATCTACTTTTAGGGCCTGATCTTCCAATAATTCCAAAAAAGCAGCTCTAAGTGGAGTGAGAAAAAAATAGTGCAAGGGGGTATTGTGGGTAATCTTCCAGAAAAACATGAGACATGCAAACTAGTTTGGCTCTGCTCTATTAAATGAGAAAATTAGGAGTTTAAGAGTGGCTATTAAATAAAGAGAAAGTTTAAAGCTATGGAGATGAGGGTTATGATGATAATATGAAAATGTATGATAAACATTGTTTTAGTGCATTTTACCTGCACTAAAAATTTCAAATTTATATACATAAAAGTAAAGAAGAAAAGATGAAAATAATTTGAATTCTAAGATTGTAAATAATAGAGTCTAGGAAATGTTATCTTGAAAGATTCAGATTTACAGCTGGATTAACAGCAAGATATACATCCACCAACTCCTCATAACACCTGCTTGACCAAATTGAATGCAAAGCAAGGTAGGCCCATAATGATGTGATATAAACTGTGCATCTGTAGAGCCTTTAAAAGAACACTGAGGGAGGGAAAAAAACTCCTTTCGGCCGGTCCATATCCGAACCGTATTTAAGTTAGGGATCTGCTGCATTAGAATTCTGCTGGCCCTAATATTTCACTTTCTCTTATTATTATTTTACAATTGCTATATCTAACAGTTTCTCCATTGTCTGTTGTTCTATAAATGCATTGCTGGTGACCACAAAGGCCACAGAGATTTGAGACTGGGTTTGCACCTGACATTTAAACATACTAAAAATACATTTACATTTTGCCTGTAATCATTTTTAGTTTCAAAAAACTAAAAAACTTTGTTGGTGCTATTGTTCCAGCTATAAAATGTAATTTTGGGGATGCAAATCCTTTTGCACCTTGTATGAAGATATGATGTGAGCGTGCAAAACAAGCTTGCATAGATTTTACTACAAATAGAGCTTTTGAAGATTAGGCCCATAGTGTATAAAACTAGAAAATCCCTTTTGTTGTTTTTATGTCTGCTTTTTATTTGGTTGCACGCAAATTATTAAGATTGGCAGAACAATTTAATCATAAGAGAAACTTGTGTAAATGGGTATTACTAGAAAATGAATTTCAGTACTAAAACAAAGGTATCCAAGCTAACTTGGTCTTGGGTGAAATGAGTCCTTGCCTCCTTGTGCCATATTTCACAACTGCCATCAGGAGTTATATGGATCTTTTACATGACTTTTGAGGAGTTTTGGCTGACTCTTCTTTAAAAAATTATTTTTAATTGAATGATTGATTGATTGACTCTATTGATCTGACAGTGGGGGGAATTGTATTTGTTACATCGGCTCAAATAGTAAAAGAAGAAGAATGTGTCAAACGAAGAAAAAGGTGCATGGATATATAAAGTATATAGAGTGCGTCCACATATGACAGTTTTTTTTTTGTTTTTTATTTTCTATTTGGATCATTATACCGGGTTATTGCACAGGGTATTTACATGGGTATTTATACAGATTGATATTTACATTTGTAGATATATAGTTATTGCACTGGTGTCAAATATAGAGAAACAGTTATTGCACAGGGTATCAAACTGTAAATTGCACATTATACATTGCACAAGTTATTAACTGGGTACAATGGAAGGCTTTAGACCAGAGGTCATGGATTAGCAGACCAGGGTTTGGACCCACCTGCAGGCAAATCCGGGCGCGACCTGATTTAAAACATTTATAAATTACAGCATGTTGTCCAACGACACTGTCTAAATTCACTTGCGCCACTTCTCCTGTTAATATGGTAAAGCCCTGCTAAGCGTTCCGGACCAGGCTACACCTGATACAAATTAGCCAATGAAAGTATCAGTCTGGATTGCTGCTGCTAGCTGGCAAACCTTTGGCAAGTGAAGGGAAAGAGGGAGGACAATGAGAAAGAGAACAGAGAAAGTGAAGACTGCTGGAAGAAAAGGTGAAAGAAAAGTGAAATGGCGTGCTCAAAGATGACGCTGCACATTTTGAGTACGTTTGGCTCAACCTACTGCTGTGAAGCAGGATTCTCCACCCTTAAAAAGGGATCCAGGCCGACGAATGAACACCTTGATATGAGCTTTAGAATGGCTTCGTCTCCATTCAAACCCAGGTTTGAAGCCTTGCAGGGCAGCTTAAAGCCCACTGCTCTCATTAAGCCAGAAAAAAGAAAAACAAAAAAACAGACAGTACTGGTGTTTTATGAAAAAAGTGAGTCAGGAAAGTTGTCATGGTTGGTTTTAGGATTAAACCCACATGCAGAACACCACTGGAGACTGATGAAAAGTTCAACAGAGTTTATTGAAAGCTTTCACAATTATAACATAGACTGGATTCAGGAAACTGGTCCGGGCAGGATTCTCTGGCGTCTGCAGAGACGGATAGTTTGATTAGCCAGTTAAACAGGTGAATTGGTGAGTTTCAGACGTTTCTGGAAATACCTTGAAGAGGTTCAGGCTTTCTCCTTTGAGAGAGGGAACCGGTTGGGTCCAGAGACTGTTGGTTCAGCAGATTGCTCAGCAGCAGCAGCGTCTAGCTTCTGACTTTTCAGTGACAGACCTTGGTTTAACTAATTGGCTCTTTCCCTGAGAGCAGCAGATGGATTCCAGAGTGAGATCTTCAGGTTTGGCTCTCTAGGGCAGCCAGGCAGGTAACAGGCTAAGCTCATCCAGAGCTTCAGACAAGAGACAGGTTTCCTGTGAGTGAGAAGACAGAAGCAGGTTAGAATTGTGTTTCTCTTGGGAGACAAAGATTCTAGTAATCACAGAGGCTCAGGTTTGCTAACCAAACTTGGTCAACACTGCGGCGTTGAAGGAAGGTCTGGCAGCTGCTTAAGTAAAGCAGGTCTCCTGATGGGCTGACGAGATCCAGGTGTGCAGGAGGGCTCCAGCCCAGGAGACCCACGGCGCACTCTGCTGGAGAAAGGTGGTACTTCTCCAGATCCCAACAAAAGTATCTATATACCAAATTAAAAGATTGTTGTTCTCTACTTCAAAAACGATTATGATTTCAAAATGGAACAATTTTTAATCTTTTTTTTTTTTTAAGTCATTGTATAACATGGATGCATACACACCTCATTTTATTTCAGTGTTAAATGCTGTTTAAAGTAATGGATTATGATTTTAAAAAAGACTCTGGACTTTTACTGGTTGTGGATTTTCTTTATTGGGACCCGCTGATTTTTAATTGGTTACCCCTGCATTAGACAATGAAATTAAATAGCATGGCATATCATCTCAATAAGATGTGAGCCTAGACTTTCACTAGGTCATCCAAAGTCTCTAAATTTTCTTTTTAGATATTCAGCTATGGAAGTGAAAGTATGCTTTGGATTAAAATCTTCTTCATTCTCCTACTTGATTTTCTGATAGAGAGCAGAACTCATGGTCCTATTAAGTTCTGCAAGTCATCCAAGCTCTGTAAATAAAGCAGTCCACGACTGTAAACATATCAATGCCACTTTTTAATTAAGATATCTTTTTGTTCTAGCTGTTACAATACAGTCTGTCATTAAATCCTCAGTTTGAAGATGATTTAGTTATGTCAGACCTTACAACTGCTCTCATCTCCCTCATATCAAATGATATTTCTTAGAAGAGGACCTTGCAGGCAGCCTCTGAGTCCAACGCCTTGTACTTTACTTGGTTGGTCTATTACTGCCACCCCATTTCCCGATGTATCTTCTCTGTCCTGTAATTATTGTTCTTTTTATTAAGAATCAACCCACCCTATCAAGACAAATGAAATTTATTAATTTATTTTTTTAATAGTGTCTGGTAATAGTGTTAATAGTGTCTGGTAATGTGGCAATAAGACTAATTGCTTTGATGCCAAAAAAGAGCCCAACAGATTTTACTTTTACAGGTGGAGCAGTACGGCTATCGTCATAGTGTTCTGCTTGATTTATACATATAAACTGCTTTATTATAATTCATGTAGGGAGTATAACAGACTATATGGACACCAATGTAACTAGAATGGGAAAGGAAAAAGAGGAAAAAGGAGAAAAGATGAAAGAAAGAGGAGATAAAAGGGAGACACTTTTAAAACATCTTCAATCTGCTTCAGCACCTGAAAAGAGATGTAAAAAGAACAGCACAACAAACGGATATAGTATAAGAGATACAATAAAGTAACACCTTGATACTATTGCTGAAGTATAAGTAGTATTATTTAACCTGACATGTATAATATGGTAGCTGTAGAATAAGGGCTTTCTGTATGGAGGTGAATTTCTTAAGTACCTGGTGATTTGTGAGATGTAAAGTTTATCCAAAGAAAAAATGCTCAATAGTGGTTGCAAAGAGCCAAATGAACAAATGAAGTTTAAGGTTAAAAAGAGGAGGTGATAGAGATTAAATGATAGGAAATAAGGAAGGAAAAACATATAATGCAGCAACATCATTCTGTGATATCATTAGCAAACCACAAATGAAATTATCTTTGTTTTTCACACCTACACTCAAAAAAATCGAGCAAACAAAGCAGATAAATCAGCAGGCCAACACATTTTGTCCAGCTAAATATTAGTTCTTAATGAAGAAAAAAAATTGAGGAAGGTCAGCAATTGAATTTCAAATCAAACAACTTTATTATAAATGATAACTGTCGAAATTAAAAGAAACCTACATGGATTATTAGTTAATAAAATAACAAAAACTGCATTAATCGAATAAAGTGTTGCCTTTACAACAGCACGACAACAGCGCCTTTTCTAAATAACAGCTTGATATTGGTGAAACGTTAACATATGTTGTTCCTGGCCATTTGCTGCACAGCTGACATACTGTGATTTACCATCAACAGTCTGCAAAAAACAACTTGGAGATTTAAAGCAATTGATTCTCTGTGCACTGTAAATAAACACTTTATCAAGACTGAAGAAAACACCAGCAGTGAACTCAATGTAAATAGTTTCTGATGCTATGTAAACAAAAATTACATTTGTTTTAATTATTGAAATGTTTACAGGCTTGGCTTAAATGGAGAGAATTTGGCATCTCTCTTTTTCACCTTGTGGAAACCAGACAGTAATCATCTTATTCTTGACTTCATGTATGACATCTGACATCTAGAAATCATGTCATGACATCACAGATCAAGGTGATTCTACTGCTTCCATCTTGAGCAGGGATGTGAAAGCCTTCTATCTAATCACTCTAACCCTGTCCCTCCATCTCATGGCAGCTCTCACTCATTGAAGCTCCTTTTCAATCATCCCCTTATTCCTTATTCATATGCTAAACCACTATAGCAGAGCGCCTTTGGCCAAGCACACTGTGAGATAGATGTTAACATGTGTAATCCCCCATTAACACATTGGAGGCAACGAATCCTCGGCTGACACCGCTTGCCCCAAGGGATTGGCCCTCGGAGAATGGAGGGGCTGATGGGTAAGAGTTCAGAGTGGCTCTTCTCATTTTCCTAAGCCTCCCGCCTCCTTTTATTCTGTCCTTGCGGTAAAAAGCTGGCATCACTATTAGTAGGTGTTTGCTTGGTGGATTTTTTTTTTTTTTTTGTCCTGCATTTCCCTTTTTAAAAGGCACAAAGGAGCTCATTTGATTCTTGCTATAAAAAAAAAGCATACCTCAAGTAAAAGACAAGTAATAAACAAAGCAGCTAATTTTGATGTTATTTTGGCAAAAAAGTAAACAAATAAATGAAATAAGACTTTATTACTGCAAAGATTATAATGACTTAAAGTAAATTTTTGCTTGATTCTAATTAACACACATCATCTGCACAAACAAAGATAAAATCCTAAGGTATATGCGCTCCATGTTACAAACATGTCATGAAATTCTGGCCACGAACAGCTAAAACAGGATTAGAGTCTGAGGAGGGAAACTAACCTGGAGTTTAACCAACTGGTAAAACACCAACATTGTGTAGACAAAGCTCTGATCTTAATTTTACCAAAGTTCATAAAAACATCCCTGGCACCATTAAAGGTATAGTGGAGTTTGATCATGAATTTTTTGAAAGACGCGCCTTCTCCACTAATAAAAAAAAAGCACTTGCAAAACCCTGTACCTGCTCCCGAGAGGGAGCGTCTATTCAACGTGTGCAAGAGCTTGCAGAGCCCATTTCTCCTCGTTCACGCTCCAATACATCTTCACTGTATTAGAGTGAAGCTGCGACATGCTTCAAATCACTGCATCAGATACTTCGTTCACCAGCTTACCAATAAACATTTTTCCTAAACAGTTTTTTGAACCAAGCTGAAGAGTACATGAAGTTTGGAGGTCTGTAGCAATGGTCTGCATGGATTTGGTGATCTTCGGAGCTAAAGTGCATACCTCATCATCTGCTAACCCCTTTCTGTATATTTATATGTGACTTACCACCCTGTGGCAGTTTTTTCTTATTCTTGATTGCGTTCACTTTGGAATACTGACTAGTAAAGAAATGTCATATTTGTAGAAGCAGTCTGCATGCCAAGGTGCTAGAGTTTACACACCAGTGTGCATGAATGTGATGGAACACTGAACTGTAATGATTTAATAGTAATCTTCGACTAATTTAGGACGACCTCCTGAAAGGTACAGTGGAGGAGCCTCTCCACTTTAAAAAAAAAAGCTGATGACATACGTGATCGTGAAGCATTTCCTTATTTTGTATTTTCTGTGTACACTGATTACAATAACGGATTCCATCTTGAAAAAAAAAATGCCTATATATACGTTGTACCAGCTCCACAGGGGGAACACCTATTAAAATGCTTGAGAGAGCATGCACAAGTCCATTTTTCCTTGTGCATCCTCTGTTTATAAGTTGTTGTTTGTATTACTCACAAAAGCTTACTTTCCAAAAGAAGATATGCAATTTTTCCACTAAATCAGACTCACCACCGTTACGTGAAAATGGGGACGAGCAAGTAGGACGACCTCATATAAACATATCACCAAAATGATTGACAAATAAGAGAACCACTTATTTTTATGATTGGTCTAGAAAAAGAAAATACTTGACTATAACATTAAGGATGCAACTCAGAAAATACCTTAAAGAATATAGTCATTAGTGTTCTCCAAATCCATAAGGCATGTGTACATGACAACACCTCTCAAAAGAACTTAATGAAAAGATAAAGATTTGATCAAGTTTTGGACATTCAGAACTGTGATCTCTTAATACCGTATCCACTGGGGTTCTTCTCAGTTCTGGTTCTCTGCCAGATGTTTCCAAGTCACTTTCGATGCTCTTTTAGATTTAAAACTGACAAAGTTTCCACCCCCACTTATTGTCTCTCACTACTAGCATGTCTCTCTCTCTCTCTTCTAGGATAATGCTGTAAGTCTGATCAGATGATTACAGAATTGATTATCCACCTCTTGTCCATGATAAACTGGTTCCAATTACATTTATTGACCACCTTGTGGTTGAATATGTTGTTTAATATTGAAATTCCATGCTTACCAGGTTAGGATTGGGTAAGTTATTATTTCCACCAGCGCCCCTCACAGTGATCCCATCATAGCCCAAAAGTTTACTTAAGATCTGCAACAAAACTTCCTGCCATTCTTTTGTTTTCGAAGCAATGACCTGTAGTCAATCATAGTTATTTTCCCCCATAAAAGCTAAATTGAAGTCATAACCTTTGGACCAAAGGAGGTTCAAACCAAAGATAGCGCACAGCTTCAGTTATGCAGCAAAGAACCACCAATTGGGGTTTAGTAATCAGTGGTAGGCAAAGTACTCAACAGAATACTTGACTGAAAATATTGATGTTACATTTTACTCACCTACAAGTAAAAGTTACTTGGTCAAACATCTACTCAAGATAAAATGTTCAACTCACTTTTGAAAATACTTCAGTATTCAAAACTGCATGGATTTAAAAAATAATTAAGTATTGAGAAATGTGAGTATCATTTTCTAAAATCAGTACATTTCTGTATAATTTCCAGAGTAATTTTTAAGAACCTTGTAACTTTCCGAAACCACCTGATGTATTGATGTGTAGAACCACTTTGCAACAACTCAGACACCAACTGTAAAGAACTTCAGCATACAAATGCTACACAAAAAAATATTACCACAAAGAAACTACAACTCTGCTTTAAAAATTCATCCTACTGACCAGCTTGGCCCCATGGCAACAACTAACACCTTAATAGAATCTATAAACTACAAATATCTACCCTGAGTTTTTCATTTGTGGAATGTCATGCAAATCTCTAAAACAGTGGTGTGCAATTTCAGTCCTAAGTATCTGCTATCTTGAATGTTGAAATTGCAGTTTAAGAAAAAAACACAACAACAGTGAATTAAAAAGCTAAGCTGAGCCGAAAGGAACAAGAAACTAGCCGCTTCCTCAAATGTACTGGAGTTGAAAGTACAATATTTGGCTTTGAAATGTAGTGGAGTGAAAGTTATAAGTACTCATGTAAAGTAAAGATCCATCCATCCATTTTCTTCCGCTTATCTGGGGACAGGTTACAGAGGGTTAGTCTAAGCAAAGATGCCCAGACTTCCTGATCCGCACACACTTCCTCCAGCTGCTCTGGGGGACCCCAGGCGAGGTGTACAGAGTATAAAGAAATTGTGAGAGTACCGTCCCCTGTGGTGCTCCTGTGCTGCTGACTCCCTGATTACCAGAGTAGTCAAGTAACAAAGTACAAATACTTCGTTACTGTACTTAAGTACACTTTTTAGGTATCTATACTTTACTCCATTACTTTATTTTTTTTCCTACTTCTGACTTCTACTCATTACATTTTCACACAAGTATCTGTACTTTCTATTCCTTACATTTTTAAAACAAACGTTACTCGTTACTCTTGGCTTCGGTTTTATGTTTATAAATATTTATTTCACGTCATGTGCTTCATCCAATGCAGATCATTGGCTCCATCCACATCTAGTGAAAAATAGTGTAATTGGATGAGTCATATAACGCAAACACTCATTGGTTAGCTAAAGGAAATCATCAGAAGCAAGCAGGTGTTCTTCAAACTGCAAACGTGAATTGTCTATGCCATGCTACAATGTCGGATTCAGAAAAAGACGGAAATGTCTGAAAGGTCGGACACAGGTGAGAGCGTATCGGGAGATGGAGACCAACTAGACCTCCCTTACCCTTGGCCCTATCTCAAAGAACTTTTTGAAATAGTCGAAAAATTGAACTTTTCAATTCATATAGTGACTGTTTTTTTAAAGGTTACTACTATTTTTATACTTTAAGCAGTTTTTAGCACATACTTTTTCACTTTTACTTGAATAAAGAGGTCAAGTTGATACCTCAACTTTTACTCAAGTGTTTTTAAACTGCAGTATCTATACGTCTATTTAAGTAACAATTGTGTGTACTTTTGACACCACTGCTGATTAGAGAGCTCATCCTTCAGTCTCACAAACTGTGGTGTGATTTAAGATGTTTTATGCTGTACAGTTTTTAGATCCCAATTTATTTTAGACCACAGTTGAAAAACCTATTTGTTTATAAGTACCCTCCACCTTTTCTGTTAATTAAAACATCAGTTAAATTTCAACCGTTTGTTTACTGTCTTAAATATGCCACAGCAACTGTTAAATTAAACCAGATATACTGATGATATGCTGAGACTGAATGATAATATTTCTTTCAAAATCCTGAGGTATTATATATCACGCAATTCAAAGAAAAACCATAGTGCCTAAATCACAAGAGATTTTATTATGGAACGGTCCCAAAGTCCTCCAAAGTCTGGTGAACATGACATCACCAAACTTATAAAAGTCTGAAGGGGGATTCCTCAACTTGAGAAAATCTCTTTCTTCTTTGCCGTTATCCCTCCTCTACTCTCTGCTGAAATGTGAAATTAGCTGAAACATGAGGACAATTACAAAGACGGCCCAGCATAAAAATGTGGGCACTGGGAAAATAAACCGATCCAAGACCCCTGAACAAATCTGGTTTATTTTACAAATCTTCCTCTGAACTCCTGCCAAAGTTTCCTCCCAAGGCAGTTTCATGTTTACACCTTGGAAATTGCTGGACGATCAAGAGGGAGCACACTTGGACTCATTGCTTTCTTTTGTTCTGGCGGAGGACGCTCGGCTGAGCATCACACCTCAAATGTAACATTAGATATCTCTAATTGGGTAAAAATATGCTGGTCATTCCTTTGAAGTTTTCTTTTTTTTCTCCCCCGATCCATTTCTCTTCCTGTGGTTTTTGCTGTCCTTTCATATATACAATAAAGCTGTGGGAAAACAACAGCCAGTTAGCTATCTTCTTTGGTGTCTGCAAAGACTGTTGAGGCATTTTATAGCTTTTCTCGTTACTGCATTTTCCAAACACTGTGTGAGAGGCAGCAGAGCATGGCTGAATTATTCAGGACTATGGGAGATAAGGGCTCATGGCTGACGTGTTATACTGCACAGCTGTAAAAGGGTCCTACGGGAGACATCAGACGACTGCCATGTCAGAATGTAAACTTGGTTCTCTTATATTGTGAGTAATGCAATAGAGGAGAAGGGCTTCAAACAAATAAAATCCTTATGGATTCAATTTTTATTTTGAGTAATTAGCTGAAATTTGGCGTGCAACCTGGTTAGAGCCCAAATGGTTAAAAGAAAAAAAAATTAATTTTTGTAATGATAATAATATGAAAATCTGAAATGGATAAAGACATCTATAAATTGCCATAAATGTTTAAATTTTGTCAAAATTAGAAACAACTCTTTCAAAGTAAAAACAGACATATCGATTGTCAGTTTTGGAATTTTACTATTTGTTGTTTAATATGCCATTGCCACAAATAAAAAAAACTGATTCCACTGTTTCTCTGATTGTACTTTAAGCAGAATAGAACAAGCATGGCCAAAAGCCTGTAAAATCCTTCGGACTATAGAAAATGTTGAATATGAATGTACTTTTTCTTTGCTGTAATTGTATATGTTGCCCTGTGTGGATATATTTACCAAGAATTAACATCATGATGTCTTCAGAACGGCTGAAATGAAGCACAAACTATTTTAAATGAACTACTGAAATAAGCGATGGAATTAAACCTGTTCAAAAGTAGGTGGCAATGCAAAGTTACAAAAGTAATGGCAACACAATCTATTTGTGCCCTGTGGACATTGCATTTTCTTTTCCTGAGTAAGTATACAGTGTATATATATATATATATACATATATATATATATATATTTTTTTTTTTTTTTTTTTTTCTTAAATCCTAAGGATTATCTTACTCAAATTAGTTATGCCATTGCTTCTGACTGACTGTGAGATACATTTGCACTTGAAGTTTGAAATTGTAACTATAGTTTAACACATATTGTCTGAAATTATTAATTGTATTTTAAAATAAAAAAGCCAATTAAACAATTTTAATTGAAATATAGTAAAAAAAAAATGTCCGGAATTCTTTATTCAGAAAATACATTTTAGAATTGGTTGGAGTTTAACTTATTTAAGTTTAAGCATTTAAGTTTGTTTTTGCTACTAAACATATATAATTAAAATGTTCAATTAAAAATTTTGAAATTCATTTTAAGCTGTTTTGTGAGCTTCTTCAAAATCAGGGTTCAAAAATTAAAGCCAGAAAGCCAAAACAAAGGCAGACAGAAGTAGAACCAATCTTCATAGAATCCGAGGAGTATGCATTAGCTTGTTTTTACCACTGCAAAAACTTCTCTCTCACTCGTTCAAAAATCATGAATATATTTCTGTGTGTGTGTGTGTGTGTGTGTGTGTGTGAATCCTGAAGCCCAATGGCATAAAGTACAAAAATTATAAATAGATTTAATTTTTTTTTCTGTTGTATTTGGCTTCATTTTTGTTTCTTGGATCAGGATTGTCATCAGTAATGCAGAAAACCCTCCATATGTAACCTGATTTTAGTTTGAATATCAGTAGATTATGTTCCCAAGACAATAAACTCACAAAGATATCTCATAACATGAATGTTAGGGTAGGCTATTAATCACATCCATGTGGCTACAATGGCCCTGCCAACATTACAGTAAGTTCCACTCCTGAGGCGATCCTCTCCCATGCCCTGCTAGATCTGCCCCCTGTCCATTTATCCAACATAACTTCATATATGTGGCAAGGAATGGTTCATTATTGCGATTTTGCTCTATTTCAAGCAAACCTTTATGAGGTGAGAACATTGTTTTTCATCTGTCCCAACAATCTCGATAATGGCCTGCCGAGTCAAGGTTAGGTGTGTCAGCTGCAGTAACAGCATTTGGCTCCGAAGCGGCACAAAACCAACAGTGTGTGCCATATGTGAGAGCATTTCGCCCTGGCTCTATACAACCTCCATGCTTAATGGCTAGAACAATTATACATTCCTGCTCTGATCTCGCATCACAGAAGACTGTCAGCTGCAGCATGTCTGCCGTCCCTAAAAAGATAGATTATGCCATTACTGCTCTGAACTGGATAGCTGTGCCCCTGGATAACAGTGTGGCCTCACTGGGCTTTAAAGGAAATGTCACTAATTACCTCCCCTTTGTTTAGGATAATATTGCAAAGTCATCAATCATTTAAAGGGTTGCTACAGTGACTGAAGAACTGCAAGTAGACCTTCTTTTTCTAAAAAGAAAAGTCTTTGGATTGAAGGTTTTGTATCAAATCTAAATGTGTGGAATAAAAATCAGGTCTGGATAAAACAAAAGTACATCTAGGTAACATTTTTCTATTGTAAAGATATTTATTTTGATTATTTTATGAGGTTATTTTTTTATTTTCTCAGAAACATGTTTATATTTTTTAGGTAGCGTTGGTTTAATTTGGAAGGAACTGTCTTTTCTAATTACTGTAAAAATAAACACACAGCTTTATATTTGCCAATATATTCCTGGATTCATTGGTTTTTCACATGCTGTTTCATTGCTGCCTAAAGCTTTATTGCAATGATTCCCAGGTGGGGGTACTCGTACCCCTAGTGGTCCGTGAGTGCATTGCAAGGGGTACATACAAATATTTTATTTGTTATGTAGCAAAATAAAATAGAGCCGTTTTTTGTTTTGCTCTCTGAAGACCAAATTGAAAAATTTAACAAGCTTTTATCAACAAAAAAGTATGTTTTTCTTATATGTTTGACTTCACCTCCAGCTGTGACACACATCCAAACCAAGCAGAGTAACAGACTGTAGAGAACAGCCTGGTATGAGCTGTTTTTCACACTGATCAATCAGAGCTCATCAAAGCAGCTCAGGTGTTTTGATAAAAATATAGTAAAGTCAGTTTGACTGTAAGTTTTGTTTGGAATTTTGTTCCCAATTCTCAAAGTTTAAATGTGATTATAAGTGAGATCCAGTTTTATAATTTTATTTTGTATTTATTTTGACTCCTCGCTAACTTCCAGTCAACATATTAATGTTTTTTATTTGAAATGAAAAGCATAAAATTATAATAATTTAATGCTCAAATAAAATATAAAAAAAAGTTTTTAGTTATTTTAGTTCAGTTATTTTAGCTATGTTCCACTTTTACTGTATGACAAACATCAATACGTTTGACTGAGAGGGGAACTCATGGTAAGACAAGAGTCACAAAAGGGTACATAAGTCCAAAAAGGTTGGGAAACACTGCTTTAGTACATTCTCTTGGGATTTCATAATACAACATAAAGTAGATTCTGTAAAGATTTTACTAAACTGCATCTGAAAGTGTGCTGTGCATTTCTATTAACCCCCACACTGAATTATCATCCAGATCAACCATTACAGCATTTTATAAGTAAAGGGAATATAGCTGTTCAGCTTGAAATAGGTTTATTGAAGAACTTTATCACAGAAAGCTTCATAAAGGCCATTGAATAAAGCAGACAAGTAAGATTATAACACAATAGCTCAGGCTTGAGTTCACTTTGAACCATCATCTAAAAATAGAAAGAGGTTAAAGGTTAAGTTTGAACCTAGGAAAGACTAAGCAGGAGCTTTAGAGCTTTTTTGCAAGATCTAGCTCTTGCAAAACTATATGCATTCAAGTCTGGGACTAATATTGCAGATCTTATTCAACATCCCATCCTGATAGTGGAACATGGTAGTGGCAGAAACATGCAGTTTGATGTGCTTTTTCTTTTTGCAGGGGGGAGACAGCATATCAGTGTTAAAGGGAAGATACAGTAGATGGGATGGAGGTAAACAGGGGGGCATGCCGAAAGGAAACCTGTTAGTGGTCGCAAAAGATCGCAGAATATCAACTATTATTTAGTTAGGACTCTAGTTTCTTATTTATTTCAAACCCTAAAACAGCCAAAGTGGCATAAAGCATGCAAGCCACCTAGGTCAGAAGATGCATATTGTTCAAATTCCACAGTTCTGCCAATTATGCCTACTTTAGCTAAGTCCCATATAAAATATATATGTTATATTATTATAACTACTTCTATTCAAATGAAGAAATGGTACCAAATTTAGGAACTGTATGAGCTGTATGGCTGACTGCATGTGCTCTCTTTCATCCGCTGACATGTGAAGCTGGCTCGGAGCACGTCAGCCTAGCTGTGTGTTTGCTGGACGGAGCCGTCTGCGGAACTGGTTGACAGCTGCTTTTTGTACCTCTGCTTCTGTCTCCTTGAACCCCAGTCGGCTTCAGCAGATGGCCGCTCACACTGAGCCTGGTTCTGCTGGAGGTTTCTTCCTGTTAAAAGGGAATTTTTCCTGTCCACTATCACTACAAGCATGCTTGGTGATGAGTGATTGCTGTTAAGTCAATGAGTCGATGAAATCAGCTGATTGTCCTTAGATAGAAAGCTTTGAACCAATCTGACTGTGTGACCTGGCAGAATTGTCGCCATAAAGTGCCACTAAATAAATCAAGTGAATTTATTTTAATTGCTTTCTAGCAAATATAAACATTTTTAATAATTTTGTTGAATAAATATGGATTGTTAGACCTGCAATTGGGTCAGAGGTCACATTACAGCAGGACAACACTAAACAGATAATACAATGGGGGTTGCCTATTTCCAAGGATATTTGGCTGCAGATTAAAAATACAGGTTGCAATTTGAAAATATTTGGAAATAAAGAAACCTCTGAGAGGCATGTGCATTATTTACTTGAGAAATGTTCACTACTGTGTCTATCATATAAAATCAGCTCATACTAAGATGAAATGTGTATTTTTAATGTGACAAAATGTGAAGAAGTTGGAGGAGTAAACACATTTTAGCAAGGCAGAGGGAGAAAAGAATCCACCCGATAATTCAAATCAGTTTATATTATTAGAGGAAATTGTGCTTTCTCCCTGAGGTTATTGAAACCTCATCTGACCATATCTAATTCTTCACACCTCTGCTTGTTTCATTTTGATGCTCGCATGCCACGGCGGCACACAGCGAGACGGCACTCACATTCCAATAAGGTTGGCAAAATATGGCTCTAGACTATTAATATCCCACAATGCCAAGACCACTGTGGTGGCATCTGCGTTCTCATCCTCCTCCGGTCCTCCACCTTGTCTCATGTCCTCCTCTGTCCTTTGTCAATCTCAATCATATGGTCACATGGTTTTATATAAGGCAGGCAGATTGGTGAACGATAGTTTGAACTTCTGCCAGCAGCCACACACTGCTCCGGTTATTTCCATGTCTGATTAGAGTAAAAGAACAGATATTTCTGAAAAATCATAGACTTTTTCGGAGCAAATTTGTATTTTAAATGTTTTCAGTAATTTTAAACTGAAGAAAAAACTGATAAAATTTGACCTATCCATGTATTCCTGTCATCTAATTATTTCCATTTCATTTTTAATTGAATATTTGTTCCTCCCTCTACTGCCACTGTTTTCACATTTTAATCTTAGTTGATTTTGAAAGATTTTTCATCAACAAACATCCACTGCTGTATTTTAGTTTTTGGACTTAGTGTGTGTTTATTATGAGAAACATTTCAGACAACTGTTTGGCTGCTCGCAATGCTTGCATTTCATTAGTTTCACGCATGCTTTAATTGATCTTTATTTCCCCTGATCACGATCATAATTAAACACCAGAAAGCTGTTGGAGCTACCAGCCATCTGCCAGGATGGATGATGGGCAGTAAGCAGTCTGGGTGTGTGGCTACAAGGCCACTGTGGCGCTCACTGCCAAGACCAACACCTCAAAGAGTCCGATCAAATGTGCTATGACAGTCAAATGGATTCCACAGGCCTGCTCTTTCTTTCTACACAGATTTCTCTTCCTTAGAAACTAAATAACATTTAGTTACTGTAGCTGTTTACAGTCTGAATGAGAATGAAAAAATAATAATGTTCCATTGTTTCATCCATTTATCCTCTTCTTTAAGATCTTTGTTTTTTCTAGATGTTGAAAGCCTTGCTACGGGGAGGTTTTGCCAAGAAGTCATTCATAAAATCTCAGTAAACTGTATTCTTCATAAATTGGCTTTTATAAAGAAAATTTTTTTTAAATGAAAGTAGTTACTTATAAACAAATAACAGTTCTTAAATAAAATAAATGAAAATGTTGGATTGAGTTTGCTACGCCTTATTATTTGAGTTTTTGTTTGGGAACTATAAAATTAATTTCATTATGGGATATTTTAATTGCATCTGGTTACATTTAAATCCTTTAAACCTTTAGATATAGTCATCAATATCCCAAATCCATAATTTGCTCTTCCTTACTGGGTAGAATTAGAAAAGTAAACTCTTAACTTCTTCAAATGAGTAAGTAGGGATGTCAAAATGTTATTCCAATTTTTCTCCTATGCAGCCAAATCTTAAATGGCACCAACCTGAACTCCAGCACCCCACCATCCAGGCATCCCATGGAAAGCTTTGGTTGTGAATCAAATATATCAATAGTCATTTAATTGAAAGGCCACCTGCTCACCATAAAAAATATGCAATTTAAAACACCTATTCTACTTGATTTTCTTGGGATAATGCTCTCATATTAGATTTATAATCATTCCAATTTTTATAGTTCAGGTTTTGTGCCTTTCCAATTCAGTTAGGAACTTAATCAATCCATGCACTCTTCCAGTATTGACTGTTTTATGATCATCCGAGGTCGCCAGGTGTTATTGACCTGATAACCCAAGCAGAATATGACTGTCTGTATGTGTGTTTGACAAGGAGAAGACAGAAATACAAGAGCCTCAAGGATCCGTTGCCTCTTGGAATCACCGACCAGTTAAGCACACCATAAACGAGAGCTGACGTGAACTAATTCATCTGTATGCTTTCTCTGATCCCCTAACATTTGTTGGCTGCTGGTGGAGAGCTCTCCATAAAGACGGTCATATAGTACAGTTGATGTGTAAAAATGGGCCCAGGTGGGGGAGGTGGAACCGACAGGAAGAGTGATGGATGAAGTGGGAATCCCCTCTTTTTTGTTCTCTTTCATTCTCATTCTCTGTGGTGTTTTTCATCTCTTTCCACGGGGTTGCAAAGAGACATGGATGCGTTTTTGACCTCCACAAGGAAACAAAGTTGCTGTTGCCGCAGCTGTGCTCTGTGCAGATCCTGGTCCTCGGGGAGAGACCATGCTGCTGCAGTCGGCTTGGGGAGTTTCTCGCAGCCAGCAGATTTGAGCCCAAAATCATTTTTCAGTGGAGTACAGATGTGAGGAGATGGAAGATCGGAAATACTTCAGCATAAGCAAAGGAGAGAACCGTGGCTTTCACTCAACAATGATTTTCTTCTTGCAGCTTTTTCATAAAGGCTGGTTATGTAGTGTGCATGACTGATAGTTGCCATACCAACAGATTCTCCTACCTGAACTGTTACCTTGGACCTCTTGGCTGCTTTTCACCTCTGCATAGGAAGTTATGTTTTTAGGAGAGTTTTTGTGTGTGTTTGTATGTCTATCTGAGTACTGTACAACTTGAAAATTCATGGACAGAATTTAATGAAATTTTTATCAGAGGTGTCCCTATGCCAAGGAAGAATCCTATTTTGGTGACAATCCAAATCATCTGGGTAAATGGATTTTTCTAGATTTTCTAGCATTGCGAGATAAAAAGCACTCCCCCACTAAACCAGAGGGTGGAAGTAGTAACTATTGACAGCCTCAGCAAGAAAATACAAGAAAAGGCAATGTTTTTTAGTTTGTTAGCAGGATCAATTGAAAACTTAACGTATATTATGGAAATGTCTTAGCAGAGGTGTGCCACATGCCAGATCATGTGGGAGCTTTAACTATAGGTTTAACAATTTCAGGCAAAATGTGCTGCTTGGCAGAGGTCTGCACTTTCCGAGTGCTTTTCTTTTTAATGCTCTCCCTGCTGGGCCTGTCAGTTCAGGTGCATGGCCATGTCACAAGGTTTGCACTGATGTGATACGCTTTCCATTTTAGAATGATGGATTGAAGAGTGCTTTATAAGATGTTCTAAGCTTTAGATATTGTTTTATAACCTCATGCTACTTTAAACTTCACCCCAGGTTTATCCCTGGTCGGTCTGGTGGGTTACTTAATCTTCATGGTGCTTCTTTTTTCAATAACCTTCCTCAATGAATGTCATTCTCAGTTCACAGCTGCACTTCTTCGGTGGCCTCTGAGGGCAAAAAAGATGAACTGGAACTAAAAGCTATACCGTTTTGACTTGTAAAACCTTTACTGAACAATATGTTATTTTCTTCCCTTTTTTACAAATATGCACCACATCATGTTGGTCTCTCATGTTAAATACCAATGAAACGTATTAAGGTTTGCGGTTGCACAGAAAAAAAAAAAAACATTTAAAAGGGGTATTTGTTTACATTTTAGGATGATTGTTAAAAGTGATATGATGGGAACAGAGCTCAGCCAGTTGATAAACCCTTCAGATATGGGGATATTATTTCATATACACATTCGGCTTTGAACTTTATGCATTTTTTGAGCAGCTTTATTCATACAGTGGGGTCTATTTATTGATCAAGGAAAATCCAAAGGCAGTCAATGAAAATATATTTATTATAGTGTATGGATACAAATACATCTCTCTTTTCTCAGGGTTTTACTTAAAAACCCTACAAAAAGGTATTTGCTACTTTTGTTGGTATATCAGATAATATTTTATGGATGTAACATCACTCAATATGTGACCACAATATTGATGAATTTATTCATCTAATTATCTAAGCAACTATAAGGTTTCATAAAGCCAATCAGTTTCTAACTAACCCTTACCCTTAATCCCAACCCTACCCTAACCCTTAAAAGAAGTTTGAGCTATAGGAATAGAAGCAATTCGGAAAGGGGAATGGTGACTTAGTAGTAAGGGCATAAAGCTTCAAACCCTGAGGTTGTGAGTTCCAAACCCACTTCCACAGACTGCCACTGTGGTTCTCTGAGAAAGACCCTTAAACTCCCCAATGCTTGCCAGCCCACTGCTCTCCAAGGGGATGGGTTAAATTTTGCAGAGGTAAATTTCTCCAATATGAGATCAATAAAGTTAAATAATTATTATTAGACTTGCAAAAATTTGATAAATTTGTAAAGTTTTCCTACCAATCTCAATTTACTGGGACAAACTGCAGAAGTAAAATAAATGTATCCCTGCTATAAACCTTTTAAAAAGGGATTCATATTGTATTTAAAGTTGGGAAAACTGCATTTACAGCCATATGGGCGCCGAACCTGTCATACAGTGTGCGGCTGCACTGCAAACCATCCAGCTTGAACACATATGGCTTTCCTTAGATCATTACTTCCATTAAGTCATTAAGCCTTGGCCTAAGCCTAGGCCGTTAGATAGTCACATTAAAGAGTTAACACTTTCCGTCTCCACAACCCGATGGGCTGCTACGTCTGCCGTGGCAGCTGACACGTCGTTTCATCCCTATAATTAGGAAAATTGCTCTTAACAGGTCCTGCATTTAGTAATGGTCTCATTTCTTCCATATTGCTCTGACGAGAGCAAACTGCAAGAAGATGTCCCCATTAACTCTTTGCACCAAGGCTAAATCCCTTTTGTGACCATTTAGTGTGGTTTGATCCGTTATCACCTCCACTACAACATTTGCAACACTCTTTTCCAATAAGCAACCCCACAGCCCTTTCCCTTGCAGAGCTTTAACATATTTTTTGATACCTTTAATGGAGCATCCCTCTCTCTAGATTCTCAGGGAGAGAGTTATCACTACATGTGAGCAATTTGGGAAGAATGGCGAGACAATTCAGCAGAGAATAACACGACAAGCTTTCATCTCACCCCTCCACTCGGTACCCACTCTTCCATCCCTTCATCTCAGCCCGTCATCCATTCACCCCTCCTCTTCTCTGACCAAATTAAATTGAAAGCAGATGGAGTTGGGCCTGGACTGTGCGTTGTGTCAGATTGTCATGGCGCATTATCCATGATTTCACATTGAAACACTGCCTGGCCAGAAACAAAAAAAAAAAAAAAAGGAAAAGAAAACGACAAGACCCAAAGAGGGGGACTAAGATAGAGGGATGAATTCAGAGAGAAGGGAAGTTTTAAAGTTATAAAGAGAGGAGGGAAGATTTAGAGAAAATGAGAGCCAGATATATGGCAGCAATCCCACTGGTCGCACAGCTGGCACATGCTGATGATATGAACACCATATGACATGGAGACAGGCCTACATCAGCTAGGCTCAGCATGGTACCATACCTGTACAGACAGGGTGGAACACTCTGCATAAATCTGAATCCAAAATTCAATAAAGAGCCACTAATTAAACTTAATTCTAAATATTGCTTTTAAATTTGATCTAGAATGGAAAATAGTTTTTTCTTTATATCTTCTTGCATGCAAGTGGTAGAGAGAATCCCCTTGGTACTGTAGATCTCAAGGTCGGACTTAAAAAGATTTTAAAAATCAAGTCACATTTTAAACTTCAAGAGGATGTATTTCTAAGTGCATATTTGAGTTACATTAATGTCTGAAAAATGCTTTGCTATGTGCAAGCAAACCACACGTGTTTCTGTCCCATTTTTCGTACACAGATGCACAGTGCAAAAGTACTAGACGTTTACGTGATAGAGCAAAGGCAGATAGCTGTTAATTAAAACAGAAATTAGGCATGTAGCAAAGTAGCAGGACCTTTTGATAAGATTGTTGGGGAGAAAAGCTTTAAAGCCTTAAGTTAGGAGTTTGGCTCAAAACACAACAAACATGTAGATAAAGTGTACGTCGCCCATGGCAAAACAGAGGGGTGGCTGCAGTATACTGTGGGAATACCTCTCTGTATAAGTAAGCTGGTTAGAAATGATGGGATGGAGCTACATATAATGTCAAACCTGAAGCTGTAAAAGAAGAAGCCTCAAGTCCAGTCTTCAAGAGCCTCTCTCTGGCAACTTTTGAATTCACGCCATTTTTATCATACCTGAATCAAATGACTGGCTCGTAACCATAACTCTGCTGAGCTAAATGTGGGGATTGAGCGTTTAGATTCAGCTGTGTTAGAGAGGAGATGCATCTAAATGTTACAGGATGGTAGCTCTTAAGGTCTGGACTTGAGCTCCACTGGACTAAGGACTTGAAAGAAGGTTAAACTTCCAGCAGACGACAGTGTCTCAGAATTAGGGGGTTTGTCCTGTAACTTGTTACTGTCTCTGTTGATGTGTCCAATCACAGTTTTATCAAACTAATGAAATGGGAAATTGCATTTTGGCAAAACCAAAAATGATGTGCTTGGAAACTTTCTATAAACAGTTCAACTGTGCTTAGTTTTTGTTGCATGTAGTGTTTTCAAAAGCAGTCGGTCTACAAAGGACCTGCTGTAGTTTTTAGAATGAAATCAAATACGATTTATTTGTAAAATATTTTGAAAAATTTATTAATTTCCTTTCATTTCATAGTCATGCTTTTCTCTCTGCTGGTCTTCTTAAAACATAAAACCTCTGAATATGGCGGTAATGTGACAAGATGTGGAAAACTTCAGCTCGAAAGAAATAAAAATAAAAAAATACACAGAAAATCCCCAAAAGACGTCTTTTCTTGTTTCTGTGTGGCATGGTTTTTGTAAGAGTGACCGTTGTTCAATGAATGCTCTTACTCATAACACAGAGGTATGATGAAAGTTCTTCCTCTGCTGTATTTTAATGTTGTTTGTGGCACATGGAGAAACTCGAGACAGAAGCAGAGCAACCCTGCAGCCAACTAGAATTAAGGAGAATAAATGCAGACCGGTTAAAACAAGTAATAATATATGTACAGTAGAAATGTTATGCTTTGTTCCAGTCATAATTGAAATAGCTTCCTAGGTTTTAATTAACATCAACTCAATTTAGCAGCTCCTGAATCCTAACTTGTTTTTATAAGTTAGCTCAAAATGAGTTTAGGAGAAATGTGGGTGGTTGAGAATTGCATCTGTGAACCACTTACTTGGCTGAACTTTAGAGCTAAGATTTTCTGAGACTGGATTTCTTCCTAGAACATCAGGGTGGTTCCGTTCTGTTCGAAATCCATCCATAACACCTGTGCTTTACATTAGCGTCTGTGTTTGACTTTCTGTTGGATGATGTTTTTCTGGTCCAGACCTAAAAATGATTTGACTCAGAGTGTCTCTAAGGGATAAAAAGGTGACAATTGACACTCAGCTGCTAATGAATGAGGTTTATCAGCATTTCAATGAATAGGGGTGTTCAGAAATATTACAAAATATAATCTGCTATAATCTATATGAATATATAGACAACCCAAGTTAATTTGATTATTTTAGCACTACAGGTTTTAAATAATCTGATCTTTAAATGTAATGATTAATTTGCCAAATTAACAATGATTATTATTAACCAATCTCATGCCTTGCAATAAAGCAAAGGTCTTTAATAAATAAGACAACATAGAAAAACAGACAGTTATGTGAACAATGAAAAGATTTTAGAAGTTATTTATATTTAAAAAACTTTCTTTAACTAACTGTTATTTTAATAATCAATTAGTAGGCGATTATTTTTTTGATAGTTTTTTTTTTATCTTCCTAAAAATAAATCAACCTCCTGAGCATATTACAAATAATCTTTATGGAGCAATTTGACTAAAATCAAAGTGTGTAGTGTATATTTAGAGAAAGCACACAGTCAAGAAAATCCAATGATTAACTTAATAATGTGTCAATTTTATTAAACACGCAGCATTATATTAACAAAGTGCCCTTTAAACAGACAGGGCAAGTGCCATCCTACTGTTAGTGTCATGAAGGGACTTTGCAGCAGCCTGGAATGGTGAATCAGTCATCTCAATAAAACCCTCTTCATTAACTAGAGATAAAGGCCTCGTTACCTTTATGAACATATTTAGGATGCTCTGTGTTCATTACTCCAGCTATATGGGGTGTATATTTTCCTTTCTTGAGAATAAATTCTTCCGCTTGTCTTTCACTCCTGTATAAAAACAAAACGAAAACCTAAAATTCATGAATCCTCTTAGTTTAGAGATATTAATTCTCTCTTAGATATGTTTTGCTAAAACATGCTAAGTATTACCTTCCCCAGGACACGTGTGATTCAGGCTCTCATGCATAACTGTGGTGTTGCCATGATATGTTTACGTAGACTATAAGTGACTTTTTCTTTCTGTAAAAATTTGTTCTCACCCTCAACCTCCGTCTGCTACCTAACAGAGAAGAAAACACCACATCCTGATGAAAATTGCACTTTGTTGATGTTTTGCAACAAAACAGATCACCTATGACAGTTTTCAAATTAAAATACAAAAGAAATGTATCAATAATGAAAAAGACATTATTGATAATGTCGACTTATTATTGCACCACACCTTAGCACAATTTTGTCTGTTACTGAATAAAGACATTTCAAAGATAGACATTTTATATTAGTGATGTAATTAAGAGCAAAATTATAAAAAGCACAGAGATATGAGAAGCTATCTAGAATAAAAATTGTTATTTTTGGCTTTTCAAATACATCTGGCTGTGGGGGTAAAAATTAAGCAGAAAAGAGGAAACCAGAACAATGTTGGGTTGACCTGAACCAGCCATGCTGCTTTTACGTATTTCCTTTTTAGATGTCATACTCAGACAATAAAATGTTTTTTTAAAGGTCTTGAGGCCAAAAAATATAGCAAACCTGTTTCAAACTCTCAATTATTTATTTCCACTTAGCAATTTCTTTACTAAGTCACACCATGAGACATTATCCAAAGGATCTCATCTTCAGGTGCTAAAGATCTTAAACAAAAGGAGAGAAATTCTTAAACCATGAGCAAACTCTGAAATTTGTACATCGCTTCATTCTTTCCGTTGGTGAAGATCTCCCATCGCCATCCGAATGCCCTTTGATCTTGCTCTAACTTTCTCCAACAATCATAAGAGCGTAACACTCCAAGTGCATGGTGAAACATTCATCTTGGGTTTGCCACCGAGGGATCAACGCTCTACTTAACCTCCAGAGAGATGGAATTACAAGTTTGACTCCAACCAGCGATATCATCTCATTGCAGGTGTCATTAGCCCAGCTTATAATTGACAGAAGCATTAACATGTCATTAACACATAAGCTCAGACTTATATGTGAACCTTTTAATGAGGCCATCAGTCAACATTAATAGATTAGTTATCATGGGTAATGACTTAGGTGTCTTTGGCTGTCCCTACAGGTTGGAGTGGAGAAAACTCAGCATAATGTTTTTAGTCTAAGGAGGTTGGAAGGGTCCTGTGGGAAATGAGAGGGGAGATTGTTCAGGGCAAACATAGAGGGAGATATCAGTAGGTAAAGTCATCTATACATCTTCTTCATATGGGAGCAATAATTAGTCAGGAACACCAATGGCTTTGGAGGTGGAAGACCTTTTTTTAAAATATTAGATCTTTGTTTTCTGCATCTGTGCATTTGAAACATCAGGTACAGGGAAAGTTGTTCGCCACCCCTTCACATTATAGGAAAATCTTGATTTTAACATTTTAACAGCCAGTTTAATGTTATCCGGAGCTTTAATCTATTAGTTTGTCTGCTCTCTAACCCTAAAACCTCTTCCCACGGTCCTTCTTACCAATCAGGCCAAACTGGAGTCGCACCTTGTTTACATCAGGCCTTGAATTAAAGACAACAATTAATCTCTTGGAATGCCTCCTGTCACCCGGCCGCAGCTGATGATTGATTAAAGCCGGCTCTGGCGTGGCAGTAGTTGGGCCGGGGCTAAGGTTTCAGCCGACAGGAGAAGCTGTATGAACGGTGTGGTCCTTTCAGTGCCAGACTCATAGCTCAAAGAGTCTTTGAGATGCCGCACAGTAACCCCCCCAACCCTAACCACCGCCCCCCATCCCCAACCTTCTGATGTGAAAACCAGGTAGCCCTATAACCCTCCGCTGCACTCTCCTCGGCTGCTGTCTTTCCTCCTTTGCTCCCATTTCTCAGTCCTTGCGGACCCAGTGATGGATTGTATTTTACTCCTCAGAAACACATTGTTTTCTTTAGCACAGCAGGGTATTCTATTTGCAAAGGTCGAGCTGGAGAGGTATTGCGGACATCTATCACTGCAGAGGTGCCTCTGGTAAGCATGTTCCTTCCTTTAAGAGTAGCAGTTGTGAGCGATGGATAGCTGGAGCTGTCTGGTCTCAAAAGACTAATGTAAAGGAAACCAAAGATGTCTAGAAGAGGAGAAAAAAACTGGTTTAATTAGTAACATATTCCCCTAAGATATGGGGGGGATTTGGGATCATAGTAGGGTATCAGTAAAACAGGTAAACCCAGTACAAAATATTTTCAAATCAAATGACAAAGGGTTTTGGTGACCTTTTTAAGAATATCGCTGGCAACCCTGACAAGGGCAATTTTCAGGCAAAAAAAAAAATCAATAGATGGATTGCAGGAGGTCCGAAAAAGAGCAATATTATTTGTTTATGTTTTGTCCAAAGAGCAATTGGACAAAGAAGACATTACTCCCAATCGTCTGGCTGGTACTTCACACACTAGCTCTACCGTGCACAAAAATCCTACCCAAGTTGGAGACCATAATTATCCGATAATCATCACAGAGATGATATGGATTAACACATATCCCTGCAGCATTTCATCGTAAAAGCAGCTTCCGAAATAAAACACCTTTTGAGTTTTGCTCAAGTTACAGTTTCACAAGCCCCACAAATGGAGGCTTCTAAAAGGAGGATTAGCATCTCCAAATCTCCTTTTAGCACCTCCATGTGAAAGTCAAACAGTGTCTGTGTGTCATAGAAGCAAATGACAACCTTGAACTGTCTGGTGAAACAGACTAAAAAAAAAAAAAACAGGCCTGTTTCACAGTATTTTCCCTGCTTCTTTCACCTCTGGAGAGGCTGAATATATATACACAGGTTGTGATATGTTTTACATGCTTTCCTCCTGAGGCAGCTGGGGGGTACTGGTAATGCTGCTATTTCAACACGGCGATGATGTACACACCCCAGCTATGTTGAAATAGATTGGAGATGATGGGAAACACAAACAGGATGAGTGGCTCTGAGACTCTACGGCAACATTTTAAAATAAAATAAAGGAAAAGGTTGCATATCACAGTTCGCTTTCTTTTCTTTGCAACAAAAATCAAAATAAATGTTGGTTTTGAATATCTAAGAGTAGCTTTTTTGCTTTATGTGCACAGAGAGGCGGTGGGGCTTGCTGGATGCCCAGCAGATTAAAGGTGGTGGGTTGCAGGGTGGGGGGGGTAGGGTTGTTGGAGGGCTGAACTTGTGACCCCTCCCTTGGGCATGGGGCCCCTGGGGTTGTAGTATCATAGAGCTGATCCAGTCCAGCCTGCCTGGCTTGGCTCGTTCCACTCCCACAGCTGGCACATAACAGGCAGCACTCACTGTACAGCCCCAGCGCCTTCCAGCAGCACTGCATGAGCTCATTCTCTGATGCAACACTGAAGCCTCACTGTAAAAACATCACTCAGAGGATCTGAGATAATCCCACAAATAAGTAGCTCTGAGAATGATAAAATCACACTGTGAAACTCAATAGGAGCTGTAACATGAAAGAGGTTTCCTTTGATTGTTCCAAATAAAGGGAGAAAGGTTGGGAAACACATCGATAGGAAAGGTAATTATTGATGTTAGGAAGCATAAATCGAGAAAAGTATTTTTATCGAATATGAGCTGCAATGCAGTAGTACATAATAAAACAAAAACAAAGAAACAGACTAAAATACTTTCTAAGTAAATGTAAATAATAGCTTTAAATCATGTCTAATTAAACACAAACTCAATGCAAGAGAAACAAAATAACTAGAATTCAAAATTATTTAGTTTTCACACAAGAACTGCAGATAAAGGTAATTATTTAGCTATTGTATTTCAATTGTATTTTGATCTATTTAAATACTGAAGCAAAACGTGTCAAATGTTTTAATTATAACTAATTAGAAAAATTCCTTTGTATAAATATATTTAAAAATCTACGGCATACTCCTTATAATCAAGAATTATTTTATTTTATAGTTTCTATTATAAAGAAATTATAAATGTTGTTTTATATAATATTTTAAAATTTAAAACATAGATCTCCATTGCATAAAATTAAAATCTAATACCAAATTCTTATATTAAAGTAATATATAATTTGTCTCATCCTGATTTACAATGAAAAAATCATAATAGGCTACATGTGCACAATTATTTAGATTTAAATTCTAATAATTGTCCACTTCTGTGCCTCTGTCATCTGACAACACTTCCAATAATCAGCCGCATTAATCCCGTTATCTGCTCTTTATATCTCATAATTCAAACTGAAGACACGTAGCATGAGCAGCCTCAGCCTAACAATAATTATCGCATTAATTAGTGAGACAGTATCGGCTGAACAGCTATGCCATTTTTATAATTAGGGTGTTTCAGAATAATAATTATTATTTCATAATTAATTGAACATTTCGGTGCTTATTGCTCTGTGACATGAAAACTAAATGAAGTGTGATTTTCCTTTTTGGGAATATTCATTTATATTTAGCTTGTTAATTTAGATTATTTAACACATAATAAGACATGATATTTAACAAATATAATACATAAGAATAAATTCAACCAGAAAAGTGTCAGAAATAAAGCAAAAACAAAATCATAATCTAAGAATGTTTCAAAAATGTATAAAAAAAGAGGAAAATTATTGATTCATTATTAATTTATTATGATGCAAATTATTGAATCCTGTTGTTTTGTCTTTTTGGTGCAGCTAACATCCTTAGTGCATGGAAGACCTTTGTGTTGTTTCTTAGGAATCAGCGTTTACTCTGACTGCTCCTCACATTTTCAGAGCAACCTTATTCAGAGGGGGAGGAGTTAGGACCTGGTTATCAGGGTGTCAGCACCCCCTGCTGGTTTTACATCCCTAAAAGAAAGAGAAAGTCAAACTGCCCTCTGGTCAAACTCCACCTACCTCAACCATTCATAGAAAAATGTCTTCCTCTCATTTTGACAGTACATTACAGAGCTTCAGACCTCAGCAGATGAAACTTAGTCATGAAAACTTTCAGTTCCAGAGTAGAGATCCATAAAAACAAACAGCAGGGTGTCGTCTTTGGGATTTCTATGATGCTACAATTAAGGGGGGGTCATTGAATCTCAGTAACTATTAGAAACTAAAGAAAAAATTTAACACTTTTGGTTTAAACTAAGTGAGTTTTAGTACACATGTAAATCTGTCTACCTTCTAGCGGTATTGACACTTTACTACTGCCAAATCTTGTAGACAATTTAGTACAAAAATCTTTCTTTAGCCTGCTTTAAGATTCCTACAGATGTCTACTAACTGTCTACAACACAAAAAAAAAATTATGTTGATTACCAATGAACAACAGGATGTTAGTATTTTTATTCAAACAGAAAGCTAATTATTTCCACCACTTATAAAATAATGCAGCACTGATCATTATAGCTGTAAGAATGTCATATGTAATATTTATTTACTATTTTGATCATTCACAGACTTTTGCAGCAGTAAGATAAGATTAGATAAGATAAGAAATATCTTTATTGTCATGTAGAGGGGAGAATAAAGTGTGGAAATTAGCAAAGTGTACACATTATAGGCTGCACAACAGAAGAAAAAAAATACCTATGAGAAAATAAAAAAATATGTTATACTGTTATTAATAACCAAAGGCATATCTAGGTAAATAAAAATAGAAAATGTTATAAAAACTTCAAAAGAAAAGAAATAAAAAAAAAATCTATCTATCTATCTATCTATCTATCTATCTATCTATCTATCTATCTATCTATCTATCTATCTATCTATCTATCTCAATAAGCCTAGTTTTATGTTATCCTTTTTTCCACAAATTCCAATGTTTGACTTGTCTGGTTTCATAGAATGGCTTTATAAACTGGTGTTACATCAATCATCATTACATTTTTAGAGTTTATTTGGACACAAACAAAAACAAAAGCAGATTATTTTGTCAATCAGAGATTCCCAGAGGTGAGCAAACTCATGAAACAGTCTCTCCACTGCAAATAAACACATATCATGAATGACACCTAAAATCAGTATAAATAATTAATGAGACGGAGTTAATCTGAATGGTATTTTGATTAGAAGGTTGGAGTTTTTCTTTGTGAAAGCAGGCCCTTCATATAATGGTGCACGGTAACAAATGTCTTGGAGACGCAGTAACAGGACAATCCATCAGGTAGAAAAATTAAGTAAAAGCTGCATATACAAACACAAGTGTTTTAATTCACACTCTTTACATATCATTTAGACTTGGCTTGACATCTGGCTGACAGAAGAATAGTCGTTTCGTTTTGTTTTCTAATGTTAGACAGCTAATTTGATGCATACTTCTCAGTAAAATATTGCCCAAAGAAAGGACTGACTCTATTTAACTGTTTTTCCCGTTAGAAGATGAACATATGGCACATTTAAATAGCTTCTTCTCAATTATTCACAGAGATAAATGGATTTTTCAAATGAGATAACTTTTGTTCAATATTTTCTTGGAAGTTATAGAATAGGTTTATCAAACTATGTATCTTTTTAAACACACACTTTAATAAATACGAGGAAAATAGCTTAAATTTCAAGACAAAGATTAAAGATGACCGGTTGTGTTTGATTTGCATGTAAATTTTTACACTTAATATTCCAAAAATCTGGAAAAATCAGAGTCTCAAATCAACACGTCATAACAACAGCATGGCCATCTCCCATGTGGACGTAGGGGAGAAGGGTGATACTCCGGGGGGCTTTAGGGTCTTGTTGTTAGCCAGGAATGGGTTGCTCTTTCTGGGTTATCGGTTTTCTTCCATGACCCCCGAGTGGAGCAGCAGGGCTGTTGTGTTGTTTCATTATCACAGAGGTTCACGTAGCATGGAGAGGCGCCATCATTATCCATCAGGCTTAATGAGACTATCTTGCCGCCGTAAAGGTCAGGCAATTACCGCTGGTGCAGTTTTCAGCCCGTAGACGAGTAGAGGGCTAGAGAAAGAGGGTGGCAAAGTAGCTATCACACACACAGACAACGCAACAATAAGGACTGTTTGTGTGCTCGATATGTAGGTGTTGTCAGCGTTTGACGAAAAGATTCTTATTTTGTAAAATGCCACAACAGGAAGATGGGATTTGATAACCAGAATACTATTTTTAATATTTTTTAGAGCTGGAGTAATTTAGGTGATGTGCTGTTATTCACAGAAACAAAATGACTTCCTCATTTAAAAAAGCAAAGAACTAAAAAGATATGCATTCATTAACTTGCTTTGTGGTCCAGCTGCAGTTCTTTGGATTGATTTATGAGCAACTGCTGCTCGTTGAAACAGTGGGTGACTTCCCAGTCATCTGGATCATGTACAGTATATGACAGGCCTATAATTGGATCAGCTGCTGGACCTCTGACTTTTGGCATATGACATCACCTCAAAGATGGCCGTGTATATCTTTTGACTGTACACTGGCATGAATTCAAACAATCCTCCGTTTATATTTCATCAATTAAACTATTCAAATCGAAACATTAATATACACAACTGAAGTGTTTTTTGGCCTATTTTAGTAGATGTGTTTATTTTCTTTATCACTTCCTTTTTTTTAATGTCTGTGAAACCCAAATACTCTGTTTACATTTTGTTGGTGAGAATATGACAAATTTTTTTCTTCTAAATATTAATGGCTAAAAATTGCATTTATTTCATTGGATTATTTATGCACTGAATTTTTGGTTTTCTTTAGCTTTACCTCATAAAAAAAAGAAATACCTAATACGAAAGCCTAAAATGAACACTTTTCAATTTTTGTGATGGGCCTGCAGGAACAGAGCCTGCATAATTTTTTTAAACCGTAGCAAATGCCATGATTATTTATTACAAATGATCAAGAGCAGGAGGCTGTGGAATATATCTGTGTAGCTTCCTCTATAGCAGGACCTGGTAATGCCAGTTGCTTAGGACCAGTATCCTGCAACTTTTAGATGTGACCTCGGTCCAACACACTTAAATCAAGTATTTAGATTAATAAGAGGACTCTGGAAAATTGACTTCATGCTGACAAGGTAAGTTGGCCATTTGATTCAAGTGTGTGGGACCAAGGAGCCATCTAAAAGTTGCAGGATACTGGTCCCCAGTAAAATGGAATTGCACCCTCCTGCTCCTGGTGAGGTCATTAAATTATGTCCTCTAGGTCAGTGATTCTCAACCTTTTTGAGTTGCAACCCCCAATGTAATGTGCACTGCTGTCCTTAACCCCCTATCCCAATGCCATGCAATATACTTATACCACATATTTACATAATCAGACGAGCACCACACTGGGATTTTTTGGGGGAAAAAGCAGCATCAAAAGGCTAACTTTCCTAACAGACTGACAATGGCTACTACATGCCCTCATTTTGTCAATGTAAACATAATAACACAAACATTATTTTCTTTTCAATGAAAATTTTTTTTTTAACAGTGTATGTATAAACTTCAATTAAACTGTAATTAAGCACAGTAAAAAAAAAACATCTCATGTTTAATTTTAAACATCTATGTTTCTGAGAGATAATATAAATATAAAAAATAAGTTACTTGTCAAAAGCAGACATGTTTTTTCTGCAGGGCGAAGGTGGCAAAAGGCTATAGTATCCATTTGTGCTTTTTCTGTGTCATACTTTTAGGGAAAATTTATTTAAAACTTTCAAGCAGGCTGCTAAAGTCAGAGGCAATAATTCCTTTCATAGTTTGAATGGTTATTTCAAAACTCCCCATCCACTCAGCCCATCGCTCCAGCTTTCTCCTAAATGATGTGACCTTACTGGACAGGTTTGATGCTGTTGTATTGTTGAAGCCTAGTTACAACAACAACAACAACATAACTGGTTTTGAGTGACAAAATGCCTGTGTGAGACCAACTGTTCACCATCTTTCAAATGTCCCGTCAGAAGGTGCATTATTTTTGTTTATTTCTATTTTTCCAAGATGATTTGGCAATCCCCAGATCTCATCTCGTAACCCCGGTTGGGTGGGGGCCCAAGGAATGAGAATGGCTATTCTAGGTGAACGTCGCCCCATCGAAAGAGAGTCAATAAAAGTAGTTCAGTCATCCGATCAACTTGTCTCATGTGCATCATTCAAAATAACAAAATTGTAAATGCTGTTTTCCAAATAAACTTATTTCATCTATACTTTCCTTTTTTTTTTTTTTACCAGGTTATAACCAATAGAAAAGTATTTGCTTAAAGGGATAGTTCGGTATTTTTGACATGAATCTGTATGGCATCCCCATCACCAGTGTCATGCAATCACACTGACTTACCCCTGGCAGCATCCTGTGAGCAGAGTTCTCGTCCAGTTTTGGTCAAGCCGAAAGTAGTCCGGCAGGTTTGCTAGAGCCAGCGAAATAAAACGTTTCTCTTCCCAAAACATTATGTGTTCAAAAGAGTGATATTTTTGCATCCCAAAAACGTTGTAGTGGAAAAAGTCACACGTCGTTATCACTTGGTCCTATTTTCTCTCTGTTCGTATCAGTGCGCGCCGTCATTCAGACAGCTAGGGCCTACTAACCTGACAACAGCCAGATGCATGTCTCCCTCCGCCTAGCTCCTAGCTGGGCGGAGGGAGACATGCATCTGGCTGTTGTTGAGCTTGCTGTCTGAATAACAGTTCATAAAGCTAAACACAACCTCTCAGAAGATGACTTTTCTGACTGCTGAACTAAATCAAATAAATGTCCCTTTCTTAAATAAAAAAAGTTCAAATGCAAATAGAAATTCCTGAGGTAACAGCAAGACAAAGCATGTTTGAAAAATCCTGACATTAGGAAACCCTCTATGAGTTTACATGATCATTGTTGCTATGCTCATTGATATGTCCTTCTCTCTTCATCGACAGTGACAAATGAACTCCAGAAAGCCAAAGACAACATGGAAAATGTACTGTAGATCATTCCTTCATGCAGTGCTTAAATTTAACATACAATAACTCTACCCTAACTGATTTCCCCAGCAATGAAAAGATAGGCACATGAAAAATGTTTAAAGAAAAATAGCACCCCTCCTTGTATCGGATCGCTGTCGTGCTCCCCAGCGCTGCAGGCAGGCCCAGGACAGGTTTATGTTCCCCTTGTAGGGTTTGAACCACTGGTTACAGTGTTTTAACGGCTGGATTAATGGGGTGGCAAGAAGAGCCATAAATTGATAATACAACCACTGAACATACTTGCCAGGACAATTAAGATAATACAAGTGGAAATAGAGCCTCCATGAATCGCCACAGTAGAGAGCGATGGCTGCATTACAGTGATGCGTGCCCTTGAGGCCTTTGGCTGGAAACTGTCGTTGGTATTCTTCCAGGGATGAGCAGCTATAAACTCCTAACAATCACACATGACACTTTGAGAGTAAAAGAGGACATTTTGAAAATATGGTGGATAGTCTGGGTAATTTATCAAACAAGCAGGCGGTAGACTTCCACTTTGAAAACTGCCACATCTTTTTGGTGTGACAACAGTGATTGAAAGATCAAATTTGAAACATGAAAGGCAAAACGATTTGTCTGGGAATATGTTATTTTAGTCGAACTCCAGGTCTGACTTTATTTTATTACATGAGGGTTTGACATTTTAAAAACTGTAACTGTAAACAAGGTTCTCAAATCTTGGTGTGTCCTAAAAAAGTGGGCTTGCAGGAGAAATTATTGCCAAAAAGCTTAGAAACTTTAGAAAATTATAAAAAAAAAATCTAAATATGTTTATGAAAAGTTCTATTTTCGGTCATATTAATGATTAAACATCTTCTGGGTCTTTTCAACAGTATTTTTTAACCTTTATAAAAGAAATGACCCTGTTTTCCATTTTCTGCAACCATTGCACCAGATAACAAGAACAAAGCAGCAAGCAAGTAACAAGAATAAAAGACTTAATCAGATGGTAGAAAATTACAGAGAGGTTATAATAAAGATAAAATGACTTGATTTGATGCCTAATGAAGATTCATGGATGTATTTCTCTGACACAGAGCTAATTGCAAGCTAAGATTCCATTAATAGCTCATAAAAATATTAAGCTGCATTAGCTAATAAAAGCAGAGTGCAACAATGTTTTGTTAAGGAATTCTGACCAAGTTAGTCATAGATTTACCTACAGAAAAGAAAGGAATGTTTTTAACAGCTTAAAACTGAAGAAGGTTGATTTAAGGGTGATAAGAAAAAAATACAAAGATGTTTTCAATAAGAGTTCCTTATGCTTGTTTATCTAAGAATATGCCCTTTGTTATTGTTTTCTTGCGCATACATTTTTAACCCTTATATTATGTTAAGGGTCAATTTGACCCATTTCAGTTTTTGTGTTGATCAAAGTACAGGTTATCGTTTTTTCATCTTCATGAAATTTGGTGACTTTTCCTCATCTGGGGTCATGAACATGTATGTAAAATCTGGCCACTCTGATGTGTACTGGAGTGTCTGTGCAGAGTATGTATACAAATATGATGTTATGGGTCAATTTGACCCGGACACTTTAATGTGGGTAAGTAGCCATTCAGGTAAATAAAAATGGCTCTTTGATGTACTTTATTCTTTTCATTTGCCTCTGAGACCCAGACCCAGGTGTGGTAAGGGAGGGAACTGTCTTACACTAGTTCTTGTCACTGCTCTCACGTCATCTATATGAAAAAACTCACCAAAAACTGAGCTCCTGAAGGATTACAGCTGAGTAGTCTTTTTCACAAATTTTGAACTTGGATAGTGATGTAGAGCAAGAGTTTTCTAAGGCTATTCCAGAATCAGAAGACAAAGTTATTGTTGACCCACATGATCAATTCTCCTACTATGAGATGGAATCAGAGGAAGAGTCTTCTATTATCCCCCGAACAGATGAAAGCCCAGGAATGAGGCAATCATCTTCTGCAAGAGTGACAACATCACAACACCAGAGTTGATGCAGACTATCATCAGCTAATTCGATAAAACCTCCTGGTCCTACCAGATTTGCAATCACATGAATTGAAGAGATTCAATTAGCATTGCTCAGAATGCCCATATCATAATATGGGCAACCTGAAGTGCAAAATCCAGCTATGCATGATATATGCAAGTATATACTGGAAAGCTACCTGGAGGAAAAGCTTAGAAGAATCAGGGGATGTGTTTGATGCTGGAGATGAATGAAGGGCTGCAAGTCATAACATCACTTGTGACAACCTCTATGTCCTACCTGTTTGGAGAAGAACTTCAGAAAAGAAAGCTGACCATGTTGGGAACAGAAGGTTCTTATCATGAATATAATGCAAGCTGATATATCTCTGAGCACAAAAAGGACTTGAAGGCACAAATGATCCTGGATTATAACTCAACCAGAGGAGGAGTTGACAATCTGGACAAAGTCACAGCAATATACAGTTGCCAGGGCAAGACTGCCCACTACCCAACCAACATAAAGTGGAGACGGGTGAAGAGAAGAGGAAAATATCACAGCTCTGTCCCTCCAGAGAGGACAGTAAAACAAGTACATCTTGTGTGAAATGTATGAATTCCATCTGCAGAAAGCAGTTACATTCTTCCCATCATGTGGAGAACTTTAAAATTGTTGAATGTTCAAAATATTAGTAACTAGCGAATTTTAAAGCTAAATTTCAAAAAACAAAATTTGTGAAGAGGGAACATTTTAAACCTAAATAAAGTGTGTGAATTAAAACTGTATGGTTTGTCACTTGACTTAATGTTTAAGTAATCTAAAATAAATTGGTTATTGATTTAACCTGTTTTCTTGACTATTTTGCTTGTATTTACACAGTGCGGGTCAAAATGACCCGCAACATAATGAATGTAATTTTTTTTCAACATAATATAAGGGTTAAAGGAACAAAAAAGACACTTCATCAAGTAATAGGTGTTACTACCTTCAGCTAATAAGACATGGTGATGCTTACATTTAATTTCACGAGAACAGGAAATAATGTTTAAGAAAACCATATGTTTCAATTCCTTTGCTCTCACACCATAGAGTGATTGAGGGTGAATGACAAGCTGTGTTTTATCTGTAAACAGTGTAAATTAATCCAATTGAGTTTTGATTTGTCAAAATCTTGTATAATTCAAACACCAAAGTAAAATTATCCCAATCATTTTTATGGTTTGAATTATGTTAGCGTTTGAAAATGTGATTTTCATATTTCTTTTTTCTTTCTGTGTAAAAGTCCTTTAGTCTGTTTCAGAGAAGAGGCTACGTTTTTTTTTTTTTTTTTTTTTGAATGGAACAAAGTGAAGAATCTCACAAAAAAATATATATACATCCAAGACTCATTCGATTTTTTCTTTTGTTTGAACAAATAAATATTTCAAAAAAAATAACTATATATATATGTATATATATATATATATATATATATATATATATATATATATATATATATATATATATATATATATATATATATATATATATATATATATATATATATATATATATATATATATATATATATAAAGAAAGAAATTGAGAATTCATTACAGCTTACTAACAATGGTTAGCAGCCATAATAAATCCCTGTACTATACCTACTGATATTTCAACAGAATCTGCAAACCCATCCAATGTCAATTGAAATGATAGGTTTAATTAAGATTTCTGAAAAAAAAGTGAAATAAAATTGAATGACATGTCAAATTAAAAACCATCATGAATCAATGAAATACTTAACCACCAAAATAAACAAAAAGGGTTTGCTTAAGCCTGGAGTATGTAAGTGGAAACCAATGGATGGGAAATGGAGGTATGGGCAAACTGATCCAGAACTAGCACAAAATCTTAAGTGTCCTAGATGGCTATATTTCCTCATGCTATTTCATAAACTAGGTTTAATGGGTGAAATACATTAGGGACAATTTTATTTAACGGTTAGCTTTTAGTCAAATTGAAGATGCATGGCAGCACTTTTCTCTGCTCAAACAATATCTCCATTAAGTTGGCCAATTTATCCAAAGATAATACAGATACATTCTCCCATAGCGATTCTTTGAAACTGAAGAACTTCGGGCAAAAACAAAAGGGATTTATCATTAACGGCTGGCCGGTAATGGTACTGGATGTTGGCATTATAGGTAAATTATAATAAATGATTTTAAAGCCTCACATCCCTTCAGCTTCAAGGCTTTTATAAATGGATACAGAAAAGACCCTGAAGCTCATGAGCGGGCAGGCCCTCCGAAGCGCCCGATTGATTTTCTTATTTTCATGCTGGCAGCCTTGCTCTAAGAAATGAGTTTTAATCCTGGCAATGCATGATTAAGCCTAGCTGAGCTTAACGTCGGGCCACTCGACTGGGAAAGTGGATGTGGTGGAAAAGAGGTGAAACAATGAGAGCTGTGACAGAAGCAGGCTTTTTCTCAGCAAGCCTCTGGGTTTTCATTTAAATTGGTGCTTGTGTGTGGGAGTTGCACTTGTTCAGAGGTCCTGAATGGCATCTGTCAGGTTCTTGATTAACGAGGCCTTCTGCCCTTCAATTCCTCAGCTTGTCAGTCAGAGAGGACACATTAATCTTCATCGGCCGCCTGTCAGGTCAGGGCCAGTCCGAGACGCCCACTAGTGTGTTACCATATAGCAGTGCCTTTAAAGCACCTCTGTGTGTTTGAACATTGGTCACATGTGTTTCAGAGTACATGTGAGTGTCCTTGCTGCAGTGTAATTTTTAATGTATTCATGTGAGTGTTTGTGCATTTGGACATAGGCTGGCAGGAAAGGGGGAAATAATGAGGTGGAGTAGAGAGGTGAGGTGTCTAACACACAGTTTGATAAAAGAAGAAAAGTGGAAGATGTTTGTGGGGCAAAATGTCAACAACAAAATATAAACAACGGTCTTTTACTACATCTGTGCCTTTCAAAACATGACATTTGCATAATTTATTAAGATTCACAAGCGCATGTGGACTGTGATGCATCTGCATCAATCCCTCGTGAGAGACGGAGAACCCAGGCTGAGGTGCTGGTGGGTTGTTTGGTGGTGAGTGGGGGTTAGGATGCTCATGGTTGTGTATGAGTTGGTGTGTCTGTGTGTGCGAGGGGAGACAGATGGAGAGCAGTGCTTCGCCTCCTGCCAGCAGACACTCACTGGCAGCGATCACGTCTCAAACCGCACCCCGCCTCAACGCCTCAGCGCCACCTCTCCCACCAATCAGACGCGCCCAGCTGCACACTCGCCGGCCAATCAAGCTGCGAACCAAGAAATAAAAAAAGGCAGTTCAATTAGTGTATAATGAAGGGACATTCATCATTCAATTAGGCATCTGTCACTGAGACACAACAGGAGACCGATTTACAGCAACCAGAAAGTGAAAGGCAGGAATAATTTAGGGTTGGGAAAGGCATAAGATAGAACAACCGCAACAACAATCATTCATGTAGTTATGTATGATTTAAAATATGAGGAAGTGAAAAAAAAATACAGAAAAACTGAAGCTTTACAATGTTTAGTCATATTGCAGTGAAAATGTTGTACCCGCTGAATGCCGTGCCAAAGAGGAGACTACAAAAAACATGTGTGGAGAATATGACTGTTAAGTTTTAGCAGAAGCCTCTCTTCTTTCAGTTAAATTAAGTTCTATATGCAGATAAAAGTAGATTATTTGTTTGGTATAAGTTAGCAGGTACAGCTGCTGAAGAGGTGTGCTCGGATTGTTGCAGTTAATTTTTGAAACATAGGCACCACACCATTGCTTTTTTCCCTAATGTTTATCACCAAATAACACCAGTCACAAATTGAAACCTTTTGTCATGGTTTGGTTGAGGTTTGAGGACCAAATGCAGCAACTCGTGTTAAAATCGCCTCCGCTCTAATGAGCATGCTAAGGGAACACCAGAGTCAGATTGACCCGCTACTTTACGTGACACAATTGAATGCAACATACGGACACACAGCGCCAGCCACATCTGCTCTAACAAGCCAAAATAACTCAGTTTACGTTCGATAAACAAGGCACAGCACTGGTAAGAGGGATTCGGACAGATAAAAGTGCAAAACAATGAAGCCCTCTTACTACACCCTGGCTTCCTTACATGTTGCTCTCCATTGTTTACTTTTCTGATGTCGCAAAGGTGACATCATCAACGCTAACCCTGTGTGATGCTGTCACTAGAATTGCAGCCACAGGGGGACAGAGGCCACACAGCAGCTAGCTAGGGGTTAGACCCAGAGTTTTTTGCCACTGGGAAGGAAGCCAGATGCAGATTATTTGTGGGATGTGTTAATATGGTATTAACAGTGGGAAAGAGGCTTAAGTGATGGTTGGTTCTAAGGAACTGGAGGAAGCATGTCAGAAGACCAACATGAAATCAGCAACAATACCTAGATCTGGAAGAGACATGGTGATCCAGAGGAACAACAGCAGCAAACAAGAGGTGCAACCAATAATGGCTGGAAGGCTCACACCAGGGAAAGGACAAAGACTGGAAATGGTCTCGACCTTGGGTTTCTTAAAAGACTTTTATTTACATTACTTTTACTTTTGTATGTATGTATATATATATATATATATATATATAATTTTAACGCATTTCTAATCTAATTTTTATAAATTGTTGCCCTTGCATTGCCTTCTCTGTCTGATTAAGAACAAACACCCCTGGTTTGGCAGGCTCATCTAACTACCACTTTCTTCGACTTTATCCAAGATGTTGTGTTAAAGATAACAAGTCCAATAGGGATATCTAGACATCTCTCTGTGACACTCTCCTGCCCATTCTGATATTCTGATGCCAGAAATGATATAGTCAACCCAACAAGTACCAGTTCTGCAACATGCATTCCTCCCAAGAAGACGTGTACAGAAAACCTTCAAGGAGAAGTATCCTGGACAACTTCCTAAACTACCTTACTTCACTCTAACATCTTTCTACAGTATGCAAAGGAGCAGCAGCTCTGTGAGCTTCCCTGGATGACAAAGCTCTGCATTATCTCCAAGAATGAGGTATTAAATGTATCACAAAAAAAATAACTATATATTTCTGTTAAAATTTAAGGGCATGTTTCAGCCAAACACGTTATATGCCAAACACAAAAATGTGTGTCCCAAAGGAACGTGGTATAAACCACGGAATAACCACCTCTTATTTAGACTTAGAAATTCAATAAATTAATCACAAAGACACACAACCATGCACACACACACTACTAAGGACAATTTTAGAGAAGCCAATTAACCAGTCATGTTTTTGGGCTGTGGGAGGAAGCCGGAGTACCCAGAGAGAACCCACACAAGCACAGTGAGAACATGCAACTCCATGTAGAAAGACCCCAGGCTGGGAATCAAACCCAGAACCTTCTTGCTGCAAGGCAGCAGTGTTACCTACTGTCTCACCGTGCAATCTATTTGAAATTTAGCCGGAGTCAAACAACCCAGCTTGAGTTCGGTGCCTGTAACATTATCAATATTCTCAAGGTTGACCAAAACAAGTTGCATGATATGCCTGAGCATCCACACGAGATAAGTTGAATAATGGAAAAAAAATCCAATCCACAAATTACAATTTAGAGATTCTGCAACTAAATGACTAATTGTGCATTTTTTGCATGTATCAACTTAATGTTAATTAGTCATGCATGGTCTGACATTTCCATTTATAGATTAATTTTATCTATATCCATTCATATTCCTTAAAGATTCGTGAAATGCTGCTACAGTTACTTTTCCATCTAAAAAAATATATATTTCCTTTTATTTAAATGCAGTCACATCTTGAAGCAGAAGATAAATAATGTTTGTTGTTCACTTTCTGTCTTTCAAGAAGAAGTGAACCTTTCAAGCTTTTTAACTACAATTATGGAAATAAATCTGTAGAAATGGGATAAACAAAAAATGCAACCATTCTTCTTCTTTATTGTTTTATTTCATTTACACATCTGAGTTTTGCTGAATATTTATATTGAAAAGCTAGAATAAATTCCACTGAAAACCTCCTTACCACATTTAAACACCTTCATCACGTTGTCTCCTCTTGCTTTCCGCATCTCTCGAAGCCTCTCATACCAGCTGTCTCCAAACCCCTACGGTCCTCCCTCCCTTTACTCCCCCATTTCTCCTCCCCTCCCAAGTCCCCAACCAAGCAGGGAAATGATCCCTAGTAAATAATATATCAAGATAAATGATAATTGCTCTGATTTTTTGTGTGTTTCGTATCACTTAATGAGTGCTATAAATTAGCAATGAATACGGCTGACAGCAGTTGTCAGATGAGCTTCAGGATCCCAATGGTTCAAATGCCCTCTTTCATAATTTTTGGGGGGTAGGGGTTGATTTTTTGGGCATGTTTCTGATTTCTTGACTGTGACATTGCCTTTTTACCTTCTATTATCTATTTCTTAAACAATATAGAAAAATAAAACAATTTGATTGAGAGAGTGCTCTGTTAGAGTCAATAAAACAAAAGTAATTAGCTTTAAAAATGCAGAAAGTTAGGATTTGCACTGAAATACTACCTAAAATTAGGAAGAAATCGCTTTTTTATTTCGTTCATTAAAAGTCCTATTTTCTAAATTAAAGCTACAGTGTGTAATTTTCAGCGACATCTAGCGGTCAGACTGCAGACCGCAGCAACATGAACATCTCCCCCCCACCGCTTCTCCCCCCCAACAGTACGGCGAGCGTTACGGGACAAAATTTCTTCCACGACGTCCGCATCACCTACCTTCTCAAGTGATGAGGTTTGTTTACATAGATAATTTTACAGATAGTATTTCATTAGTCTGAGTAGGGTATAGATTTCATGTAGACTTAAGATAATAAATATACCCGTTATTTTTTCTACATCGTTGTGACGTTTTGGTGAGCTGCTTTGCATGGTGATATAAACAGACTACTAATTGTAGTCATTAGTTTAACAGCGAGATTGTGTTCGCTGGAAGAATATATATTCCCCGTTTACAGAGTCCAAGTCATTTTGGTGGCACGGGGGTTACAACGCGAGGAAGAGGGAGAGGACGAGGGCGAAGGCAGGGAGGCCGTGCAGCTAGGGCCAGGCGAGAGAGGGGTGCCAGCGGGGTGAGAGCAGAGGAGGAAACGCTTGAAGATCTCCAAAGGAGCCGGAGAGAAGTAACCGAGGTATATATCCAGAAAATTATTTTACAGAAAATTACTGAATCATTACCTATGAAACGTCAGGGACGTTGCTGAATAAGTATACTGGAGAGGAACAGCATCATCACGCCGCAGCATGTTATTGTTTTAGACAGGTCTGAGCATCCTGTACTCCAAAAACTGCAGTGATATTAGACAATTGTGTGTGTAGGATTAATTACCTGTCCAAGAGAAAACTGGCAACTTGAGCGTCACTTTGAAAACCTTTTTCCTCCATCAGTGACTTCCATCGTGTAAATGCCGTGCCAATGTTGATCCGTGTTTTTTGTCGTTTGTTGTCACGCTTGCGTTTATTCTCGTCGTGTTTCCGCTTCTTAGATGACGGGGGTTCGGTGTCCGCCGCTTTTCGTTGTGATACAGAGTAGGCATGGTCCTCCATTCGTCTGATGTTTGGCCACACAGTGCCAAACAGTTTGCAAAGTCACTCACGCCTGCCGCCTTTGTTCACCTTTCTTGTTACTGATGCGCAGTATACCTGCTTCTTCTTCTTCTTTGGTTTCAGGCAGACTAAACGCTTCTCAGGCATAATACTGCCATCTACTGTTCAGTACCGTCTCAGTTCATCTCTCTCAACTTGCCGTAGTTATTTTCGAGCGTCATGGGAGATCTCGCAATCGCTAGTTTGTTGCCTCTGCGCTTGCCGTAGCGCAAAGATGTCAGCCTCCATGGCTGCGAGACCCACTCCTATGTAATTATAAATAACGAATTCTAAGGCAGCGCAAATATTATGGTTAAAAGGCTGAGCTCATAGGTGATGATAAATAACATAGTTATGTATAATATATTAAATTTCTGACTTTATATGCCTGTAATTATTACACACTGTAGCTTTAATCATCATAAAAAGTGTAATTGCAAAGAAAACATTTTTGAAGAAGTAGTTTTAAAATTAAATCTTGTTTTCATGTTATTATGATGAAATATAGATTTTGATGAGTTCAACTTTGATAAAAGTAAAGAAAATATGTTGCTGTTACTTTTATGTTACTCAATTTAAAACAACTCTATGTAACTTTTATGCACTAAGGGCGCTAGACCTCCAGGTTTGACCCTGCACAAAAACTGGAAACACCTGCACTGCAAATTAAACAGCATCTGTTTTGGAATTAGCAGACCACTTTGGACCAGCAGATTGATAAATTATAAAGACAAGGCGATGTTCAAATCTTTAGATTAAATCTTACTAATTTTTTTGTTGTCTGTTAAGAACTTTTAGCTTATTAGGCTAACAGAGTGCTGCAGGTCACAGGATTCATTCAGGGACAGATTCCAACCCTCCCACGTTACATAGGTAGATTTTTAGAAGAGCAGCTTGTACTGAGCATCAATATACATTCTACATATTAACTCAAATAAGAATTTACAAAATGAAAATTAAGCTAGAAATTATTTTTCAAAAATTTCAGGAAAAAAGTTGGGTTTTCTTTTGCATTTTTCTTCCATTTCAATATATTTATACTTTCTTGTTTTCATTAGAAAATGTAAAACAATTCAAGGATTGTAAATCCTAAAAGGGAGTTTATCAAACAAGTGCTTCCAATGTTTCGGTTCTCAGAAATACGAAGCTCTGGCTTCAATCTACATTGCCTCTTAACTGGATGTTTGCTAGTAAACACTAACAAACCTGCCAGTTTTGGCTTTTATAATTTGAGTGAAAAACAAAAAGTTCCCAGGTTTAATTGTGTTGTTAAATCCAAAGTTCATCTTATGAAGTATGAAAAACTATAGACTAAGAGTAAAACATCAAAATAGTGAAAAGAAAGCCTGTTTTAATCTAATTATAAATTACCAAGCCATAGCACGTTGTTTGAATAAACAACAAGAAGGAGGATCTGTTTGGGGCATGCACACTGTGTACAGTAATTTTTGAATCTGTTGTGGATCATCACGATTCGTCCCTCCGACTCTGTCAGACATCAAAGGGGGGGCTTTGGCCACAGATTGCACATGCTCTGCGTCCCCAGAGAACACCTGATTGAATCCTGGCAACAGGACCAAACAGCTGCTTCAAACAAAAGACATCTGCATATTTCAGATTTGTTTTTCATAAATTAACACTGCAACCTGCCAAACATCCTGGCTGAGGGAGTCGATCGAATTGTGTATAATTAGATAAAGTTTATGGGCTTTGAAAGTTGAAAATTAGCATTAGGGAAAAGGTCGAACACAAGGGGAAAGGATAAGGGAGGTGGCGTGTAATATGTTATCTGCCCTCTTTAGTAATGAAGAGGTGAAAGGAGGTACAAATAAATCAAACGGAAAATCTGTGATGTTGAAGCCAGAATACTGCTTGAATTGTTTTTTTGGTTTGTTTTTTCTCAAAGCAGATGTTCAAGGGTAAGTTTTGATCATATTTTATCAATGACATGCTAACAAAAAGCTGCTGCTCATCTCTAAGCAGCAAAAAACTGACAAGCTTTTTAAAGTTTCGTCCGTGACCTACTGACACCCACTGTGAGTTTATGTGGATATGCAGGAGAACGCCTCTGTTCAGCTCTGATAACACCCTATGAGTTGTCTTCATGGGCTCTGATAGTGAGCTGTTTCACTTGTAAAAACCCCTTCAATTATTCAGTGAAGTCAAGCCTCCCCTTTATCTCCCACTTGTCTCCTGGTGCGCTTGGGGACACCAGACAGAGAGAGACAGGAAGAGTAAATCGGCAAAAGAGTGGGATGGAGAGGAGCAAGGAGGGACGGGTTGGTGGGAGGGAGCGGCTGGCTTCTCAAAAGCATTGCTGCCTAATTACTAGCTCATTTAGACCAGCATCCCCTGATATAAATAATCTAACAGCTGGCATGAGGGGAACAGACAACACCAAACACGGAAATGCAGCACAATATCCCAGTCAGCTGAAAAAAGCATAGGAATGATAATGGTGTCTGTGGTGTACAAAACAATGTGGGGTTGGTGAGATGCTAACTCTAACTGACCAGAGGTGAGGGTGAGGTACATATAATTACAGAAGCTACATATATCTGCATTCTATAATGGAGACACTGAAATGTAATATTATTTTTATAAATACCAGAGGAAAACTTTGGCATAAAAATATAGAGAAGTATGGAAGTAAATATGTGCCATCAGAATTTGAATAAAAAATACCTCTGAAATTTGAATGTTGTATATTAGTGCTTACTTTTTCAGTATTAAAATAAATTCAGAATATATTTTTAACTTAAAAAATTCAATGTCATTATTTGTACATAAAAAAAAAATTCAGTGTATTTTTTTTTACATGGTTGCAATTTTCAGTTATTAAAAAAAATCACATTCCTGTTTCAAAGTGATAAAATTTTCAATATACATATTTTTCACAGTTTAAATTTTCAGTGTTAAAAAATTCAGCATATAAAAAATTCAACTTTTCAAAATTCAAATGCAATATTTTCGTTGTCCTCCAATTCAACTTGCTGAAATTCACTGTCTCAAATTCAGCGTCTAAAAATTCGCTGTAAAAATGGCCAAGGTTACTTCAGGTCACAGACATTACCAATGGATGTCCGATTCCAACATCCACCTAATCACGTGACACAACCGTCATATTGAAGAAGTACCAGTATCACCCAGGCTGGCGACCATGGAGGCGAACTCAAACCCAACGGTGAGTTTAATGCTTTCATATTTCTGTAGTATATTTTATTTTGCGCATGAAGTTTGATACATTATCTTAAAGCCTGATTTAAAACACTGGTTTGGGCCGTTGTTAATCTTACACCGTGTAGTGCCGGCATATTACTTCTCGCTACCTCTGAGCACCCCCCCTCCCCCTCCCCCCCACCCAATTTCCCCCGTTTTATTTCAAAAAGAAATACCACTTTTACAGGCAGTCTTAGTAAAGTCGTAATTTTTCAGGAGATGCTACCGCTAATGTAGTAAGCTAATATGGCTGCCTTGTGTGCTTCAAAGAGGGGCTGTGAACAGTTCCGACTCCACTCTGATCAGCTACTGTATTGTTAGGTGACTTCATTTATGAATTAATTAAAAAATTTATTGTCATTACAACATCATTCAAAATACCAGTTACCTACCAAATTGTAGATTTATTTGTGCTTGATATAGTTTCTACAATTTTAATGGGAGAAGAGCACAGTAGTCATCGACTGCCTGTCTCAGTCTCACCTAAGACAACATACAAACAACCCAGAAAGTCACCACCCATCAGTTCTCTTTAAAGATTCTAGACTTGGCGCAAGTGGTATTTCTTTTTGAAATAAAACGGGGTAAATTGGGTGGGGAGGGGGGGTGCTCGGAGGTAGCGAGAAGTAATATGCCGGCACTACACGGTGTAAGATTAACAACGGCCCAAACCAGTGTTTTAAATCAGGCTTTAAGATAATGTATCAAACTTCATGCGCAAAATAAGATATACTACAGAAATATGAAAGCATTAAACTCACCGTTGGGTTTGAGTTCGCCTCCATGGTCGCCAGCCTGGGTGATACTGGTACTTCTTCAATATGACGGTTGTGTCACGTGATTAGGTGGATGTTGGAATCGGACATCCATTGCTAATGTCTGTGACCTGAAGTAACCTTGGCCATTTTTACAGTGAATTTTTAGACGCTGAATTTGAGACAGTGAATTTGAGCAAGTTGAATTGGAGGACAACGAAAATATTGCATTTGAATTTTGAAAAGTTGAATTTTTTATATGCTGAATTTTTTAACACTGAAAATTTAAACTGTGAAAAATATGTATATTGAAAATTTGATCACTTTGAAATAGGAATGTGAATTTTTTTAATAACTGAAAATTGCAACCATGTAAAAAAAAATTACACTGAATTTTTTTTGTAATGTACAAATAATGACATTGAATTTTTTTTAAGTTAAAAATATATTCTGAATTTATTTTAATACTGAAAAAGTAAGCAATAATATACAACATTCAAATTTCAGAGGTATTTTTTATTCAAATTCTGATGGCACATATTTACTTCCATAGAAATCGTGCAAAATTATAGTATGCTTGGATATTCTTATTAGAGCATATAAAATTACATGTATTTGTTCAAGTTGTGCTGTGTGTTCATTTAGGCAAGAATAAGCTTTTATATAGAAAAGTCAATACATTTGTGACCACTAATGTCAGAACATCTATTCTCTACAATTCTCCATCCCTCTGATTGAAGACTACTCTAATTTTTTTTTCTAGTTTACTCATTGGAGCAAATGTCGATTCTCAGCATCAAAGTCTTCTGCCTGGGCCCAAGCTCCAAAGATCTTATTTCTTTTATGTCAATATCTGTATATCTATATTATCTCCTAATGAATATTTACTCACCTCAGGATTCTGTGTTCTTGGAAAGGCTGGAATGGCTTGGTAACAGGATATATTTATTTTTACTATTTCAGAAACAAGCTATTTGACAAGTTATATATTGGGAGTAGAGCATTGAACTTTTAAGTCAAGATGGACAAGTGATAATTAAGTTAAAAAAGAGAAAAACCCAGTTGCTAAAGAACATACACAGAATTTTACATCTTCCTTCCAACTTCTGCACATTATGAACAATAGAATAGAATTAAACTTTATTGTCATTACATTGTCACGTACAAAGCAATGAAATTAGCTCTCTGCATTTAACCCATCCCCTTGGGGAGAAGTGGGCTGCCATTGTGCAGCACCAATGGTCTTCTATGGGACCCAGAGTGGAAGCTGTGGGGATCAAACCGGCTACTTTCAACCCTCTCAGAGTACAAGCACACAGCTCTAACCACTAGGCCAAAACTCTCCTAATGCCAACCACAATCTGCACAGTCTTCACCACTCAAAGGAGCCTGATCAGTGGGAGATTGCTCCTCCCCAAATGCAGGACCAACAGGCAGCTAAATTCCTTTGTTCCACAAGACATCAGGGTGTACAACTCTTCACTTTGAGAAGGAGGAAGTGATAGGAAGAGGGACAAGGGTCAGCACCCCCCTCCTTGGACATCTTGTGCAAAACATTATCTATTGTCACTCATGTGCAATATTCTTCTCTCTCACTGTGCAATAACACATGCCAAATACTGTGTAGCCTGTGTAATTTTATACATATTCCAGGACATTTAAAAAAATGTTAAGCTTTTTTGTACTATATACACTTTTTTAAAATTGACTGTTGTATTTTTGTACTCTATATAAGCTACTGAAGCCAGAATTTCCCTGAAGGGATAATGCCATGGGATAAATAAAGTTGAGTCTAAGTCTAAAGGCTGATTTAAGCTCAGAAACCAGGTCGTCTGCTTGTGTGTCGCAGTGAACGCAAATATGCCCTGCCGCTTCTGCAGACACTCTGCTGTACCTGTCCATAATTGTAGTTCACCGCAGACAGTGCCGCAGACAGGAGGCCTCTGATTGGTCAAATCTACATCCGCTCTACTCTATGCGTATTTCCCGTTTGGTACCTTACCGGCGTGTTTTGTTTGTATGACCGCCATTGTGGAAAACGACTCGTGAAGATGAACCAGCTAGAAGAGCGAGGTGCGTGAGAACGCTGGTACTCTTCTTCCAATTGGATCCCCACTCTTTTTCACTCTCATGTCTCCCCATTGTCGCACAAACTGTCCCCCAGTTCCTCGCCGCCTTGGCCGTATCTAGTAGCCTGGGTGCCATTCCGAACTTAGTCCCGCCCACAAAGTTTGAGGTCGGGGAAGTTCGGTCTGGCTCTGCTCCATAGTAGCGCGAGTATTATCGCCCACTTTCAGGCGATCCAATGAAATTGTCAGGGCGGGCTTTATACGATGATGGTCAGATGACCAACAGTAACGTAATCAACCACGTGACCAATGCGCGCTTGGGTGACAACAATAATGGCTGCCGCTGGAGAGTTTAGGTGAGTAGATTCTGCTATTAGGTCTGTTCTAGAAGATATCGACAGCAAATTAATTTTAAAAGAGGAACAGAGAAACGCGATCAAGTCTCATCTTCTTATTATAGGCGTGCAACTGCACGCTTTGATTTTTGTGGACAACAACTATGCCTCGCTTAACATACGTCACGCACTCCGTTGCTCTTATTGGTTGTAGGTCTATCCAATGGAGTGCAGAGGCATTTTTTTTCCTGGTTCGTTCGAAACACGCCCCATAATCACAGCTCTATGGAGCAGTATCAGACTCATATTCTGCCTAGAATTGAGTCGGACTACGTCAGGCTACGTATCTAGACCCACAGCTAGTTCATGATTGTCCCTCTTGCATTGTGGCGTGGAATAACATAGCGCAGACCACGCTTCAAAATTGGGCATAAATCAAAAATATCTGCGACACACTGCTGCGTGAGTATAACCAGCCCTTAAGTCTAAATCAATGTACTATATACAATTGTAATACAATGGATGTATGATCACTACAACACACACTTGTTTGATGTGTCATTAAATATACTTAATTTCTTCTCATTGAAACACAACTGCAGCACTCTTCTGCTCTTTCTTGTATCTTTCACTCATACTTGACAAGTTATTTTTTGTTGCTTTTTTCCCCTTACCTGGAGTTGCTGTCTGAGTTGAGCTGATTGAGTTGATTATTTTAAGGATCCACAAAATCTGTAAAAATATTTTACTTGAACTAAATTAAGGAAAATAGACTTATAGAGGGATCGGTACTAAGCTACTGAAGTGTCCGTCTACAGTACTATTTTAAAGATATTTTTCAGTAAAGGCTTGGATAATGTCTCTTCAAGCATTTTTAAACACAAAACATATGATACATGACACTTAAGACAAATGGCTGTTTCTTTTCCTGCATTGTCTTTTCTTACAGAAACTGCTATCAAGTGATCAAACACCTAAGATCACAGATAACAAGCTCTAAATTGCTCGTGTTAATTAAATAATTGCAACTGATGGGTTTCTTGTGGGTTATCTACAAACACTCGCTACGTAATGGATAATAGAAGCAAACCACAGTACATTACAGTTAAGAATGTACATATGCAGTGTGGAGCATTTGGGAGAGTACGCTGGCCATACAGGAAAATTTTTAATTTGAAGCCATGCAGCTGGAGGTAAAAATAGACATTCAAATATGGAAAAGCAAATTTTGACAGTCTGATATCTAGCCCATTTGTACATGCACACCTTGTCCTCAAGCCACTGGAACACATCAATGCTGCAAAGAAAAAGGGCACAAATGGCTCCATAATCTTCACATTAACAATCTTGTTCTGATGTGGTCTATTTAGAGTATTTATGTCTTATTTTCTTTAATTAATCCTTTAAAAAATCCCCCCCAACAGGTCACGCTAAACCCCTCAGGTCACTCTAAAAATACTATTCAGTGTTATTATGTTTAGCAACTCACAAGGTCCTAAAAAGTCTAAAAAAAAAAAAGTAAGCCCCCCAGGAAAGACGTTAAACATTTCCATGTTTGTGTCAAAGCCCTCAACTTCTGGGCTGCCTCTTACGACGAGTGATTATACAGACAACTTGGGAGTGATATAATTACCTCAAACATGGCAACCCTTGTGGTGGAGCTTGTGAAGGTGATAATATATGGTAATTACCAGTTTCTGGGGCTGAACAATCTGGAAGGAATGTATTTAAGATAAAAGCATGAAAACAACCCCGGCAGCGGTTGTACAAGTACGGTGTTGTGTTTGTACTGGAAAGGAAGACAATGGCTGTAAACATTTAAGAAATGGTAATGAGATAAGTACTGTATCCCTTCCGGAGAACACATGTATTATAGTTCTCTTTCTTTTATCTTTAATGACACCCGGAAGAAAGGGATCAACAATGGAAAGATTCAAATCTTTACCCCCAGAAACCAAATAGATAAAATGACCGTCTAGGTAGCATTAATTAGGTTTTAATTGTAAGTGAAAGCTCATTGCTTATTCGGTCCCTTAAGCTCCGCATATTTGTTTATTCCTGCCTGAAATACTATTAAGTGCCAGCAGCATTTATTAAAGTCTTAACATGAATCCCAATGAGACATGTAAAATGAAAGCATTGCATTTATCTCCAAATGAATGAGTCTTTTCTGGAATTAACTGAACCTAAATTAAGGAAAATTCTCTCATTTAGGCCTTAAATTTAATTAACTGATTTAATGCAATTTGAGACAGTTAAATCTTTGTCCTGTTAAATAAACACGAGAAAAGGGAGCCTCACACTGAACTCCCACAGTCAACATTAACAGAACATCATTTTTTAAAAAGGGTATTTGCAGAGTTTGAGCTCTTTGTTCAAAACAGGGGATTGATGCAGTGTATCGACATCCTATGCAATATTTGGCAGCATATGGTGGTTGAGCTTTTGTAGAGGTAACCAAAACACTGTAGCTATGTGATGGCAAACAATGCGATGCTTTTAGCTCGGGCATGGTTAAAGAACAAAGCAAGGAAAGGTAATCTAGATGTTCCAGAATTGAAAAAAAGATTCAGTCCTTATAGGAGTTACAAGTGTTGCTCACTATAATTTAAAATGAGTAGGGATTTTTTTTTTCAATAAGTTAGAGGTAATTGATATCTCTTCATCTTTATTTGTCCTGATCTTGACACTGATGACTTGCTTGATTGTCCATTCCTTTCACCTGCATAGCTCTGCCCAGTTTCTCATCAAAGTTAATTTCTCTCACCTACTCCATGCTCTATTTAACCTGCCTATATCCAGTCATCAGTGCCAGATTGTTCAAGCCTTCGGTGAGAGTTGTCTGGCGGACCTGATTGTTTTCTGATTGCCTGACCCTGACCCATTCTGCCTTTGGACCTCTTAGTCTGCCTGTTTCTGTTCTGATCTGTTTGTCTGACCTGTCTTTGGACTGCTGCTGGATTCTGCTTCCTGACACCTATTTGAATCTCTGATCTTCTGGGCCAGACTGTTGTGAACCCCCTTGACACCAGAGTGACACAGGCTCTGGCGTCATGGAGAGCAGGGGCCTTCGCACTGGCCCCTGTCAGTTCAGCTGTCTTCAAGACTTCAGTGTCTGGAACTTTCTGGGCAGTGTTCGCTACGTCCTGTTGGCAGCCTTTCTGCTGAAATCCACCTCTTCTTCCAGGGCTGAACTTTAAGACTAGGTTAGTGACTCATGCGTTCATAGCTTTGAATCCTGAGGTTGGGAGTTTGATCCCCCACTCCCACAGATTGCAACTCTGGGTCCCTGAGCAAGACCCTTAACCCCACACTGCTTCCAGGGTGCCGCACAATGGCAGCCCTCTGCTCCCCAAGGGGATGGGTTAAGTGCAGAGAATTAATTTCATTGCTCTGTACTTCTGACAGTGGAATGACAATAAATTTGAATTCTATTCTTAGATGCCCTGGCGGCTACTGCCGATCAGTCATTTTTAAATTAATGCTTTTTGAGTAATCTACCTGTGTTTCTTGCCTTGAATACTGGGTCTTCTGTTGCCTTGAGATTATTAGTGTAATTCCAGGTTAATCGGTAACAAAGGTTCAAACTAGGCTCTTCCTAGTCAGATTGTTCATATTTGGCTACTGTGTAAACAAGCATCCAATTCCAACATGACAACATTTATAAGGCCCTTGATTTAATGTTATCATAAAAGACATGAATTTGAGATTAGAAGATGGTAACAGCTTTTCTTTTGAACCCCACGTGGAAGTAGCTGTAGCTTCAGAAGAAATGTCTTGCAGGTAGGATATTAGCTGCTTAATAATATTTTACTGAACCTTGCATGGAAACAAATAGCTTTTTAACCAATCCCTGCACCATATTTCTTTCTATTTAGACCATTACTCATATTTGGCTCCTCTCAGGTTTTAATAGCTCCTTGGGTCTAATAAAACAAACCAACTTGTAATCACATAGCTCTACTTGTGTTACTAATTTCCTGCATTTCTGAATGCAGGAGCACAGAGGGACTCGGGGAATAGGAGATGTTAGGAGTGGGCGGCCCCTTCTGTTGTAAGAATCTCCAGCGAGGGGTGTTCACCATATGCTTTCAGGGTTCCTAGGGAAGAGCGCTTGGAGGATAAAAGTGAGCGGAGCGGCAACGGGCCCTCCATCAGTATGTTCAAAGCCTCCATATGAAAATGAGTGTGCACATCTTTTACTGAGGCCAAATTTAGATCAAAGGCAACCCCAGGCGGAGGATCGGGAGGGAGGGACAGAGGGAGGGAAGCGGAGCTGGTTTGGGGCAGACTGGGAGTTGTGCATGAAATGGAACTTTGTGCAATATGATGGGCAAATCAGTGAGTGCATGGGAATGTTAATAGTAACAATAAGTAGAGAAATTTGTCAAATTATTTCATCACCGAAATTGAGCTGTTGACTTGATAGGACTTCATGCTGGGTGAAATCAAGCCGTCTTTTTCAGGTCACCGCAATGGTGGGTGCTTTAACAGTACCAATTCTGCACAGGATTTCTTTTACAGAACCAGGCAGTCAATACAAGTTAACTTTTGATGTTTGAGTTATGGTCACGTTGGATTTTTGTTTGTTTTTGGTGTAAAGCTTTTTTCAGTAATTTCTTATGATACTTTTTCTAACTGTTATGTCAGCTTGGTACAGTATTTAATGCCTCCATATTTCTGCTATATTATTCAAACATAGTTTAAACCACATGGCCCAATTATGAGCCAAGTCCAGTTGCATTTTTCTTGTAAGCTAAAATTTACAACACATGCTTTCATCTTCTGTGTGTGTGAGACCCTAATGTAACGCTTTGAAAGCTGGTTACGCAAATATACATTCGAAACCATATGCCTACATACACTTTAAAAAGATGTTTTAACATTTTTCCTCATCGCCTGTCTGTAAACTAAACTAAACTTTTTTGGGTTTTAGGTCAGTTTGGTTTCATTTTATTAGTAAAATCTAACTATAAGGATAGTGTTTGATAAAAGTGTTTAAACTGTTTCCTGGAACTTTGGCCCATTCCTCCTGGCATAGGTAGCGTCGCTAGGTCAGGTTTGTCACCCTTCCTGCTCACCGAATGTTTTAGTTTTGCTTTTAGTCTACTTATATGGAATAACTATCATGGTTATATGCTTAGGCTTGTTTATTTAGAAGATAAAAATTGTTCTCAGGATATGTGAAATTATGCCTGAATATTTACAAGAAATGTTCCTTCTCGCTATGCTCTAAGTAGCCCACCAATTCTTCCTGTTGCAAAACAAACAAAGTCTCTCTTCAATGGAAAAAATTATTCCTGCACATTCCCACAATCTTCATACAGTATTTATTATTAAATCATACATTTTATTTAGAGGCATACATGGCATTCTTGTGTTTTTTATGTTTCATTTTGATGTTGTCGTTTTTAATCTAACTGCCTTTTGTAGCACTTGAAGATTTGAAGTTAAATGTAAAGCACATTAAAAATAAAAGTTCTTATCACAATTATTGTTACCTGGAATCTTTCCCTGAGATGTTACCAGAGATATTTGGATTCTGTCCATGATTTCATAGTCAGAAGCGCCGTTTAAAGTGTTGACATAAATGTAAAGCTTTCAGTTTTGCTGTTTCACCCATAGACAACTAGTAAAACACCAGACCAACCTTTACAAATGTTCAAAAAAGCCCCTTGGTAATTCTGTAATGTACAGAATTTTTTTTACATTAAGAAAGAGTTTGAAGTTTTGAAACATCATGCAGTTTGGAATAGCCAGTTAAATAGAAAAAATACATGTTAATAACAATGGAAATTCTTAGATTAACAGTGGGTCACAGACAGAACTAAACATGCACACAGCAGACTCTACACATTAGCCAGATGTGAATAAAAAATTATATATAAATGTATTTCTTAAAGAAACTGTACATTTATTTTATATGTATATCAGTTATAACTTAAATTGGAAGAAAATACACAACAATGTCCAAAGAAGTCTGTACTCTGAGTTTCTTACACCCTGACTTCAAAATCCAACATGGCGGATACTAGGGGCATAAAAAAATCAATTTAGTCAAATATCACTGTAGAAAACAATCGATTTAGTAAGATATTATGGTACTTCATGAGTAGAGAATTGTATCAAATCAAAATATGGTCGGATAAATCTTAAACATATTTATATGCAAACATCTGTTTCATTGTTTTACTTTGATATTACTCTTAAGCTTCCAGCTACCAGTTGACAGGAACCTGTTATCCAGCTGCACCAGCCACAGCAGAGCAGCCACAGGATCTCATAAGGTTTCCCGGACCTATAATATTAAAAATCTCAATATGCCATCTTTGTTCATTTATCAAGATATAGCGGCATAAATTTTATTGTTACACATTAATTCTTGCCAATTTACAGCCCTAGCATAGCACCCGCACCTTGAAACAAGGAAATATTCCACAATGGTAAACGGTTTGTTTACACTTGTGGTGGTCTGAATCTTATGAACTTTTAACAAATGTGGTGTGATAGATTTGCATGCAAACATAAATCTTTACGACAAAAAAACAAGACGTTTAACATTCCTGTTTATATTTACAGATTGCAGTATACTCCACTGGTGTTTTTAGTTTCTGTTTTTGTTTTTTCAAACGGAACATGGTTAACTTTTTTATGCTAGATCCATTTCCTGGCCAAGAACCCAGTAAATTATATTCATCTTTATTCTGGTACCAGCAGCACAACCTTTCTTTCCTGAAGGGACAATATTTAGATCAGTGCAATGAAATTATTGATACTTATTGAGCCTAAATAGTTGTCTGAAAAAAAAAGTTCATTTTTTTCTATTTAAGGGGAATTTAAACTTTAAATATGAAGAAATTTCTGTTTAAATCTCTCAGTTTCTGAGCTCCCCTCTCCCTATCTCTCCTGAGCCTTCATCTTTCTACTTCACTGTGCATCATGCCCCTCCAGAGAGGGGGGTCACCTGCTGCAGACCTGCTCTGTGCCATCTGGCTGTCTTCCTGTCATACTTACCCCAGGAGAGAGAGGCTCTGCAGGGCACACACATGGAAACACCCCCAGCCTCTTTCCCTCCTCCACTGCATCTAGGGCACTGCACACCTGAGCGGCAAGGGTGAGAAAAACATTGAGAGAGACAACAGGAAGGAGCACAAATATCCACGCTGGGAGAGAGGAAGACAAAGAAACAAAGCAAAATAGCATGGGATGAGGCCAGAAGGCAGAGGGAATAAAGTAAAGTCAGAAAACTGTTCAAGCTGCCAGCACAGAGGAGCTCTCTGTTGATTTAAAGAAAAACAGACAAATCAAGTAGTTCCTCATTCCATTTGTGGTTTGGGGGTGGGATTTTCGTGATAGTGAAAAATTACATTTTTCCAAAACCAAAAAACATCAGAGGCCAGTTTTTATGTCATTATATACGTTAGAACATCAGAATTAAGTGGAAGCAGCAGCAGCTTTATGGTTTGCCTTTAATCAGCGAAGGATTGTTGAGGCTCAGTTTGCATTTTCTTATTTTTTTTAAACATTGATTTTGAAATTTCAGAAACACTGAAGATTTTGAGATTCAGCACTTTCCCTGAGCTCAGTGCTCTTTTGTTTCCCACATTCTCACCTTCGTCACACAGCATCTCCGTCTGGTAAAGGCGCTATGCATGTCAGATTAATCTTAATGTCCTACCCATGGTCTTGCATATTCATATAAATATAACGTGACTGTCGCTCACATTTGAATTTATTGGCTTTCCTCCGCTGCAAATTAGGGCGACTCCAATTGATGAATATTTTAGCACATGTGCACTCTGCGGGACATTTATCATCAGCTTTGCTATTATAAACAGGATAAATGAGCAGTCAGAGTGGGCTGCTAAGTGCAGAAACGCCTCCTCTGTGTACCCTATTGCCTTTGTACCCCATTCAGAATTGATACAGGCCTGAAAAATGACTCTCTCCTTCAGGTACTCCCTTTATAAGTTACGTGACCCAGCACATATGGATCAGTAACATTGTATATTTTCTCCTAAATGGCCAAAATAGTGATCATAACAGAGGGTTTTGAAACTTAATTTTAACACCTAGAGCTGTGCTGGAGTCAACTTTAAGTTGAATCTATGTTAAGTGAAGCCCTGAGGGGGTCGAGACCGAGGTTAATTGGTTCTACTAAAATTATGTTATTTCATTACAGAAAAATTAAGTTTTGGAGGTTAGCCTCAAAAAAGGGAGATTTTCTGAAAGTGTTGCTTGACTTCTAGAGTCCTTTCATTCAATCTTTGTTCCAAAGATCTTCTATGCGATCAACATTGTGTGACTTCCAGTAGATGACTCTTAGGCAATCTTTATTTGGTTTTAATCTAGATTGGTTGATTCTGGAGGCTAAAACTGATGGTTAATCTGACATGGACCTAAAATATAAAGCGGACATCCAACATCTCAAAACATCTCTACGCTCAAAATACTGTAGCCTTAAATGCAAATATTGCTTTAATGAACCTTTAAATTGTCATCAGGTTTACGCAGAAGTTGATTTTTTATAATGTAAAAAAGGAGGGGTAATGCTATAATCGATATAAAGTCAGATTATAGGTCTGATATTAAAGAAAAGCTGTTTAAAGAGCAGCTTAAGTGAACACTATTTTATTGATTTTTATAATTCACATGTTGTCTGCCTGGAAGGTTTTAAATGTTTTCTCCTCACAGGCAGACCATTGATTGGTCACCATCTGCTCCCTCCATTTCCTGACTAAATTATCATTGACATCTTTCTAAATAACCACTGCTGACTATTGAAAGGTTCATAAAATATTGTTTTTAATCATCGTTTAGTTTCCTGTTTAGATTTCAGTTCGCTTTATGGTCTCAAACCTTTTCAGACCGGTTGTTAACTTTAGCCTCCAGCTCCATCTGATTTGGACCTAAACCACATGACGTGAAATAAAACCACCTAACAACATCTCTTGTGGAAAAAAATCAGCAAAAAATGTATAAATGTTATTCATGTCCAATTTTTATTAACATAGGATTGATAGTACATTTCAAACTGCTAAATTCTTAACCTGGAATCCTTAGAGTTGCATTAAAAAACATGCAAGATGATTTGCTTTTTTTGCATAGTATTGAAGTTATTAGTTATTCTTGCGTTTACAGCACATTTTACTACTTAATCATAAAAGCTATTTTACATGGAACCATCTGCAGTCCATTTTGATTCTTTACTGTGTCATTCTTTTGCAGCTTTTATTCTTTCCTACACAGCTTTTACAGTTATCAAAATGAGCCATCTGCCAGTGGGACATGTCCGATAGACCATATGTCAGTTCATATACAGTATGCTAAAGAGACTGTGTCATATTCACTTTGGTGGGTTTTTATAGCCGTCCATTGCACTTGGAAGGATATGCTGGTACGTGTCTCAAAAGAACATTTTCTACCAGAAAAAGAGTTATTTTGGTTTGATGAGGCATCATAATCGCTCATATTTTATGAGATTAAAACAGAATCAGAACCATAATCAGTGAAAATATGGTGCAATTCATTTTATTGTCTTTGAATTATCCTAACGTCCAAGTGCAATAAACTCAGTTGTGATGATAAAGTCCACGGCTCTGGAATATTAAGCCTTTAAGTGTAAAACTAAGGTAAGCTTGAATTAAATGATAACAGAAGGAGATTAAATGGGGGTATGAATTGCTCAAAAGGTCAACTGTTATACAGTTCTTTGCTAGTGGAGCTAACCCTTCCTTTGACAATTTATTCCCAAGATCTAAATTTTCATGGGCCCACCACTTTCCTCTGCTCCTACATCAGAAAAACAGTTGTGAGTTCCCTAAATCTACTGCTGAATAGTAACTAAATGAAAAGGAGGTCCCCCACTCTTTGATCACGTTGCTCCTTCTGCTTGTAATCTCAGTTTAGGCAGGGTACAGTTGGAAACCCTTTTGCACTTCCTCTTTTTGCCTTGCGTGACCAAAAGTTTCTTGGATTCTTTTCAGCAACAAGCCAAACCTCCCCAGGCTATGTCCAAATGCATCCAAAGCCAACTGATCTGACAGTGCAGAACTACACATTGTTTCAAATGCTTTCGCTCACAGTCCCGGGCCTTGGCAGATATTGTGAAACGGGCAAAATCCCAGCTTGGTGAAGCTGGCACAATAAGCCACCATCCTGGAAGCCTTCCACTTCAGAGAGCAATGCCACATGCTAACTGTCATCCGCGAGGCACCAATAGCCCAGAGGGGGTCTGACAGGATGGGTGTTGTTTGGCATGGGGGGGGTGAGCTGCTATAAACATTGGGATATACCCTTTACATACAAACGCTGGAGATGCATCAACAGAGACCATCAGAGGTGATTATTATTTATGCCAACGCTTTTGTGTGTTTACCTTTTATCCTCCTATTTTCCTCACACAACTGGCAGCTGCCCAGAGTGAGTCGTCCCCTGGATCCACAGCAATGATGAGTCTCCGCTACCTTACAGAGACAACACGCCACACACACACAGCAACACACATACCCTCGCTCCCGTTGCTGTCTACGCCTGGTAGATCCCTTGGCATGTTCGCTTCTCCTTCATAAACACTAGCAGCTGCTTGGGCAATTAGCCATTAGCTCTTTACTTTTTACTATAATACCCAGTCCTCAGAAATCCCCACAATTAGCTTCCTTAATTGCCTCTAAACAACCCAGGCGTAACCAATAAATAGAAAAAGGGGGTAGGTAGTTCGGTGAAAAGACAGACTTCTGGGAATGAAGCATACCAGCTTGAAAAGTATACAGTACGTAAATCCCTTATTCGTCTGTCCGCTTCATGCAGCCTTTGGCGGAAACGTTTTTCTTTTTTCTGCTTTGACACAGTTATGGAAAAGCTCGCTGAGGGGAGGGAAAAGAGAAAAAAAAAACACACGGCAGGCTGATGGCTCATATTCAGATCCAAAGTGACATATTCATGCCCTTTATGCTGTGGTCTGACTATCACTTCTGAAAAATGCTAACATTCAGCGTGACAGAGGGTGCTACGATGACTTTTTGGTGGGTAGGAGACGTGCCCCCCGGGTGTGGATTTTGCTACAGTGGGAAATGACACTGCTCGCCTCACAGAGCAACGGGGATACCCCCAAGATTAGCTGAATGCATTAAGGGGAAACATAAAAATGTGGCTAACTGTTGATTAAATCACTGTTACATCCATTCTGGCGGTTCCAGTTAACCTCTTTAACATTGACAGCAGTTACGCCGCTAACATGACAATGGCCTTTAGGCAGAAATGTGCTTTTCAGTCTCTACAGTATTACAACGGGCATGTTTATCTGAAAAAGGGATTAATAGGTGAAGGGGAAAAAACTGTTGGTTTTTTTTTCCCTAAAAAGATGAAACTGTTGATGACAGTATAAATATCTTATGTGCTTTTTATTTAAATGAAGAAATATATATTTTTAGCTTATGTTAAAAACTATTTGGTATATTTCATACTTTTAGCCTATATATTTATTGCTGAACACACACTTAACTTCTAGGATGGCAATATTGGGTGTATTACCAGTAGTCTAGTTGTAAAAAAAAAAACAAAAAACAGAAGGGCAATGGTGGATTATTATTATTTTTTATTTTTTTTGGAAGCATGCATAGCCTAATTACCATAGTCTATTAACCTAAAGCAATATGCATGGTATGGTGCATGGTACATGTCAGGTACACCGGTCCCTGGACTGGCATGGCTATCACTGCCCCTACATAGTTAGGGACAAATGCAGAGGACAAATTTCCCACTTCATAGTCATGGTAGGACACTTCCTTTATTTTATATACTTTGCTCAGGCTTCTCATAAGCCCACAGCCCGACAAATGTTAAAAGGGCAATATTATTGCCATTACTGTTAATATATAGTAAGAATTTTACAATCATTAATAAAATATCACAGGTGATGGTATGGGGGCATGTACATTTAAAAAGGGGGAAGATTTTGCAGATTTTTTTAAGAAGGGGGATTATCCTCCCTCATCCCCCCTCAACTTGAGTACTGCGTGTTACCATTTCACTTGTATGAGTCAAATTCTACATATAAATCCAAGTAAAGATTTTTCATTTTATTTTAAACCTAGGTAGTTCTTAGACAATCTAATTCTGAATTTTTTGATGAGATAAGACAGGTTTATTGTTATTTTACTGCTATTGTACAAATAATTTTGGAAGGCTACAATTGTAAAATAAGTTGAGGCCACCCAAAAATACAAAATACACAGGGGTGCGTCTATGAAAAGGGCAAACGGCTACAGACAAATGTTATTCTGAAGGATGTTTATTCAGGTTTTTTTTACATTCATGTTAATTCAAATGTCCTGTGGAACGTTGTCTTCCTTCGTATTATTATTGTTAGTATTATTATTATTTGCTATTCATTGGTTTCTGACTTTTAATTTACTATCTAAGAATCAACATTTTTGTATAATTCTATTTAGCTGGCTTTTCCAAACTGCATGATTATTTCAAAGCTTCAAACTGTTTTGTAAAAAAAATAAATAAATAAAAATCTTAACATTGCAAAATTACCAAGGTGTTTATATGAACATTTGTAAGGGTTTTTCAGGTGTTTTACTAGATATCTGTGGGTGAAACAGCTAAACTAAAAGCTTTAGGTGAAACATGGGAGTTTAATTCAGATATTTTAAGAATTAGTCAGATAAAAAAAAATCCTGATGAACCTTTTTTGCTCAATATGTTCATATTTTCTAGCAGGTACAAATCAATGATCAGACATGCAGCAAGTTAGAACAGTTGTTTACAGTTCAAAACTATTTGGCATCTATGAATATAAAATATTGTAAGACTTCTAAATTTTATCTTTTATCTAATTAAGGTTCTAAAAATAAGTGCTGGGTATCAGGAACAGAAAATATGATGAATATTAATGTGAGAATGTGAATAAAAAAATAGTCTTTAAACCTTCTGGTATCCTAAATATATGCACTTTAAAAACAAATGACTTTCTGACCTGTGGGCATTTAGGAGGGGGCCCAGGAAATATGAAGAGGGGGCCATTGCACCGCCCCAGCCCACCCTTGGTAACGCCACTGAGAATATTTTATTCTACTTAACATGGATAACCCTTTCCGTCAGCTTTTACAACTCCTAGCTGCTGCTTTTTTGATAAAATAAGGATTATGTTTCAGCTATGGAAGTCGAGGCTCGAACACCAGGTCATCTGTTCATAACAGTTGCTGGCCTTCCATCAAAGAAACACGGTTGATTGGTGTCTCAGTTTCTCCGTACTGATAAACTGCTTCCAAATGAAAACAATCAAACTAGAATCAAGTATAATCAAGCCCTGTAATTTGCCGTAGCTTGAGTGTGTGCTTGGGTCTCTGTTGCCTATTGGAAAATAGTTTCAGCAGCATTTAAGTGAAACATTTTTATAAAATCTGCATCCAGTTTTCATTGACTACTCCTTACTACATTCCCTCATGTATCCAGGCACACGTGCCCAGACAGAAATAAGCACAGCACTGAAAAAAATCAAAAAGGACTGCAAGCACCATCTAGTGCTTTTTTCAGGAAATTGCTCTGCACAATATCCATAATAACACTGATATTGTTATTTCGACCCCAAGATTAAAATAAAACAGAATTACACCAAGTGAAATCTGCAATTGTGAGAAAAAGCTAAACAAATCTTCCTGGTTAAACACAGACTTTACATAAAAATGTTTCACATTTTATTTAAGAAAGATGGAAGCTGTTAACATCATGATGAAACATTTTTGCAAGGAAGCACATGACTAAAACTTCAACAAAAAGAACAATTAGTTTAAGTCTATACATTATGTTCCTTTATAGACACACCTGTGATAAAAAAAACTGTAAAAAGGAATTTAGAAACCAAAACAGTTCTTTCTATGCATAAACATGTCTGAAATAGTTGAATAAACAACATAGATTGTTTGTAGCCAAATTGCTTTCAGAGATAAGAAGAAGAATGCATTTGTAAAAACATGGATGTGTCGCAAAATCTTATTTGCATCCACCATGTTGGAACCTTGTCAGCACAAAAGTTGTTTTTCATTTCGCTCTAACAGTTACAACTGAACTATCTTTGCCTCAAAAAAAGTTATGAATCTTAAACTAAGTATTACTTTGAACAATATTCAAAAAAATTAAAAAATTCAAATTCCAACTATTCCAAAAGTTGTGTTATATATATGATCTTTGAGAGGATATAGAGTTCTGCACCACTTCTGCTTCACAGTTTAAAGATTCAATTAGTTAAACTTTTTTTTTAAGTATTATACTTTTATATCACTAAAATATCCCACCCAATAATTTATATGAGAACAAAAAATAAATAAATTCACACATAGAGTAACATAATATTAGTATAATGTCCTTTTCAGGTCCATCATTAGCACTAAGGAGCTTTCAGAAATATTTTATGTAATGTATAAGGATTCATTGTTTATTTTCTACTGTTGACCCTAAAGCTAAAGGAACAGTAGGGATGATAATTAGACCATTTAGGACTAGTATTGCATCGATACCAGTTTCGGACTGGTATCACTTTCATCTGGTCTGGTCTGCCGCGGTTTTCGTAGCGTGGTGAACTCGCAGGCGCGCTTTCAGGAAATCCTATACACTACTGTTTATTCTCTAAAAACATTCTAAATGACTTTGTTTCGAGTAAATTATGGATGCTACCCACTCAGGACACTTGGAATACATTGGACGAGCAGTATGGAGGAATATTGACACGTTTTTTGTGGACTTTTATGGACCTTTCTGTCTCGGACACCATAGACCTCCATTATTTGAATGTCAGCAGACAGCAAGAAGCCTCCCAGATCTCCAGATGCATTTGAGTTATCAAAAAAGTACTCCAGAGTGTTGTTCAGCATGGGGGTGAGTAGAAAATGAAGGCTAATCATGTTTTGGGTGTATTATTCCTTTAAATTGCTCTATAATAATATGTAAAGAACTTGGTCTTATTGTTGATCTTGACTTATTCAAAAAGGTTTTTAGAATTTCATTCTTTAATTCTGGACTGGAATAGAATAGAATAGAATAGAATAGAATAGAATAGAATAGAATAGAATAGAATAGAATAGAATAGAATAGAATAGAATAGAATAGAATAGAAAATCCCTTTATTGTCCCACAATGGGGAAATTCTGGCGTTGGTCACAGAAAAAAACCTTAGAAAAGAGTATAAGAATAAAATAATAGTGAAGAGTTAAAAAAAAGATATACAAAATACTGTACTGTAAAGTGTTTTAACAATATAAATATTGAGCATCTAGAGAATAAATAACCAATATACAGCTTTGGACATTTTTACAGTAATGGATATTTGAAATATCGGCAACATCAGAGATGTGCAAAAAGACAGCAGCATGTTATTTAACTGACTAAGATCGAAACTGTACAAAATCAGCATGAATGTAAGAATTTATTTAGGTTGTTGGGATCAGTGGTGGTTATAAAGTCTTACAGCTACTGGAAGGAAGGATCTGTGATAACGCTCCCTGGTGCATTTAGGGTGCAGCAGTCTGTCACTGAAGGAGCTCTCCAGTTCTCCAACAGCTTCATGCATGGGGTGGGAAACATTATCCATTAGAGATGTTCATTCAGTAAGGATCCTTTTGTTTCCTACCTCCTGCAATGAGTCCAGAGGGCATCCAATCAAAGAGCTGATCAGCTTATCCAGTAGCTTTCTCTCATCTACAGATAAGCCACTGCTCCAACAGACAGCTCCATAGAAGATGGGATGCCACAAGTCATAGAAGGTATTCAGGAGCGCCCCCTGAACTCCAAAAGACACCTGTCTCCTCAGCAGAAAGAGTCTATCTGATCTTTCTTATACAGCAATAAGTCCACAAAATGTGCATGCATGAGAAAAATGAAGAGGAGAGATAATATTTCTTACAGTATTTTAAATTCCCTTTCTGCTAAATCCAGAACAATTTAAAATGTTCCTTCTCATGGCTAAATAAAAAACTATGTTACTTTAGATTTGTGCACTTTGCTCCCAATCTGCAGCTTTACTAATTTCTATTCAATGGGAGGTGGATCTGTAAGTTATCTTGCTCCTCTCCTGTGATAGCCCTACCAGTTTAAGTCTGTGAGGCAATCACCATCTTTACTTTTAAGAAGGCTTCAACCTTTCCTTTTTGATAAAACTTATAGTGTCACTGTACCCTAGCAAACTAGCCCACCCGTCAGCGGCCAAAATCATTTTGGCTGCGAGTTTAGGGGGCTCCCACCCTCACAGCATCGTCATCATCGTCCTCTTCCTCCCCTGAGCCAGGAGAAGCAAGTGCTTGAGGAGCTGGAAGCAGTAGTAGTAGCTCAACAACAACTGCTGCTTACCTTATCAGGGCTGCACTTAATTGTCTAGAGAGCTGTTCTAAATGGAATGTCTTTTTGTCTACACTTATGTATACAAAATAAATCTGTCTAAGATTCTAAGTCTAAGAGTTTGGTCTAGCCTCGATCAATGCCCCAGGCCCTAGAACTGGTGGGCTTATCACAAAGCAGAGATGTGTTTTGAATTTCTCGATGCTCAGCGGGCGGCGTTTTGAGGGTGTTACGACAAAGCTGCGTGACACTGGAGAAAGCACAACAAGGAAGATGGCAACAACTATTGAACAGTAGCATGCACTGCAGCAGCGTTCAATGGAGCACTCCATTGAAAGTTAAAAGTTCTCTTTTCTGTTTCTGTTGTTAAATGAAAGTACATTTTAAAATCCTTTGAGCCGAGAATATTATATGTCGAAGTGTCAATATATGGGCCATTTACCGATTTAATGCATAATTTAAAAAAACTATTTCCGAAGCTGATAGGACTGCAGTAACAGGGGAGCTCCAAAGCTAACGGCAGCCAGGGCTAACCGCAGCCTGTCTAAAGCAGCCCTCTCTCGGCATATTTGTGTGTATAGGACCACTGTCTATGATGGCGATGTTTCACTTAGCTTTGGAATCAGTTAGACCCCAAATCATTAGACTTGGGGTTACCGTTGAAATGTAAGCAGCAAGAGGCTCTATGCTCATTCATTTTTAAGAACAACGTATTCATCGTTTTACCGACAGGCTGTTTGTTTACACTCCCCCACCAGCTTTTTGTCAAGCTTACTACGTCACAGTCAGTTGCGTTCATTGGTCAGAGCGTTGGCCAATAGGCACAGACATGGTTTGAAAAACAACAGGTTGTTCTCATCAACAATCTTGCGATCTCATTCATCGGGGCCAGACTAAATTACACATTTAATCTCACATTCATTTAGTCCGGTTTATCAGGCTAGTGTCGCTATGGTTATCCAGAGCCATCTATAAAGTTATGCTGCTATAGGTTTAGGCTCCTCGAGGACATAGAGAACACATTTTATCATTCTGCTTCATTCTACCTCTCTTTTTGTTTGTTTGTTTGTTTGTTCAACGTCTAACTTTACATTATCTCTGACTTTTCACAGTAGTTTTGTTTGTCCTGGGCCTCTGTTTGGCTGCGATACCATCCTGGAGGGAGGCATCAGCTGGGCTGCTGCTGTCATGAATGCCTATTATAGATGATAGAGTTTAGATCTGTTTCTCTCCTAGACATAGATATGTTTGGTACAGTAGGCTTTGTTTGCAATTTCAGAGGTCAAATGTTTCCTGTAGTTTTTCATCAAGTTTGCACACACTGCAGGAGGGATTTTGGCCCACTCTTTCACACAGATCTTCTCTAGGTAAGTCAGGTTTCTGGGCTGATGCTGAGAAATACGGAGTTTGAACTCCCACCAAAGATTCTCTATTGGGTTTAGGACTGGCTAGGCCACACCAGAACCTTGATGTGCTTCTTCCAGAGCCACTCCTTGGTTATCCTGGCTGTGTGCTTAGGGTCATTGTCATGTTGGAAGAACCAGCCTTGACCCATCTTCAATGCTCTAACTGAGGGAAGGATGTTGGTCCCTCAAAATCTCTCAAAACTTGGCCCTGGTCATCCTCTCCTTAATACAGTGCAGTCACACTGTCCCATGTGCAGATAAACACCCCCAAAGCATGATGCTTCCATCCCTATGCTTCACAGTACAGTTGGTGTTCTTGGGATGATACTCATCATTCTTCTTCCTCCATACACGGTTAGTGAAATTATGACTAAAAAGTTCTATTTTGCTCTTATCTGACCACATGACTTTCTCCCATGACTCCTCTGGATCATCTAAACGGTCATTGGCAAACTTTAGCTGGGCCTTGACATGTGCTGGTTTAGGCAGGGGAACCTTCTGTGCCATGCATGATTTCTAACCATGACATCTTAGTGTATTACCAACAGTAACCTTGGAAACGGTGGTCCCAGCTCTTTTCAGGTCATTGACATGCTCCTCCCATGTAGTTCTGGGTTGATCTCTTAACTTTTGTTTCTTAGTATCATTGGACCCCACGAGGTGAGAGCTTGCACTCAGTCCGAGGGAGAGTGATAGTCATGTTTAGCTTTGTCCACTTTCTATTGATTGCTCCAACAGTTTACCTGTTTTCACCAAGCTGCTTGGTCATTTTTCTGTAGCCCTTTTCAGCCTTGTGGAGATGTACAGTTTTGTCTCTAGTGTCTTTAGACAGCTCTTTGGTCTTGACCATGTAAGTAGTTGGAGTCTTACTAATTGCATGGGGTGGACAGATGTCTTTATTTCCAGATTATGTCTCTCACAGTGGACATGCACCTACAATGACAATTTTAGACCCCCCCCCCCCATGATTTCTAAGTTCTAAGTGTGTGCAAAATAACAGGGTGTGACTCATCCTCAACCATTGCGGGTGTTCTCCCCCCTCTTCCTCCAAACTCAGGTCCTCCAATCTCTGTTCCATAGAGATGTCTGTGGCATGCACTCACTTAACATAGACCTACGTAATCCTACAATAACATATTTACAGTTGATTTATTAAAAAATGCTTTTCAGTAAAAGTCAACAGCAATAACTCCAATAACAAACGATAATTTCATTTAAAATGTATTTATTAAAAATGCTTAACAATTCCTGTAATGAATGAATAGCACAATGAAAGAAATAATGTCTCATCTAAACATCCCTCACTTAACAATAAAAGTTAACAATAACTCTCAACTCCCAATAACAGATTATACTCAGCCTCAGCAATGAACAAAATAATGTCTGTTCTGTAGGCTACTGGAAAAAATAAATTAACAAATGAGCTAATTAACAAAAAATACCTCTTGTGTAGCAAAAATTATTCAAATGTACCAAAAACGAACAAACATATCAATAGACTATCTTTACTTTCGGAGTCCAGGTGGCTTTTCAGATCCCTTGCACCTCCATTGGACGCCGAGACATATGTGCACAAGGCCTCCCATTTGTCTCGACCCGGTCTGAAAGCGGGGAAACTCTTTTGTAAATCGTTGGTAAACATACATTTGCGCTTTTGCATGTTGTTGGCGTACTGACAGCCACCCTATCTATATTCTGATTAAGAACAGGGCTGCCTGCACTGACGCGGCTCAGGGATTATGTCGCGCGCAGCGTCGTGCGCAGTGCCCTAACGGCTGTAAATGTAATGGTCCATTTAAGGTAATTTAAAAAATCAGGACATTTCCTACAGGACGTGAAATACGGATACGGATAGGCCGCCACTCCCAACATGGTGGCCTGCTTGAGATTAAGAGCTAAATCAATTTCAATGAACAAAATAAAGATAGGGATATTCAATTATTATATTTAGGATATAAAGTAAAGCAGGTAAATATATTAGCTAGAATAATTCGATTTTGCGCCACAATCAGTACCGGTAGGGGGCGGTAATGCGCATTCAAGTTGTTTGGCAACCACCTTTAAACCAAACAAAGAAGAAGATCCCAACAAGCATCACGCGTCGCTAGCTGCATTAACGTTTTTGGTTCTTCGGTTATCTCCGCCGTAGTTAACAAAATAATGGTAACCGGTTCTGTTCCGGGGAGCCATGTCAGAGCCGGGGACAGCAGCTGCTGCAGGTAGCCCTCACTTCCCTGAGCTGTGGAGAAAAAACATTGAAGTTGACCACGACACAAGGCAGGCTAGGAGAGATGCAGAGGAAACGCCTGCAGCAGTAACATCACCTGGCAGAAACGGTGGGGACGCAGATCCATTAAGATTAATGTAAACTCAGCCATGTAATGAACTGAAAAGTTGAGAAAAATAAAGGTTTCTAAGTTTAAGTTAAAAAAAAGTCCTAAAATCAAAGGTTCAGCTTTAATCCTGGAATAATGCAGAGTAATTAGCCTGAATCTACCCACAAACAATCAATAGTAAGTCCTGTTTAAAGGGCCGCTTTCTCCTGCAAACTACTAAGCTGAAATCGTGCATTTTTGTCGATTGTTTTCATCTTTAGCTCCATTACTTTTCACAGCAGTGTGAAGTGACCGTGTAACCCATCTCTCGTGTTTGCACAGATCTTCTGAGTCCTCGGTTCAGAGGCAGCAGCAGAGGACTCAATGCTGCAGAGTCTCCAGGAGATGGAGAGTCTTCACAGGACATTTTCTGGGATAGCGGGTCTCCAGCTCAGGCCGGTGAGAAACCAATGCTGTTACTGTCACCTTATCTCTGCAAGCTTTCAGCTGTGCAGCTCCTAAAAGAAGAAGAATGTAAAACAGTAGGGACATGAGCGGTTCTAGACAGGGGCCAGTTCCCCTGTAGACCATGTCCTGGCCCCTGTCATGGCCCCTGCACTGAAGACATAATACTCAAAGAAATTCTAATCATTATATGCGCTGGAATTGTGTTGGGATCTATTTAATTGTTTTTCTTTACAAATTATGTTTTACTGATTATTTAAAAACAATAAGGTGATGGCTTCAGTGATATTGGGATAGGATCTCAGTTTTCATCTGCTAAATGTCGTTTTCAAAACAGTAAAAAAAAATATGCTCTAATTTTTACAGCTGAATTTATCGCTTTCTCTTGATTTCTATTTCAGCCATTTTAACTTAAATGAAGTCAAAAATATGTAAAATTCCTAAATTCTATATTTTGAATATAATTCTAATTAAACCTAATTGAATAGAAATTTCACTTCATTCAGCTCTCTTGCTATATTTGAATCCCCTGCCCTGTTTTTTATTCCATGCTTTTCTGTGCCCCCATGAAAAACACTGGCCCCACCCTGGCCCCCTGGATCATTTGGTCAAGAACCACCACTGAGTGGGGATGCACTGTATTTGCCAGTAATTTCTACTGTAAACAATCCTACTAGGGGTCTACCTGCTGCAGGTTTCTGGCTGATAACTGATTACTGATATCTAAAACTTTCTGATATCTAAAACTTAAAAAATTATTCTTAAATATTCCAATTTGGACTTTTTTTTCGTAACTGACACCATCAGCTGATGAGAAGAGATCTTCAAAATTTCAACCTTGTCTTTCAGAAACACATTGAAAAATACCCATGAAACATTAAAAGCTTTCTTAACTGCCCATTAGTTAGTGCTCTCACATATAAATGCTCAAATTTATGTTTTATATTCATGCAATACGTTTAGAGCACTCACAGCAGAAGATTCCAGACCTTTACAAAGATAGAGATCTTTAAAATGTAAATTTATCAGTTTCACATTGATCTTAAAAACAATTAAAATCTTTTGGGCTCTTTTTTTTGGCGTTAAGACAATTATTCTTAATTCCAGACAGGACACTGTGAAAAACAAATATGAAAAATATTATGTTTGACTTAAAACCTAGGCAAATTGTGTGATTAAAAAGTGGGATAAAATATAAAAACATTAACTATACTTAACAATACAGAGTGGGTTTACATAAAGTGATCGTTGTGGTAAGAGCCTGTTTCTGAAAATGGATTGCATACATGCATGATGCGCTATTATATCATTTGCAATGGGAAGAAAAAGTGACCTTTTTTAATTTTTGTCTAGTAAAGTAGATTAATAATTAAATAGGAAACGTGGGGCAACATGGAGCGAGGTGTTAGGTTCACAGCTGGGAAATAATTTAAAAGCCAGTTAAATAAGACAATACATGTGTATCGGTCACATTGTTAAATCAAAACGCCGTGTGTCCCAGGGCCTTGGCATAATTAAGTAAAAAAAAAAAGTAAAAATGTCAGAAAATGCGTTTTCCCGAAAATTTGAGGGCGCGTGGAACGATTTCGCTGGAGCGACAGGAAAATTAAGGTGAGCGCAGAGCGGATTTTGAGTGGAGCGTCCTGGCACAACTTTGAGTGAATGAGCGAAGATCCTCCTGAGCGGGAATTGCGTGGCGCTCTGCTCCGTTCACATGCTCTGATGAATCGATTAATCTATTTTTTCAATATTCGATGATGATCGATGATCAGATAGTAAAAGGCTCCTAAAAGAAGACTTTTTGTGAAATTTAACCAGGTGAAGCTATGACTTTCCACTTCAGGATTTCTGGGTGTAACATATAGACGGGCAAAAAAATATGTATCTTAAAAGCAAAATGTTAAAAAAAACAAATTTGTGATAATTTTTATATAATTACTGCTCTAAGTGGGTCGCTCTGTCAGCTAAAGGCACGTTCTAGAGTCTACACTCCATTACAATCAGTTAATGATTACTTGATTGCTAAATTAGCTAACAGTTATTTCAATAATCACAATTAATCCGAATAATTCTTTCAGCGCTATTGATCGGTGTACCCCTAGTCCTGTTGATGAAAAACCAATCACACTTTGCACTGTATGAAGTTAGGTTTAAATTAATGTTTTTAAATCTAGACTATATAATTTAAATTGTACTTCTTCTTAATAACCACTTAATGTCCTAACCATTGGGTCTGTACTTCTAGATTAACAAGATCCGCAATCCCATTCCTGCTGAAGCCCCTATTGATTCATATAAAATCCATTGTCACAAAAAAAGGATTCGCCCCTTGTGAAAGTTATCTTTTGACTTTTTTTTATATATATATATATATATATATATATATATATATATATATATATATATATATATTAGGGATGGAACGGTTTTTGAAAACCGTTCGAACCGTTCGGTTCGACTGTCTCGGTTCGGTTTGCATGTGTTTCGTTCGGTTCATGCGCTGCTCCTTTTTCTCATAGGCGAAGCGTTTACACTCCAGAGCAGAAGGTGGCGGTACTGCGACCAAAGCCAACCACCAGTAGTAAACAAGAAGAAGAAGAAGCGAAGCAGCGTAGCCGGTTGTAGCAGAAAAAAATCAGTTGTTGTGGAGAATTGTGTGGGTATGGCGAGTGGGAAAGAACAGGAGTTGGAAGACGCGCCAGCAGCACTTTATAGGTCTGCTGTGTGGGACCGCTTTACATTTAGAGTGACCTACGATGACGGCGGAAAGAAAGTTGTGGATAAAAGTGCAACAGTGTGCAAGCATTGTGCAACACGTTTTGTTTATGCTAACATCCACATGACCAGCATGTCATGCTAACCCCGAAATCCCACATACTCCGTCAGTGCTTGGCTCCGCCCGCTCCGCTCCAGACCGTCTACACAAAGCAAAGCCTACAGCCTCCACTGTGGCTCCCGTCCGCTCCGCTCTGAGTTCCTTGGAGATCGTAGAGGGCATGCGCGAGATGATTAAATCCAAAGCAGCAAAACATGCGGAAATGATCCAGGGTTTCTGCGGATCATTAAAAATAATTACTTTTAGATTTTTTCAATAATTTCATAAATTTTTATGGGATTTCGGTGTAACAATCAACATATACCGAACCGAACCGAAAACCGTGACCACGAAACCGTGAACTGAACTGAACCATGGATTTTGTGAACCGTTCCACCCCTAATATAAATAAATATATGTATATATATATATATATATATATATAAGTTAAAATTCAAGTCAAACATGACCGAAAGCACTGTTTAAAATAAGAGTTTTATTCATTTATTGAAAAAAAAATTATCCAAATCAACCTTTCTCTGTGGAAATGTAGTTTTATTCAGCTAGTAGGGACACTAAAATGACCAATCGACCCTTAATTGATATATTTTGTTGGCCAATAAGCTAAGCTTTGTGATGATGAATCAGAAGTGCTAACCTGACTCCGCCAGAGGGATTTGCTCCGCATATCCATCTGGAAACCTTCCGTTGAAGTAATTTTGGGAAGGGGCGAAAATACTGGTTAGCTGATTGGCCTATGTTGGTGATAGACGGGCCAAATAAACCAATCTGATCAACGAAGCATATGATGTACTAACAGAGCTAGGGAGCACTCAAACTCTTGCCGAAACCAGTCGGGAGAAGAGTAAAAACATCTTTTCCTCTGAGAAAAGCCTCCAGAGCAGTGTTTTGCTCTGCTTTCAGTGAAGAAATACTGTGTAATTCCGATAAAACTTGTTGGATAGCCACGCTAACGCTAGTTTCATCGGCTGATGCCGCCATGTTCTTTAGACTGAACTGTCGCGCTTCTCATTGCGTCACGCCTCAACCCGCCTCAAAGCCAACGCTGATTGGACGTTCGTTTGGTGAACGGCTCCAAATTTTCTTCAACGGAGAGTCTCCAGACTGATCTGCGAGTGAAATCTTGAAAGCTCGCGAGATCAGGATGGTCCCACGACGCTACAGAAGTGCAGGGGCGGGCTTAAAATACAGGGTTTATTTACCTGCATAAAGAGCAATTTAGAGGAGAACCTAGAGGTTGGAACACGGAGTGGACTTTTATGCTTCAGAATTGGAACTATTGTGGGAAACAAAATGCTTGAATGAAAATTAGTTTAAATCTAAACATAGAAATTATTTTTTTAATGGTCTATTTAGTCATAAAATTCAAATAAAACAGTCTGAAACATTTGGTCCAAATTTGGGACAATTGTGCCGAATGGACTTTTTACAAACATAAAGGGTCATACTTTACCAATGCTTATGACTAGAGATCTGAAATTTTACACAGTTGTTGTCCAAACAAGCGTAATAAGTGGGAGAGGTAAACTATGAGTTATACAAAAGATATAATAGAAATAGCATTTTTTTTATCCGAGGGGGAAATGTTTAAAGTCACACAGCTCTGGTTGTGTAAAACCTAAAGAGTCTGTACACATATTTCCAGAAACTAGAAGGTCCTAGCTTTCAAATGATGATATCCTTATTATTTTACTGGCCACTGTCATTTTTGGTATGAAATATATTTGTGCACAGCTATATAATGTTGGGTGTTAAGGGCTTAACATTTGTTGACAGAAACAAATGTATTTTCTTTCCTCATGATGGGTGGAATTAAGTGTGGGAAGCGAAGTATGAGTCAGCATTATTTCTACTCTCCTCTCATTGTTTTGGGTTTAGGAAACAAAACCAACATGGCAGTGGAAATCTCTGACATCGTGAACCGCATCGCTCCAAAGGTCAGTTCTTTTATTTTTTCAAATTGTATTCATCGTCATCCTAAGTAACTTCAGCTGAAACAGTTCCCTTTAAAAGTGATTTCTGGAAAGTTTGTTTTTGTTTTTTATAGAATAAAAAGCCCAAATCATCTGAATCATCATTGCTACACTGGATAGACGATGGCGTGATCCCTTGTACTCCTTATAATCCGAAGCCCACAGCCAGAAGGAGGTCCTGTCGGTCCGTAACCTAGCAACACTCTCTTCCTTTATCCATTTCTTCCTAAATATTCTAAATAGTATTTAACCTACAGGACCTAAACCTCTTTTTTTCTCCATGGTGGTTTTTACCTGAACAGACAGAGCTGCGTGAAGGACCTCATGAAGCTTGCCAAGGAGCTTGATAAAAACATGCAGCAAGACGAGAAGACTTCAGTCCAACAGAATGCTGTCATCAGCCAACCTTTGAACGCCTCAGAAATCAACATACAGGATCCAAAGTGTCCGTCCTCGTTGGAGCAGGCAGAGGCAGAGCTGAATGCTCTGTTTGACTCGTCCACTCAGGGAATCAGTGGGAGGTTGAGTCAGGGTTCAGTCTCCACTCAGGACAGAAAGGACCAACCAAAGACTCCTGTTTATGCTGATCACAAACAGTTAGAACATAAGACAGCAGATAAGCTTCCCGAAAATAATTCAGTCTACTTTGAGGATGACTGGGACAATGACGACCTAATCAATGACCCCTTGATCTTGGCGCTGACGCAGGATCCCAACGGTCCTATTGACGCTCATCCTGAGACTTCGGTAAAGTGTCCCATTCAAACAAACACTAAAACACTAGCCTCTGTTTTCAAAACTACTACAAGTCGAAGGAGCTTCAAACTGGAACCCAACCCTCACTTCCAGACCAGACTGGATAAAGATGCAGAGGAGTCCAGCTTCACTGTTATACAGCCCAAATCAAAGAGCCCTGCGCAGACCTCTGCTACCAGGAAGACAATCACAAATCCACAACCAAACAAAGTTACTGAGAAAGTAAAGTTTTTCCTGTCAGGCCCACCAGGCAATGATGCTTCAGACAGTTTCTGGGACGATGGCGATGACGATGCCCTTCTCTACCAGCTATGTGACAGGGTGGAGAGGGTTTCCAACAACCAGCTGCAGGAAGTGAGTCACAGAAACTGTGAAGAGAAGCCAAAACGGCCCACAGCCAGACACCAGAACATCACAGATCTTCAAGTCAACGCTGAACCCCCGGGGGCTTCCGGTATGAATGCAAATAGACAATCATCGGGTTCTTTTGTCCGTTGCAACTCGTTACCAGTGACAACCCATGAAATGGGGAACTATCAAGGATGGAACATTCCTTTGAGAGGTGGCGCCCAGAAAGCGGGAGTTGCTCAAAGCTTCCCAGGTGGGAATGTCGGTTTGGGAAAGTTAAACCATGGTGCGATTCAGGCTGATGCGGATATGAAACCTCATACAGTGACAACCAGAGTACCTCAGAATTCAAGGTCCCATCATGCAGCATTCAAAAGAAATGTGTCGGACTCAGCCATCATCAGCAACAAGGGTAAGATGTCAGCTTATAGTAGGGCTGAAAAAAGAACGTAGATGTGACTCTTATCATGTTTGATTGTTCTGGGTTCACACATCTAACTTACCTCAGCCGATAATCTACAGGTGTTACAATTTTGTTTTATGTAGTAGGCCAATACAAATTGGACGGTAGAAGGAAAATGATCAAAGGTTCATAATTTGTCAGTTGGACGTGTCAAAATCTGAAAGGTGTGGCATGAGGTGTTAATGTTCACCAGGATGGATAGATGATCAGGAGATTTAAATCATGCTTTTCTTTTTTTTTAATAAATAGTTCAGTTAGATTAAATGAAAAGCATATCAAATTTTGAAATCTTGTCACAAATTCTATCAGGAAATAACTTTGATTGCACCGTTCTCACACCTGGATGTAATTTGATGTAAACCATTTTGTTTTAAGCTCTGGCTTCATGTTCATGGACGTCTTCCTTCTAGGATGTGAATCTTAACGCATGGAAGGATATTTTTCAGTGATTAACTTTATGTTCCGGCTGAAGAAAATGTAAACCCACAGCATGATGATGCCTCTGCCATGCTTTGCCCCCACTGGATGGTGCATTTAGGGTAGAATGCATTGGATTTTTCTTTGTCACCCATCTGGTTTTGAATTCAATACCAGGCAGTTGCGTTTTGGTTTAAGCAGACAATTTGTTACCGTCTAACAAACCTCTTAAGTTTTCACAGAGTAGCTGAATTTAAGTAGTAAGTTGCCTATTTTTTTAAGGAAATTAGTTACCCTGGTTTGGTTTAGGGATGAAAAGCTAAAGTAATCCGAATAAAAGCCATAGTTTTCCTTTCATTTTATAATTATGCTCAATGTTATTGTTCACTGCCTCAGAAAACCTTAATAGAGAACTATAAATGGAGTTGTTGACACATGGAAAAAGGATTAGAGATGGATGATTGTCAAAGTGTTGCATGGCATTTCCCCTTGGAATGGTTTGGTCTTTTTCTCATGGATTAATTTTTCTGTCTGTCTGTTTTGTTGCAGTTTTTGTCACCAACCAGACCACAGGAAAATGCTCTGCAGCTGAGATTGAGAGGAAGAGGCAGGAGGCCTTGGCCAGGAGGCGACTGAGGATGCAAACCCCTCAAATCCACAACAGCTGAAGAAAAAGATCTTTATTACACAAAAAGCTTGACATCAATGAATGAAAATACTTCATTAATGTAACTTTAAACCAAAGAGGCTGAATTAGGTTCAGATTCAGCATAACTCTTGCAGTGTGTAACCTTTTGTTTTTGCACAGATTATGAACCAATTTTGTACTGAAACATTGTTTTGACATTTGAATGTTTGATTTGAACACCTTTAGAAATGTTTTTTGTAGTTTTTTTTAACCACAAATCAACCCAACTGAAACATCAAACTGATTCTGTTTTTTGTTTCTATACTTTGAGTTGGAAGGCATTACTGGGTTCTTTTATCTGCTTTGTTATTGTAAAGGGGATGTTGGGATCTCCAAGCACGTCTCAGCCATCCTCATGTCGAGAAACAGTCTACTGCATTCCCTACAAAAGTATTCATGACTCAGAGTTGAGGGACCAAGATGGTTAAGCATGAGGAACTGTAGCTTGCAACTTGAATTCTTTCTGATTTCAAAAAATAGGGCCGGATCTATCAAAGGTTTGCGTGTATAAAAACGTGAGCTATTTCACTGCGCACGCTAAAAAATGTACAAACTGATCTATCAACAGCGTGCTAAAAGGATTTGGTTTTTAGAACGTGCTAAATAGCGCCTCTTATCCATTTAGTACTTTTTCTGCAATGAATATTCAATATGGGGCGTTTACACGCTAAAGTGCGTCTTGTGGGAGGAGAACATGTAAATATATTAATTTAGCGCTCGCAAAGTGATTTATCAAACCTAAAAAAAATTTTGCTAACGGTATCTGACTCTATATTTAACACGTTTCAAAAGAAGGTGCAAATGGTCTGTATGCGTAATTGCGCACACATGGCAGCGGTTATTGTCGCAAGAAGGAGACATCGAAATGAAGCAAGGAGACGCAGAGAATGCATTTTTTCACTCCGTGTGAATATTTTTGCAATGAAGGAGGAAACGATCTTTAAAACATATCGTTTATCCAGCATTGCCATTTTGGAGCTGTTGGGGGAACTCAGAATGGATTTGGAGCCAGCCACAAGGAGGACCCACGCAATACCAGATATCACAAAACTCCTTGCAACATTGCACTTTTTTGCATCTGGGTCATTCCAGCGTACGGTTGCAGCGAGAGCTGGGATCTCCCAATCTCGTTTTTCAGAAGTGCTGTCCGACGGGGTCGGGGTTCTCCCCCTGCGCCTGTGGAGCAACATGCCAATGCTGCAGGGATGCGTAATCTCATCCACAGTCACTTCTTGTGAGCCATTTGGTATGTGCATGTTTCTACAGGCCAATACAAAACACCTGTTTTTTTTTTTACTGCAGTGAAGTAGAAATTCAGCCACATACCACCTTAGGGAATAAAGGTTGCCAAAGTTTTTTCTTTATATATCACTGTAAGATTTAAATTTCTTAATGCACTAGTTTGTACAGACTACAAGCTACTTTGCCGCAAACCACAAAATGCGCAAAACCATCATTTAAATAGGGCGTCTCCAACTGTTATGCACCTGCCACCAGTTACGCAATCGCTCTTGTGAAATCACCCGCAAACCATGGTTCAGCCCCTCGCGCAAAATTCCAGTTTGCGAGCGCAAATTACCGCACGCAAAATTGGATCTTGATAAATCCAGCCCATATTCTTAAAATCCACTAATTATCAGAATGTTATTTTAGACAAATTATACACATTTCATTTTGTACAGCTTTCATGACTTTTCCATTTAAGTGGTCTTCATAAAGTCTTATATTTAAGCTACTACTACAAGGTCAGAGGAAAAAACGTAATTCAAGTGAAAAGCATGATTAAATGACACAACTTATGGTTTAAACCAGGTAAAATGACCTATCACACTAAAAAGTGGTTAAATACTGGCTGATCAGATCACACTGACAAAGGGAAGGGCAAATAGGTAACATCCAAAACATGATGCTGAGCAAGAATAGTAGCCAAATGAAGCAGTTTTGCTTTTTTGTTGTTTTTTAGATCTAGATGAGGAATTTCAGTGGGATTGTGGTAGAAACTATATTTTGAAACTGGAAGTTGAAAAACAGCCTCATAGAAATTTAATTGCATTTAACTAGAATCCAACTTAGCATTGGATTTAATATATGAATATTTTTCTATCAACATATCAGTTTAATTTGATGAACTTTTTTAAAGTCTTCATGATTATATTGTTGATATTTGCTAAACAGCTCTTAAATTATTATTGTTATTATTAAGATAACGACTAGATTTGTACAGAAAATTGTCTTATGTTACATTCAGGTAATAAAAAATATATAGTGGCATACATGCACATAAGGGATATTCAGTAGCCAACATTGTGTTAAGTAGCTAGATGGAATAAGGTTGATTTTAGAGCTTCTGTCCAAAAACGTATCTTTAAAGTCAATCACGCAGCCCCAGATTTGACCAGAGACAGATCAAAATATGAAGTTTGTAGCAGGCTGCAAACAAAGACCTTGTACTCTGTAAGCTGTATTTCTATCCTAAATGGTTGATTTATACTAATGGACATACAGTGGATAGTTTTAATGTTCCTTCAGTTCAAAAATTATGACCCATTTTGTTGGATTACAGAAGGAGCATAACATTGTTTCCATACCTCCTCAAACTGCATACCAACCTGACCAGACGTTTCTAAGCTTCTTCCACATGAAGAAATAGATTTTAGATTTCTAGCCTGACCAGATTTCTTTGATTAAATCAGGGGACAGGTCCAACTCAGATATACCGTAAAACAAGAATTAAGTGTTGTGGAAAAAATTGAGAAGTTAAAGTATCATTTATATTTACACATTTACTCATATAGATCAGTGAGCGTAACAGCAGATATGTGTTTTTTAACTGTATAGTATTTCCAAAATATAACAAAAAAGTAATAATAATGGAGCATAAAAAGGGGATCTTTGTTTATGCAGTTTGTCCTGACAGCTTTTTTCTCAACAATGTTCTCCTCTTTTCCACCTGTCTGCTTTACACTTTCACCAGCCTCCCTGTTTCTTTTCCTCTCTCCTCTTCTACCAGTCTTCCATGTTTCTAAAACAGAGAAATAATATAATCACAATCCCATCAAAGAAAAACTTGCAGCATGGGCTTTAAAAAATATAAAATAAAACCCAATTAACAAGTAAACATGATTTTCATATGTTAGAAGTCAGTTATGTTTTTAGACGACAATCTTGTAATATTCTAGTGTATTCTTAATGTGAATATTTTTGTATTATATTGTTAGATATATAGTTTTTATATTATTCATATTTGTCAGATTGTATTTATAATACTTCAATTTGTTTCTTTGGCTGATTAAATGCCAGAAATACTATCATTAGAAAAAAAAAAAAACATTTTTTATTTGGAGCTATTAACAGTAAGGAGAAAAACCTCCCAGCTGTTACAGTTTTTCATAAAACATGAGTAGATATATAAAAACAAATGAAACCATAATAATCCCAATTTCTTATTTTTAACCAACTGTGATGGACTGTTTATTTTGAATCTATAGGTGTCTACAATCATCTGAGGATAAGCGGATGTAGAATGTAGATGATCATTCATTATAAACAAAGTATCATCTGCATATAAAGCAAACTTGGTGATCCCTGTTACCTTCAATCAACCTTGGCTAGCACTGAACATAATTGATGCAGGACTGGGCTAACCGAATAACAAGATAAAGTGTAAAGGTCCCCTTTAAATGAGTCCTTCTGCCAAATCTCCTCTTTTTGATGACTGCTTCCTTCCTTTAATGAAGTTATGTCGCTTGACAAATTAATAGGCACTTTTTAATAAAAGCTTTTATTTTGAAGTTGTCAAAACTTACGAAAACCATTATTGTGGTTGGAAAAGAAGTCTGTAGCTCTAGAAGATATGACATACAGCTCAACATTTGCATCTTGAACTTTATGGACGAATTCCCTTCTAACTGTAAAAAATATTTATCTTTTCAAATCTGGAGTTTCCCAGCCCTCTCGCTTTGGTTTCAGCTGTCTGAATGTCATCCACATTTCCAGGCTGCATCAGTGGAGCTCCTGCAGGATCACACAGCTGCTCAGGATTTGGAGTCATTACAGAAGGGCTCCCTTATGGCACTTATTGGCTCCCATTATTCCAACCTATGTGTATTTTGGAGCTGCTGACAGGTCAAGTAGTCATCATGGCCTTATTTCGCAAACACTCAAATCTGTTTTCAACAAGTTGCCGTACGAAAGTTAGTGCGAAGGCGCCGTCTCGGCCTACAGAATATTATTGTTATTAGACAGAAGGGATTATTTTAATACGAGGGTTAATTTGTCTTCTGGACTCTTATCATTATACTCAGCTGCTGTGTGATTTTCTTGGAGGGGGGCGGACAATGTTCATCTTTGTGATCCCAGGAGAATTCCTCACTGTTCTTCCCACAGCACCATTCCCACCCTGTTACATTTTGGTTAGAGTTACCAGGTGTGTGCTAATGAGAGACGGGTGGTCTGCAGGTGTGTGTTCTTGATTATTTATTTCTCTCTGTACTATCTGCTTCCCCTCGCAAACCTCAGCCCGATCGTAAATCACATGGCAGGGCAATTTGGCAACAGCATAAAGGGCCGCAGTTTTTATGACTATAATTATGGTTATGATAATATGACTTGTATTTATTTCAACTTTCTGATGAAACCCCTGGCTAAAGCTAACAGGTGTTGAGCAGGTACAATATCATGCTTGCTGAAGGATCCCTGTGATGTTGCCGTGAATAGAGCAGAATATCATACGGATACCAGAAGAAAGACCTGTTTCAGTGCCCTCTCGTCACACGGAGCAATTTCTGATTACTGGAGGGGAGTGGAGAGCCACAACATTCCCCTTTGTTGAAGAAAGAATGATTTATGGCTGTTAGTCGAGCATAAGACAGTAATTGCAGCAGTTGCAATTATGTAACCATTGCACCTGTTTAAACTGTCTATTCTTTTGTGGATGTTTTTGTTTTTCAGCAGGGTTTGGAGCTTGAACTTTATATGCAAAGACGTAAAATGGCGTCAGGAATGAGCCCCGGAGAGGCCTGGGAGCAATTTCGAGATAAATGGGAGCGTGTGATGGTTAGATTGGTGTTGTGTCATCTGATATGCAAAGAAAACAACGTGGAATATTTTCTCAAACACAAACGATGAAAGCAGTCTTTTCAGCAAGTATAATAAATACACTGAAATGTGGTTTGAAAAATATGTCTGAGTAGACAGGTTGATGGTCATTTGGAAATCAGCAACACTCTGGGAAAAAAATACTTTTCTCTGACTTTCACTCTGAAAATATTGATCTAAAAACCAAAATAACAAAAACAGAAATTGTGATTGTTGGAATACTGATTAATCATAGGCTTCAATTTCTGATGAATGTTACAGAAAAAAGGAACTCGGTAGTTTATGTTTCATTGTTGGAAAAACATAGGTTTAAAGTCTAATTTTTAAAAGGTTTAAAAGGGTAGGGCAATAGAAACCTACAAACGATATACAAATCACAGATATTTTTAACTACCTGTAGATGTTTGGTTCTCTCATTTTTTATACAAACCATCCGTCTGTCTGTCCAGCCAGCTACTTCTGCTGATCCAATATAAAGTGCAGCTCTTTATGTTGGATTAGAAGCTCATTCAAGTGGATCAGAAAGTTTCTATTACTTTTGAAGTATTTTTCTGTGATTTTGTTTATCATCAAAAAAAAAAACTTAGCAAAGGTATAGTGGAGGATGTTGTTTTTCTGGGTGGATCATCAAAATAAGTGGTTCTCCTAATTGTAAATCATTCTGGTGATATGTTTCTTCGCACTTGTGCACTTATGGGCGTATATGTGTGGTGAGTTACGGATTCAGACAGAAAAACTCTTTGCAAAGTGTATGAGAAAAAGGGGAAGGCCTCAGAAGAGAGAAACAGGACCAGAATGTTTTTGGGAGACTCTTTCATGCAAAGGTGTACACTAAAAGCACAGATCGGGCTTCCTACTGATGCCTCAGTTGCAAAGTTTCTACTCAAGAGGTAAAGTTCGACATGCTATTTAGAGAAATCCATTTCACAGTACTGCTAGTAAAACAAGGAGAAATAAGCTTGTGCATGCTCTTGCACACGTTTAATAGGCGTTCCATCTCGGGAGCGGTTACAGGATTGTGCATGTGCATTTTTCTTTTTTAAAGTGGAGACGGCGGGTCTTTTCAATAATTCGCAAAAATCCTCCACTATACCTTTAATTCATTTAAATTTAAATATAGCGGCAAATCACAACCCATGTCATCTCAAGGCACTTTACAGTTCATCCAGATCATACAGTCAAATTAATTCAAAGTTTTCTATCCAAGGAAAACCAGCTGATTGCATCGACTCATTGACTTGAAGGCAATCCCTCACACTAAGCATGCTTCTAGCGACAGTGGAGAGGAAAACTCCCTTTTAACTGGAAGAAACCTGCAACAGAACCAGACTCAGTGTGCGCGGCCATCTGCCTAGGCCAAGTGGGGTTCAAAGTATTTTAAAGTCTTTACCAACACAAAGTTGTATATAAATCGAACATTTTAAGCCATGCATTAACTTTCACCAGAGGTGAAGCATGATAGTGGCTGCATTATGCTGTAGACATATTTCTTTCAGCAACTTGAAAGTTGCTCAAAGTTGATAATAAAATGAACAGAGTTAAGAGAAGGGAAGCAGTGAAAGAATACCTATTAGAAGCTATAAGAAGCATAAAAAAGCATTGACGTTTTTTCCTAACAGACAGGAAAAGCAACAAGGGAATGATTTAGGTCAAAACGGTAAAGCAAAGGAAAGTATAGAGACATGTTTAAAGCCTGCACAGCACTTAGTGGTAATTATACATCTCTAAAACAAAACATATCAGCCAGAAATCTGAGCTTGAAGACTGGCTTTATTTCTCCTTTGTATGTCTACTTTCTCACAGCTTTTATGAATCTCAGCATGAGATTTATATTGCACAATTGAGTATTGAGGCACTGTTGCAAACTTCTGTGCTGGATTATTTAGACATTATGAGGAGATCAATATGAGACTGGAGTTTCCAAAGACATCTGCTGCTCCAATAAAAGCAAACGACTCCAAAAAAATAAAGCATGTTTGAAGCACTGACCAGCCCGTAGAGATAAGTCTTCTAATTGCTTTACCATGCTGAGAGAATACGCTGAAGGACTGAACATGTTTTTGAAGAGCATAAAGATTAGCGTCCCGGAATATGACTAACACAAACATCACAAATATTTCAGCATGTGTTTCTTAAACCCTTTTTCGGTCCCTAACTTTTGGCTGCCTTATCAGTCTGTCTATCTGAGGCATTTCTGGCTCAGGCACACACAAACATGCAGAAGGGAGGAGGTTTTTGTGGAACTCTGGCAGCAGCCTGTCAGCAGCGTAAATGACCTGTGAAGAGTTTCACAGTGCGTGTCATTAGGCAGCTTTAGATTTGTTTCAACAACGCTTTACCTGAGGGCTTTATTCATGGGCCCCCAGGTATGACCGCCTTCCTCCGGGAGTGGGTCATGTGTGGATGTCGAGGGCTGTCGAAATTTCCACAGAGGAGACCAAAGGAAGGTCCGCAAATGGAGTACTGGCCATCTTAAAGATAGAAACTGCTTTTTTGGGGAAGTATTTGCATCCTTGTGAACTATTTCATGTTTTGTTTTTTTCACATTACAGCCGAACGCTCCAGTTTGTTTCATTGGGATTTATGTAAAATTAAATGAAAAAGAAGCTAAAATTGCGCTGTGGAGGGAAATTATACATTATTTTTACAAATAAAAATCTGTTCTGTTTTCATAAATATTCTCAGAGAAAGCCTTTTGGGTCTAATAATAATTGAACTTTATTTATCTCACTTTGGAGAAATGTATCTCTGCATTTAACCCATACCCTTGGGGAGTATAGGGTGGGGTTAAGGTTTTTTTTCTGGAACCCAGAGTGGAGGCTGTGGGGATTGAACCGGGTACTTGCAACCTTCTCACAGCACAAGCACACTGCTCTAACCCGCTAGGTCAGAGGTCACAGATTAGCAGATCGCGGTGCGGACCCACCTGCTGGCTTATCCAGACCCAACCTGATTTAAAACATTTAAAAATTACTGCATGTTGTCTGACGGCAGTGTCTAATTTCACTTGCGCCGCTTCTTCTGTTTGTACGGTAAAGCCCTCCAGAGCTCCAGCGACCAGGCTTAACGGGATACAAATTAGTCAATGAGCTGCTGTCAGTCTGGGTTGCTGCTGCTGCTACTTTTAGACACAGCAGGCAAACCTGTGGCAAGCCGGGCGATGGGAAAGAAGGAGAAAACGATGAGAAAAAGTGAAAGAAAGTGTGGACTGCTGGAAGAACTGTGGTGAACTGGTAACAGAAAAGCTCAAAGCTGACCCTGCACATTTTGAGAGTGTTTGACTCAAACTACTGCTGTGAAGCAGGATTCTCCACCATGAAAATAATAAAAAATAAATATAAATTCAGGCTCATGAATGAGCACCTTGACGTGTGCTTTAGAATGGCTTTGTCGCCATTCAAGCCCAGGTTTAAAGCCTTGCAGGTCAGGGTAAAGCATACTGCTCTCATTAAGCCAGAAAAAAGTAAGAAGAAAAAAAACAAAAACCGGTCAGTTCAGGTGTTTTATAAAATATATAAAACAGGAAATTGTCTATATACCAAACTGAAGGATTATTGTGCTTTACTTAAAGTAACAGATTATAATAAAAATGTCTCCAGACCTTACTGGTTGTTGATTCTCTTTATTCGGGCCCTCTGATTTTTAATTGGTTACCTCTGCAATAGGCCACAACTTCACTAAAGGGTCTAAAGGAGATTTTTCTTTATGAGGAAAATAAAAACTCCTAGGAGGGAGGAATATGTGATATTAGTGAGGAGGGGTGGTTGTCAACATCTAGCAGCAGGTGCTGTGATTGATTGCGCCACATCCTAATAATTATTGGAAAAAAATTAACCTTCATAAGCCCATTTAATGTTTTTAAGTAAAAAGGGCTGTCCGCAACACAAGTATGTCTGCAAGCACAGGCACGTTAAGCTGTGCCAGTGAATTATTGGGAAAGAATCACAAGCTTTATTTTCTGACATAACTTAAATGGAAATCGGCTTACAAATTTGTAAAGATTTTCAGAATGGAAAGTGAAGTAAATGTAAATTGGCCGTGCACTTTTAGCCAGTGATATGATCTTAAATTAAGATCAGTACTCTGCTCCAACAAAACTATGAGATTGTTTTATTTTCTACTTTGAATATATGCATAACAGACTGTTTGATTCAGGGAACTTACCACCCTGTTTATGCGATTTTCAGCTTGAAAAGGGCTGTTGGACTGGACATAATTACTATAAATTACTATAAAAGAAGAGAAATCCGACAGAGGATCAGCGTCTGCTGTTGGCACAGCTTTAGGTGGAGAATAGAGCAGCGTTGAAAGGTAAATTAGCTTCCAGGATCACGGTGAAAACAAAGAGGCAGACTTTGAAGCATGTTGCTGTGCAAATCCATGCATTTTTTTTTCATACTTGTTGCAAACATATGCCAGAGGTTAGAATGCAGCCAGAGGTATGAATGCAGCACAATTGGTTATCAACATCATCACATGAAATACAAGAAATACTTATTCACATTTTGTACATTTTGTATTTGGTTGGCCAATAGAGGGCGCTAGGGCGCCGCCCCACCAGCCCAAGGACGTTGATTAAGACAAAATTAATTTGTAACATTTAAATATTTCAAAATATATTGATATATATTTTTAGATGTGCAAGATAAAAATTTTATCTTTAATCACAAGTAAATGGTCATTTCATTTTCCGTTGGATCGGTGACATATATCCGGCCTAGGGCTCAAAAATGTTTGTCCATTGACTCTCGTTAAAAGTTGTACATTCGCGGTAGCTCTCCTGCAATATAAGTATAGGAGAGGTCTGGGTGCACCAAAGCTACGCCCTGAGGTGACAGAAACTGTCGCCACAGTTGTAGTGTAGGTGAATGACAGGCTGAGTCGCAAGGGAAGCAAACTCACCAAGAGAAGCTGGAGGTGAAACCATTTAGACCTGTCAGCCCAACATCAAAATTAATTAGTAGTCCAAAAGACAGATGGAGATGATACACTCTTTTTTTCCCCAGGACCTGGTTTAGCTACAAGGCTTAGGTAATTGCATGCATTGAGGCTAATGCTTTACCCCCGGCTCACACCGACTCCGGTCTTACCGTTGCGGTGTGGTGGGTGCGGCGCCGCAGTGATTCCAAGTCATTAAAAAGACGTAAACCTCTCTCACCGGCTGCTGAGCTGTCCGGCTGCGGTTACCGAGACACTCCGGCACTGCAGAAAATTCAGCAAGAAAGCTATCCTTGCGGCGTGCTGGAGCCCTCCGCAACAAGCTCTGGCAAATATCCTTATTTGGGCCGTGTGGGTCGCATGAAGTTACATGAACTCAAGTGAACTTCTGTTCTCGCGAGTTAAATCTCCAGACCTGTTGCCGGAGCCGCAGAGCCGCACCACACCGTAGTCAAAAGGGCGGTGTGAGAGGGGGTGTGCGGGAGTTGCGGTCTCCGTCAACCCTGGTAACCGCACCGCAGCCAGTGTGAGCAAGGGGTTATTCTGCTGCCTTCACTGCCTGAATATTGTATCCGTGCTGGGTCAGGATCTGACCCAGCACGGATACAGACAGGTAGGACCGATTTAAAGCACTTTTTAGAAAAGACAAAGTAGAATGAACAAACTGGGATTCACATGGAATATAAAATAATATAGTGTACTTTTTCTAGATGATGGGTAGGTGATGGCCTAGTGGTTAGAGTGGTGCGCTTGTGCTTTGAGAAGTAAAGCAAATACCCGGTTCTTGATTTCTCCAATGTGAGATCAATAAAGTTCAGTTATTATTATTAGATGTTTGTAAATTTGCATAGTTGCTCTTAAATAAACACATTCTCAGAAAATGATTTTTTTTTATATATTAGAGAAACATAAAGCTGACTAATAGGTTCTCCATTATTAAACTGATACTTTATTTTTTAAGGTTTGATAAACAATATTGGACCATGCAAAACACAAATTTGCCTTAACAAAGCCTCAGTAGGGCAACATTTATGTACAAAAAGTAAACCTGTACATGAAATTATGTTTTGTTCTTATTGGCATTCATATAAGTATACTGGTGTGATAACTTGGTTTGATTAGTTTATGCTATATTTCTATTTTGAATTTATAGCCCCCCCGGTGGGGAAAACTCCCCCAGCCACCACTGTTTCCAACTGTGTATATGGAGGACTGGTATTCAACACCAGACCATTTCATGCAGCTTTTAGATTTTTCTCTGCTTTTAGCCTACTTGATTCAGGTGTGCAATTAATCAGCCGGGTAATTGAAACCAGGTGTGCTGAAGCAGGGATAGATCTAAAACAGGCAGATTCAAACTGTTCAAATTGTAGCCCCTAGTTCCAGATCCTTTAAAGGAGAAGTTCGGTTTTTTACACTTTAAGCCCATTTTCTGTAGTGTCCAGGATGAAATCGAATGATCGACACCAAAAGTTTGACAATTGGTCCTGTCTCTGCTTTTTGGCTCCTTTAGAATCCACCCCTGGCTGCTTTAGAATGGCTTGCATAGAGCATGTCCGATAATGTCCTTAAAACAACCTTAAACGTTCTTTTTTTAAAATATGCTACTCACCGTGTCGTCAGCGCTGTTCAATGACGTTCCAAAAAAAGTTTCGTAAAGAAAAAACGTTCCTGTAGTGTTTTATTTAGCATTTTGTAAATCCCATTGAGTTCTGTAGGAATAGTCAATATTCCGCTGCCACCGGAAACGGAAATGGGGCCGTTTACACAGTTGTAGTCTTTTCGCTTCACTCTGTGTACTCCGACGTCGAGGTGCTAACGTCTCTGTTAAACACTTTAAAAAACTCTGAAAATGGAATACGAAAGGTGGATTCTTGATTCTCGACGTCGGAGTACACAGAGTGAAGCGAAAAGACTACAACTGTGTAAACAGGCCCCATTTCCGTTTCCGGTGGCAGCGGAATATTGACTATTCCTACAGAACTCAATGGGATTTACAAAATGCTAAATAAAACACTACAGGAACGTTTTTTCTTCACGAAACTTTTTTTGGAACGTCATTGAACAGCGCTGACGACACGGTGAGTAGCATATTTTAAAAAAAAGAACGTTTAAGTTGTTTTAAGGACATTATCGGACATGCTCTATGCTAGCCATTCTAAAGCAGCCAGGGGTTGATTCTAAATGAGCCAAAAAGCAGAGACAGGAGCAATTGTCAAACTTTTGGTGTCGATCATTCGATTTCATCCTGGACACTACAGAAAATGGGCTTAAAGTGTAAAAAACCGAACTTCTCCTTTAACATTTGTAGAGCTCCACATAAAAAAAAAAAAAAAAATGAAGTTAAAAGGAAAGGAAATCTGCTATGCTGAATCCAGACAGCCTTTAGCCTTCTGGAAGATGGGAATGCATATACATGATACTTGTCAAATTGGGACTACAGCCTTCCACAAAAGATCTACAAAAAAAAGTTACAACAGTTTAGTTAAGGCTGAAGCTTTCCACTATAACACCCATAACACATATACAGTACACTTGAGGAAATAATGTGGTTTTGTTCCTTCTTCCTCACTGCCAGAGCGTTTTGGGCAGCATTAAACATGCTGACTGCTGACGCACCTCCGCTTGACATAAGAGTGCTTAACTGATTTGCTGGATGGAGCCTACAGGAAAGCTGTTCCTGGAGGGATGGAGCTAAATACCCCTGCAAGAGTATGTATTATTACACTTTACCTTTTGTTCAATGCATCGATGAATCTTTTGTTCTGCAGCTTTGTACAATTCTTTAAAGAGTTTTTATAGTGAGAGCATTTTAATTAATATGAATAATGTTTAAAATATTTGTACTTTATTGTTTTCAAACTTCCAATTTTTATTAGAATTTTTTTTAAGGCTTATTTATCATTTTATTTATCCTTCACAAAATAACATTAGTAGAGGTACCTGTCAATGAATCTTATCTTCACATTTATTATTGTATGACTGATCTAGAGTTTGTGTTAATTTGTTTACATGGCAGATCGTCCAGTCAGCTCTTTCTGTTTCCACCATTTTTCTTTGATTCAGTAACTCACTGTGCCTAAGGTTTTTCAACTTTAGGAGCTCCCCTACACCCTAAAGTTTGTGTGAATAACTTTGATCTCATCGTGGTGAAAATCTAAAATGATGTCACCAGGAGCTACTTTTGGTCCAAAGACTCTTTTTGAACATTGGCCTTGAAATGTCTGCCATGAATTTATCAGTTTAATTTACTCTAAAACCTCTGCATGAATAAGAACCTAACAAGCTACTAAGACCCTGGAAACTCTGGAGGAGCTGCAGAGAATCATCGTTCCGGCAGGTAACTATTTCAACAAGACAACTAGTCAGGTACTCTGATAATCTGCTCTATATGGTCTGCTGTGTAGTTTAACACAACTAGACTAAACAAAAACACTGCAGCAGGGAATAGAGCAACATGAAGCATTCTACATGTAGACGTAAACAAATAATACTTATCTTCTAAATGAAACATTCCAATGATATAACACAGTGGGGGCAGCATGATGCTGTGGGAACGCTTTTCTCCACCAGAAGCTGATCACGCTTTAAAAGGAAATAGATGTCTCTATAATCCCTTTCTGCTAACTTTTATAGCAATTGTAATACAAAATGTGAAGAAGTTCAAGATATAAAAATATGTTTAAAGCTGCTGCTTTTTATGGAAATGTATGGTTATTACCTTTAATCTTAAATTATACCCTGCTCTTAAAATATGAGATTTTATGAGTACTGTAGAGAGTTAAGAAGAAATCATACACTTTTAAGATGCAACAGCTGGTACAACTGACTGTGTCCCTCCCAAAGAGGCCTGTTTGTGTGTTTCAAAGATGTATAACCTTAATAATTGAAGTTCTTTCAACAGTTTTTTTGTCGGAAGGCAAGGTTCCTCTGATTTTATTGCACACTTAACTCCTGCCGCACTCTAGATTTTATCCCGCTACTTTATGGTAAGTTTGACAGTCAAATAAATATCTGATGAAACAAGTCAGGGAAAGGTCGAAATCAGCCAGACGTAACAGTGATAAGGCATATGGAGGCGTGTAGTAAAAAGTCATTGTTTTTATATACTAACTCACAGCTTTGGAATGTAGGAAGTAATAGGAAAAAAAACAACACATCTCTGGAAAGATTAATAACCGCTGTAGATTCCATGTACTGTGCACGTTTCAAGGCTGGATTATTGTAATGTTTTATTTTCTCCTTTAAATCCCATCCAACTCGTAGTGATATCTCAGATCAGCACGCTTTATTAAGCATGCTGATATGGGCTTACAAGCCCCACACTGTTTGCACAACTAAGACTCTCCTGCACACAGCCAGTGAACATCCCTGCTGCTGCATTCCTCCAGCCTATATCTGCCAACACCTTTTCGCTACAGCGGCTGTGGCCTTTTTCTCCCCAGTCTGTAATAGTCAGCATGGGCTGTAATGGTCTGTTGACAGGTTTAGGCTGAGGTAATTTTCTTGCCGGGCTGTACAGTGAGGTGCCAAATCTCCCCCTCAGGAAAAAAAAAAAAAGTGAGTAGCAGATGCAGAGAAGCAACCGATCTTCCTGCGGCACACTCCTTCATTGGCAGATAAACATTTTTTTACATAAGGGCTTTTCACCTAGTTTGAAGCACTTGGAGCCATGGTTTGGAAGTTCTGCTGTTGCTTTCTCATAAAGCAGCAGCCTCAACATGTAAACTGGGTGCAAAAAATGTTAAGTGGTGCTAGCTCCTGTGTGTTGTGCACTCTGGAGTTAAAATGGTTCCCACTGTGCAGAGACACAGTTCATTATTTGCAGCAGGACTGCATAAAGAGAGAGGCCGGCTGAGTGGAACTCCAGCTGCTGGACAAACACACGTTCACACACACATGCAGAGCAGAAACGCTCTGTGGAAAATGCAAAGGAAAGCAAAACTGCTGAGGCCAAGGGGTTTCCTTAGAAATGTGCAAAGCAGATCAACTGTACACAAGCGCACAAATGCACCTGCCAGCTGACCATGATGGGACAGAGGTCTCTAGGGTCCCCAGTCCAACACATTCTCCCACCTACTGCAAACACACACGCATACACACACACACACACACACACACACACACACACACACACAGGTCTCTGTGACCTCACCAGGATCCTGCTGGGATCCTACTGCAGCTGCACACCAGTTGTAAACAGCTAATGATTTTTCTGCCTTTTACTGTTGGGTCATCTGGCTCTCATTTAAGACAGAGAGGAAGCACTGGTTAAAGACTCTGAATATACTGCATATGTTTATGAATAAGAAGTTATGATAAATGTGTATTTTATGTATTGGACTAGTATTCTGACCAAAAATGCATATAGTACATGCAGGGCCCTTAAGCAAGACCTTATTGTAAATGATGGTTTTTATTTGTATTTTTTTCCAATAACATTTTAGTTTTTTTCTGTTATAAAATAAAACAATTCTTTACTGATCCCAGAGAGAAATTAAATGTTGTTTTAAATTTATAGTGGAGGATGTTCTTTTTCTGGGTGGATCATCAAAATAAGTCGTCCTCCTAAATGTCAATTATTCTGGTGATATTTTACATAAGGCTGTGCCATGGCTCGGCCCCATTTTCACTTACCGGTGGTGAGTCTGACATAGAGGAACATTTTTAAATCTCCTTCTGGAAAGTAAGCTTGTATGAGGGATGCAAACAGCAACTTTCAAACAGAGCGTGCATGCGGAGAATGGACTTGTGCATGCTCTTGCACGCATTTAAAGCTACAGTGTGTTATTTTCAGCGACATCTAACGTCCAGACTGCAGACCGCAGCAACATGAACATCTCCCCCCCACCACTTCTCCCCCCCAACAGTACGGCGAGCGTTACGGGACAAAATGTCTTCCACGACGTCCGCATCACCTACCTTCTCAAGTGATGAGGTTTGTTTACATAGATAATTTTACAGATAGTATTTCATTAGTCTGTGTGTTCAGTACCGTCTCAGGTCATCTCTCTCAACTTGCCGTAGTTACTTTCGAGCGTAATGGGCGATCTCGCAATCGCTAGTTTGTTGGCTCTGCGCTGCTGTAGCGCAAAGATGTCTGCCTCCATGGCTGCGAGACCCGCTCCTATGTAATTATAAATAACGAATTCTAAGGCAACGCAAATATTAAGGTTAAGAGGCTGAGCTCATAGATGATGATAAATAACATAGTTATGTATAATATATTACATTTCTTAATGTATATCCCTGTAATTATTACACACTGTAGCTTTAATAGACGTTCCCTCTTGGGAGCGGGTACAGGGTTGTGTATGTGCATTTTTTTTTAAGAACAGAGGGCGAACTTTTTCAAAATATTCACGGAAATCCTCCAATATACCTTATTTCTTTCTAAGCACCCCTGGCTTTTGTGTTTAACTGTCTCCCCTTTGTAGACCAAACCACCGACTGAATTAATGCTTTTATTACTTACGTTTACTCGCTTTTGCTATTTTAAAAACTATTTCTGGCTCAGCGCTTATTTTTTCCACACTTCCTTCCTAGATTAACTGACTGATTTAACTCGATTGTGTGCTCGCCAGCTTTTTCCCCTTTAAAAAGGAACTTTTGGCTGAGATCTAGCTGTTGTTTACATCGTGTTCTATTTTTACTTTTCTTTCTAGCTCAGGGTTTCCGGTTTAGCTGTGTCTTTTTACTGGATCAAGACAGCGAAAAGAGTTCAGTTCAATTAAATACTTTAATTTCCCCACAGGGAAGTTAAATCCAGGATGGATCTCCTTAAGCAGGCTGTTTTGCAGTGAATCTGGAGAAGCCTTAGACTAAAGACACTTCTGATATTCAACAGTATTTTTGAAATATTATCACCTCCAATAACCTTATGTTCTGTTTTTTGTTCCCACACCCCATACAGTACTCATCACTCCAAATCCATTGGAGTCAAACTGAACATTATATACGGAATTGTAAGAATTCAGTTTAAAGGATTTAACACTAAAATGACATTTGTTGTTGGAAGAATGCAGTTGCTTTTACCTGTCATGTGTTTGAATTTGGAATGTTAATCTTATGTTGGTTATTATGTGCAGCTGTCCTATCAGAGCTGAACCTCAGGAGTGACGCAGTAGAAAGAAAAAAAAAAATCACCTTCCAATTTCTCCATTGGTCAGCTTTATAAAATTTGACCTCAGTATAGTCTAATGATATAAAAGTTGTGCAGACATACCTTTATTACATTCTGAACTGGTTTCACATTGAAGTTTCTTACAGTGATTTTACTTATAAAGAATACATTCATCCATGTGGTTGATGATTGAACTAACACTTCATATTTCATTCATCCTGTTTGCCCAAAAGCTTTTAATCTTATTAAGACAATTTATTTTTTAGTTAAGCTTTATTCTGCTGAGTGAAGTAGAAAGTTCTCTTTCATTTTTGTTAATTCTTTAGTCTTGGCTTAGGCAATTTATAACTACAAGAATCTAACTCAGAAACTGAAATTTAAACATTACACTGCAACAATAATCTCCTGCTGACACTATAATAAAGAAAAAGGACTTATATTATTTGACTCCTCTATTTTCAATTATCACCAATAAAACATATTAAAATTCTCCTGTGAATGGCGGCTAATGTCTTCAACATCTTAACATGAGTCTTTTTCTTTTGCAGATTTCAACTTTTTTCAGAAGGAAAGAATCTCAGTGTCTAAAGTGCAGACTTTCCCTTAAAGGCAGACTGGGAGTCCCCAGTCAAATTACTTGGGCTGTTTCTGCATGCAAATATGTGGTGTAAAAATCAACAAAGCAACTAAAGATGCAAATCAAGAAATCTTGGCGGCCTGTTTCGGCATCTGTTGGAAGGAAAGGAAATTAAACATTTCCATCAGCATTTAGCCCCTGTGTCTTTTCCTCAGAGAGCAAGGCACTCATTTGTATGTTTTTCTTTTAGGACTCGTCTTTGCAAGTTTTTACAGAGGCCTAGGATGTTGAAATGTATGTGTTGTCTCTGAAACTGTCATTTTCATAAGTAAGTAAGTAGGTAAGTGAGCTTTATTTACATAGCACCTTTCAGAGACCAAAGCCATAAAGTGCTTCACAATACAGTTTAATAACATTAGAAAATATACAGTATAAAAGGCCAAGGCAATAGTAAAATCATAGCTGCCCAAAAGGTTGTTATTAAATGCCTGTACAAATTGTTCTTAAGTAAGCTCTTGTATGTGAAACCAGAATCAAAAGAGAGCAATGCAGGCATAAAATAATTCCAAAGCCTGCGAGCAACAGCCTGAAAGGAACAATCTCCTCTAGTATGAAAACAAGTGCTTAGAACCTTTAGCAGATTCCGATCCACAGGCCTCAGAGCCTGCGCAGGGCTGTAAGGCTGGCCTACCATGTAAGCCTCTGAAAGACAATACTAGAATTTTGAAACAGTATTCTATAAGACACTGGCAGCCAATTAACTTCTTTTAGAATCGGAAATATGTGAATCCTATTTGTATGGGTCAGAATTCTCGCTGCAGAGTTTTGCAGTCAAAAGAGCTCCTTCTTGTTCAGACATGAAAACAAGCTATTATAATAGTCTAAACACAAAGACACAAAAGCATGAATCGTAAGTTCCAAATCAGTCCTTGAGACTATATTCCTGAGTTTAGAGATTTTCCTTAGTTGAAAGAAGCCGCTTCTTGTCAGCATCTTGCAGTGCTGCATTAACGACATATCTTTGTCAAAGATAACTCCCAAGTTTTTAAGACACGAATGATCGGACTGGCCTAAGTCACCCAATCCCAGGAATTAAATCATCAGGGGTTTTAACCAGTGTTTCTGTTTTGTCTGCATTTAGCTGCAGAGAGTTATCGCTTAGCCGTTGCTTATTTTCCACGAGACAATGGAGCAAAGAATTTAGCTTCCAGATTTCAGACGGCATTAAAGCTGGATATTCTCAACAAAAAGGGGAAAGGAAAAATCACAAAACCGTTGAATGATCTTTCCCAAAGGGAACAAATACAACAAAAATAAAACAGATATTAGATATTTATCAATAGTCTTAAAGCAGTTTGTAGTAAAGTCAATAGAATCAAAGTATACAGTCTCAATAATCTTAGTAATTAAACATTGTATTTAAGTTTAGCTAATTATTCAAGTTGGTAAAAATATTTTCTAACTAAGGAAACCCAGTACTACATTCAGTCACAAATGGCTCAGTGGGCTGTAAAGGTTGCAGACCACTGCCATGAACCAACTTAATGCAGCACATATTTGTAAAGTGGAAGGAATAATTATAGTATTTTTAAAATAAATGTCTAAAGAGATATTGGAAACAGAATGCTTTGGATTTTTACTTAGTCCCCTGAGACAATACTGTATTGTGGTTTTGTGCTTTTCCAAACCTTTTTATTTCTGCTTACACTGGTAGTGAACGATATTTTAGCAAACTAGCTTGAGTATTCAATTCAATTCAGTGAGATTACATAGCGCTAATTCATAACACATATCTTCTCAAGACATTTTTACGATTCAACTAGACCATACAGTGAAAGTGATTCAAAGTTTTCTATCTAAGGAAAACCAGTTGATCACATCAAATCATTGACTTAAAGGCAATTCCTCACACTAAGCATGCTTGTAGCGACAGTGATTAGGAAAAACTCCCTTTTAACAGGATGAAACCTCCAGCAGAACCAGCCTCCTTGTGAGCAGCCATATGCCGAGGGTGACTGGGGTTTAAGGAGACATAAGCAGAAATACAGGAAGAAGCTGAGATACAAAAGGCAACTGTCAACCAGCTCCACAGGCGGCTCAGTCCAGGAAACACAAAGCCAGTCAGATGAGCTCTGAGCCAGCTCCCGTGTCAGAGGATAAAGACAGCACATCCAGCCAGTCGCAGACAGAGAAACAAGACTAGACTGAAAAACAGTCCGAGCTCAAACATCTATAAACAAAGGTGTTGATTGCAGCAGCACAGCTGATATTTCTCTCCAGGATAATATCACAGCCAAACAGAAACAGACCAGATTAAGCTTGTATGAGAAAAAGCACATAGAGCACAGTGTTAGAGATTGAACTAACAAATTCTTCGGTGGGAAAATAGAGATACAATAAAACAGAATGATGAAAAAGGGATCCCTATGTCTTCCAGCAGTCTAAGCCTTTAGCAGCATAACTATAGAGAGGGTCTGGCTGCAGAAGTTTGGATCAGCTGAAGGCTTTTAACTGCATTTTGTAGACTTCCGGATGGTAAAGAATTGAAATAGTCCAGCTTTGAAGTAAAAAATGTATGAACTAGTTTCTTAGAACAGTACATATTGCTGCAACTGAGAATGTCTTGCAAAAATGTGTTCCAGCTTATCTTCGGCTGCCTCAATTATACCACTGAAATGTAATGTTTTTTTGTTTCTTTTTTTTGTTTTCGTGTATTCCGTTTATGTACAACACTTTCAATTGTCTTGTTACAGATTGTGCTGTACAAAAAAAACTTGGCCTCCTTTGAATGTTATTTTTCAAGTCCATCCTCTCATTCTCAGTCTAGAATTAGGTCTGGACCTAACGGGGCCATTCTAAGACATGTAGTTTTCATGTTTTTTGGCGGTCTTCAGAGCCTTTACAAGGCTTTCCTTCAGAATTACTTTTTATTTAGTTCCACCATTCTTAGATTAACTCTAGCCAGGAAACCAGTGTTCCTAAAGCATACAGTTGCCAATGCCATGCAGTACTATGGGAAAGCTGTGTTCAGCAGTGAAATACAGTTATGGCTCACAGGGTATTAAATGAAGGGGATATATTATTTTAGTTTCATCTGACCAAGGTAACCCCTCTATTTTTTTGAATCCTTAACAGGAATTATTGCAACCTCAAATCTTGTTGGTCAGTGGTTTTTCTTGGTCTTTGCTCACATAGATGACTTTTGAATGCCGACTGTTGTTCTAGGTTTAGATTTTATTGCCTTTTTTAACCTAAATTATTGAATATTTTTTCTCTCATTACTTAATTTTGTGCAACTAACTTGTTTACCTAGGATATAGGATCCCAAATATATTGAACTTTGGGACTATAATGTGACACAATGAAGAAAAGTGTAAAAGATATTAATACCAAAGAAAAAGAGATACTGCGGAACTTCCCAAAGCAGTTCCTTGCGTCCGACTGTTGAGTAAATCATCAAAATACAAAGTGTATTTTATTTAGTTGAATACATCTTAAATGTGTAAATAAAAGAGACAACCATTAGGTTGAGTCTAAAATTGACATTGGTATTATCCATTTTAGAACAAAAAATGTTTTATTTCCTTTCATGTTTTATAAGCTCATATTCACTAGAAAACTTGTAAAACATTCAGCACATTGATCACACTCTACATGACCTCCATGGTGGAGTCATGTCTCACTAATACTGGAACATGTCTGTCCCGTGTCACCCGTGCTGCTTTGACATATAGGAGCTGTTTACATGCTGCTAAGACTACTCTGTTCTACCATTCAGCCGCCCACACACACACAACCCTTGCTAAAGGTTACCATGCTGGGATTTTAATCTACATGCGAAATGTGCTCCACTGCACCTCCTCATCTGTTGACTCAGCAATCCGGCCAATGCCCTGCTATACGGAGCACCTTATTGATTGAATGGGTTTTACTTCCAACACACACTTTAGGAAACACCCATCCATCCACATACACACATGCTGGTGACTTTGTTGCAGATTGAGGGTGGGAGAGAGATGAGTGTCAGGCCTTGCGTGATGGGTGAACATCAATCATCCCCTGTCAGCCCCCCACCCTCTCCCTTTCTTTCAGCCTCCCTGATCTGCCTTTGTTTTCATCATTGTGTGTGCATCTGGGGGATGCAGGCTTACAACATAGACAGGAGGCGGGCAGTTTGTGGGTGTTTTCATTCTCAACTGCCAATTAAATAAGTGTCTTTCGCTGTCATACCTCCATGTAAATGCAAATATGATGCATTGTAATACTTTTCTACCTGTGACAAGCTTTAGAAATAGGATGTTTGCCTGTTTGATTAAATAAAGTTTATAAATCCAGTAAAACCTTTTATGAGCTGTGGCTCATTTCCTTCACTTGTTTATATATTAGTATGAATTCGACAGATAAGATGGATTTTTAGTATGGATATTGCTCAATCATATCAGGGTATTTCTTGCCAAAGCAAAGCAAATCATGAAGTGATATCTAGCTGCTATTTTAGTTTTGGGACACAGATATGAATCTTTAACTCCTTTCACATTGGCCAAAAAAACTGTTTCAACCCAGGAACAATCGGCTTTCAGTGGCAGTTGCAACAGCTAGCTGAAGTGTGTCTACCTGGGTCAATCGTCTCAGCAAATGACCCGTTGTTTCACCTCGGCTCTGATGCCCATGCTGTGGAAACACTAGACCGGGAATAACTCACTAAATTACATGACACCATTGAACGCAATGTACGGAGGTCAACTTCTCAGTGGACGTGAACACCAGTCGCTTCTGATATAACAACCCAAAATAACTCTGCTTACATTTGATAAACATGGTGCAGCACTGGTGAGAGGGATTTGGATAGATAAGAGTGAAATAATAAAAGAATGCCGACTACTCTCTGGCTACAATCCATATCGCTCTCCAGTATTTACTTCCCTGATTTCCGATGCAATGTTGACATCTTCAAAGCTCCCCATGCGCAATCATCAGACACGCTGTGGTGGGGGACAGTGGCCATGCAGCCTGCAAGCAGAGGGTCAGAATTGGCTTTTTGGTCAAATGAGAAAAGAGCCAAAAGCCGATTGTTAGTGGGTCAACCTGGTTTTGAAAAACCTGGGTATTCAGTGGGAAAGCAGCTTTAGGGATTTCAACCGGGTACCCCATACAGCTAGATAAAATTTCACATTTTACTCCCTTTTGACTCAGGGTTACCAAAAAAATTTGTCATGTCTGTCAAAGCTGCTAATTCGGCACCATTTAGTTTTGGCTTTATAATCTGTGGGGCCTGTTGTGGCAGCAACCCAACAATTTGGTGTTTGACATTGGCTTTAAGGGATGCTGTCAATCGGAAGAGGGAGTCCTATGTACCTGGTTGGATTGGGAGCTCCTGAGGTAACTAACAGGCAGCCAGAGGAAAAGCGCTGTGGGTGCAGAGGCGAAAAATAAAAGGGCTGGGAGGAGTTTGGAGACAGCTAGGAGAAAGACCATGAGTCTATTTTCAGATTCAACCACTACAATTTTTACCAAAGTAAAGATTTATATCCATCCATCCATCCATCCATCCATCCATTTTTTAACACGCTTATCCCAAGTGGGGTCGCGAGGGGTGCTGATGCCTATCTCCAGCTGTCTACGGGCGAGAGGCAGGGTACAACCTGGACAGGTCGCCAGTCGAAAGATTTATATATTTTTCAAAATTTTTAAATGACCACATATACAAACACAGACATGAAAAGTTAATATGCTGAAGACACATTATGTATTTGATAAATATTTAAGTATTCTAGCTATTACAACATGAACACGTGTTATTATTGATATAAATTTAAAATTGGTGAATTCAGATGGGATGCTACTACAAATAAATAGCAAATATTTTATACTCTGTGTCTTAGGAGATCTGTATTTAGCTATTATTTTTCCCTCCACTTGCATGTATTACTGTCATTCTGATTGTATTTGCACTTTGCTTTAAAACTTCCATTGAAACGGATCAGACATCCAGAACAAACAGACTTTTCCAAAGACTTGAACTCTACCTCTTAACAATTTATTATTCGGTCAGGGAGAAGTGCTTCCCTCATTTGTCAGAGAAACGTATATTTCTTCCGTTTCCCCTCTCTGACATAATGGATTTGGCTCTTCATCAGGAGCCTGGAACCCTTTCTTGTTCATGTTGTGCCAAAAACTACAGCATGCATCTTGTGTTTTCAGTTATAATGCTTTATGTTGTGAGGAAAAAGTGCCCGCTGAGCATTTTTTGTTATGGGTACATCAAGTTTCAATTAGCACTTGGTAGAATGATGACTGGAGGGACAATACAGCAGGAAAATTCCAGCTTAATGTTCATGTTTGCTCAATTGTTCGTGACCAGGTTTGTGTCTGTAAAACTTCTTTGTTAAAGCTTGATTGTGGGGATTTATATAATTGGCTTTCCTTGTCTATATTTTGCCTGGTTGGATCAGCAGTTAAATTAAAATAGTTTTTTTATAACTAAAAAACATGTCTACATATTTCTAATTTTATACATCCATGAGAATTTTTTTTTTTTATAACACTCAGATACCTAGATCACAAAATAAGAAACATTTCCTTGCTCAAGTGATCAAAAAGATACCAACAATGATAGATATTGGTTTGGTATAAGGTTATGTTACTATTCCATAACACTCAGATTTTCCAATAGCAAAAGGCAGAAAGAAACACCAAATTAAGATTCTTTGTTTTTATGCATTACAAAAAAATCAAAAAGAATAGAAATGTTATCTTTGAAATTGTTTTTGGCAGAATATTATATTTCTTTTAAATACAGCAAAATTTTGCGAAAAAGTATAGGGTTATTGAATTACCTTTATGAGTAATAATAATAACTGAACTTTATTGATCTGACATTGGAGAAATTTACCTCTGCATTTAACCCATCCCCTTGGGGAGCAGTGGGCTGCCATCGTGGGGCACCCGGGGAGCAATGGGGGGTTAAGGGTCATAGTCAAAGCCCCTTATCCTTATACTTAAAATATTACAGGATGAAAAAAAAACATAATTTATTTTGGCATTCTCATATGAATATTAAGAATGTTTAAGTTAATATATGATGTAATTTTTTTATTTACTTATGAAGACTAAGTTTTCTTTCCGGTTGCAATACCACTAATGAGTGATAAATTATGTGACCTACTGTCTTTTGCCTGTGGCGGCAAGTTACAGCTTCCAACATAATATGTAGACTCCTGAGAAGTCTGCTTAAATTTAGGTGAAGCACAGAATGAATAAGGGTAGTGTGCCGATAATGGCAGAACTGAGCGCTGAGAGGGGGACAGCGTGCAGATTGATCTTGTAACATTTTAAAACTCAGAAAATGACTAGCCGAGGAGAAGTGATACAACAGAGAAGATAGACACAGGGATGGCTGGTTGGAGAAATAAAGGCTGGTACTCATGGGCTGAAGAGAACGGGTTTGATGCACTGGGTAACAATTAGGAACAAGGTCTGAGTGATGAGCTAGAAGGGGGAACCTCTATATCAAGCCAAACCTCCTGGTCATCTGGCCCTTACCTGACAGGAGAGGAGGTTATGCAACAGTTCAGCCAAGAGCAGGTAGCAAGGCCAATGAGAGGGTAAAGTGGCAGCAAAACATCTTAGGAAGTGGCCAACGCTCGGTCTGACCATTAGTCTGTGGGGGTTAACCCAAAGAAAGGTGGGGTGAGGCTTCAATCAGCTGACAGAAAGTCCAGTGACGAAGCCTAGCCCAATGTGGGACAATGGCCATTTGGGAGGCTTAAGCTCCCCTTTGGATAGATGATTTGGCTCATGCAAAAACATCACAGGATGAGACAAAAGCTTGGATAAGAGAGGTTGAAGTTATAGGACTCAAGAAACAGCAGCCCAACAAGCCTGCCTAGGTTTGAGTTGTTTGGCCATTTGTATGTAGATGAGTTTCTGATGATTAGTCCAGATGAGGAATCAGGAAGCAGATGAGGTTCTGCTGTACCAGCCACTCCTCCAGGGCCCACGTGATGGCCAGCAGTTTGCAGTCTTCCACTACATATTTACTTGAAGCAAACAAAGGTGGAGTAAACCGGTGATTAGAAACTATACAGGGTGGCCACCTATTCCTACTCACAGCTCGTTAATAAAGATGTAAACATGACTACCCCGCTCTACATGTAGAAAAAAAGGAAGATTGTCATTCAGACATCATATCTAAAGTAGCAAGCAAACCATCAGATTTGCCATAAACTCCATTACAATTATCTGGAAGTCCGATAAGGGGTTCCAGATAGACATTCAGACATTCTATCAGTGAGAAAGCTGAACTCAAACTCAGAGTGATCAGTATGAGAGTGTAGCGTGCCGGTAAAGCCAGGCAGTGGCATGAGCGAGTGGTGAGCAGGGGACGGCGTGCATATTGATCTTGTAACCCTTCAACCTCAGAACAAGTCTGGCCTGACAGTAGTGTTATACAAGTAGAGGCCAAGACGGACACAGGGATGGCTGGTTGCAGAAGGCTGGTGCTTATAGGCTGAAGAGAACAGGTTTGACACACTGGGCGTACTGAGCTTGTGACAAGAAGGAATCATGTCTGAGCGAGAGGTTTACAAATAAAGTATGAAAAATGCTTGTTCAGATTACTTAACGTTAATCACTGTTATGAAATAAATACATAGAATTTGTTATTCACAATGACATATTAATTATGTATCATTGTATAATCGAGTATGGGAATTATCAATAAATATTTGAGTTTATGCATCTTAAAAGCACTTAGAAATACTTCAGCATTATTTATCCCCTTTTCCAAGTACAGACAAATGTGGAGAACCCTGGACACACTGATTGGGAAGATGTTCTCTGAATTCTCAGAGAACATCAACCAGGTCTTCTGCGAGACCCGATGGGGCTGTCAGGATTGGGCTACCCCACTTACAGCTAGCAGTATCTGATACAAGATTGTGTCTCTGACCGGCTAGTTTTGCAGTAATGGAGACTTACATGGAACTGTGCTAAAACTGTTTATCCCCAACCTCTACCCCACAGACCTATCCATTAACTACCCAGGCTGGCAACTTCTAGGACGTGAGATGATTCTGCTATTGTTGACGTCATAACACTAGAGGTTGACTCGGAGAACAGAGGGTTGACACAGCACTGTGACACACACACACATCAATTTCAAACAGATGGTATCGATATGGTATCGTTATCGGCCGATACTGCACAGCTAGGTATCGGTATCAGGGCCAAAAAATGAAATTTGCGCAACACTAGTGTTGACTGAATTGACCAGAACCATCTCCCGAATAGAGAAGCTGGTGCTGAATTCCAGTAGTTGCAGACTGTGCCGCCACCAGTGGGTGGCCAGGGGTGGCCACGGCCACCCTATGTTTAAATTGTATAGTATAAAATGTAGTAGCATCAGTTTAGCATTTCATCCCATTATGCACAACCAGAGACAAAACTTTAAAAACCACTCAATAAACAATGATATAAGTAGGTGTTTACTTAAGTCTTTATTATTTCTACAGGCAGGTTTATCACAAAAGTAGTTTTGAACCCGGAAATTATGGCTTTTAGTATCAGTGTGCCACCCCAATATTTTCAGTGTCCCCATCTGGCAGCCCCTATGAAACATTTCTGGAGGCGCCACTGGATGCAGACAACTCTGACACTGGTGAACACCGAGGGAGCTGATGTTTAGATTGTGGACTCTTATAAATATCTGGGTTTTTACTTGAATAATAATTTAAACAGATTCTCAACTATTTTGCTCTTTACAAAAAGATTAGAGCAAAATCTTTCACCTAAGATAACTTGGTCCTTTTGTACTCCAGGGGGGTCTCCAAAAGACCGTTTTTGACTCAGAGGAGGCATTAGCCATCTTTTATGGTGTAGTTTGTTTGAGCAGCAGCTTAGCTACTGCTGAGAGAAAGTTGTTAGATACACTCATCAGGGAGGTCATCTCAGTCTAAAAGACCCTCTAACCCAGTGCAGCTGGTAGGAGACAAAATGACTGATAAAAATAAAATCCCATCTGGACAATGTTTCCCAATGTATTGCAGCATTTGACATTTTTTTCACTGAGAGATTTCTACATCCTAGGTGAACAAAGGAGCAATAACACAGGTTTTTAGACTTTATAACCATAACTGCTCCATTCAGTAAGTAGCAACAGCAGGTGGTGAGCTTATAACTGTTCATATCCCTGTTATCAATTGTGCAGTGCTTTCATCTCTAAGTCGACTTTTGTATTCTTTTCATGCATGAATATATAGTACATCCTCATGTAATCATTTTTCTTTATTTTACTCTCAGTTGCACAACCTTGTGTAAATCTATCTGCTTCAACTTGCCTTTCACTTCACTAGTAGTACACCTGTGTTTCAACTAAGAGCCAACTTGGGTTTTATATATGTATGTATGTATGTACTGTGTGTATGTATGTACATATGTACATATGTACGTATGTAGGTACGTATGTATGTACAAGATTGTGTCTGGCCAGGTGTTTCAGAGTCACAAACCCCCACCCCCTTACAGGGGAACAGAACACCTCACGTGTTCAGCCAGGCCAACAATTCCCTCTAATGACCCGTTCAGAGACATAGACATTTATCAGGTATTATAGGCAAACAAAGAAACCAAACGACTCCCATTTCAAAGGGGCAGACCTGTTCGTCGGGTTCAATTTGCATGTTCTCTAAGCCAAAACAAGTTTTTTCTTTTATTTGTCCACTCTATAAAGCCTTAAACTCAACTCTATTTCTGACATTTTGAATTGAAAACTTCCTGGATGGAAAGCAAACGTCACCAAACTTGCAAACAAAGTCCAGTGGATTGTTTTTTAGCTTTTGGTGAATTCACGTAAGTGCTTGCTAAATCCTGATATTTCTTACACTTTGTATTACCTAATATGGCTGGAACCATATTAAAGTCTGATGTAATGAAGTGTGATGTGTTGATGTGGCAGGGTGTGACTCTGCTCATCTATACAAAGCCTCTTTAAACAGTTATAAGCCTGGTAAGGCCTGTCCTATGTAAACTGAGCCATTTCTCTGGTGTGAGCAAGTTTACAATTTGTTAAACCTGCCTTTGTGTTTTATAGTCATTTAATATAATGTATATACATTTTAAAGTGTTATTTAATGTGTTTGCTCGCTACGATATCTTCCAGGAAACAAACAGTTAGAGAAAGTTTCAAGGTTTAAACACAGTGCTTTCATTAAAAAAAGGGTATAACTCTCTTGAGCCTACTCTTTTAAACTGCTCAAACATGGGAAAAGGGTTACATATTTTCTAAAAAAAAATAAATAAATAAAAAAGAAAGAAAGGAAGAAAGAAAAAGAATTAGCAATGTACTCTGTATGTGTAGCACATTCTCTCGATGTCTATTTAAAATATATAGGAAGCAGCGCAATAAAAACGTAAGAGGGGATAGTAAAATAGTCAAAAGTTATCTGTTTTATCACATTTTAAACCCTAGATAAAAAGTCCTTCCCAGATGTCTTATTCGTCATCAATAATTTAAAAAACCAAAAGAAAATACAGATTTTGTCATCCATCTAGTCTATAGACTGCTGGTAAACACACATTTCTATACTGGGTTCCTTTTAAAGGGGAAACACAAACAAATTCTTGTGGTTTACTCATCATTCTAGTCCTCTTGAACTACAACAGTGACCTCTAGTGTGACTGCCTCCCTGAAGGCTTGCAGCAATGCTACTTCAGAGCTGTTTAAATTGGTGAATGGAGTCCTACTCAGATTTAGCTCATGTTTGTTTTACAGGACATGCTGAGTAATAAAGGGAAACTATGTTCATTAAAAGTGTTTTGGATGTCCAGGTGCTTGTTTGAGTCAGAAGAGTGATTTATCCTGCTTCTTGTAAGTATTTTCCCTATTTAAAGAATAATTAAACAACATATTGTTAATTTAAAAGGGATTGCAAGAAGACACATTTTTTCTCTCTTACTTTCTTACTTGCTACATTCTTACAATGAGTTTTAATATAATTCTGGTAAAATAGGGTTTAACAGCAGTATAGTGTCCAGGTGGGGCAAATTACTGTTAATGGATCTATAGATAGAAAAAATAAGGTACAAATTGTTGAGTATGATGTTAGATTTGTGATCCTTTGGGCTTACCTCTCTTTTAAAAGACCCTTGGAAACTTCTGTAATAACTGGGATTATGAAGTTATGAAAACACCAGGAAATATAAAATTTAAACCTGTATGACTCTATAATTAGGCATAAAAAGGGTTTTTTATTGGGTCTTTAAGACAATTGATGGAAATAAAATGCAAAATACAGAGTTAAGCAGACACAAAATAAAACACAATTCAGAAACAACATTTAAGCTTTGGAAGAAGGAAAATATTGGCTTTGTTTTGTTTATATTGGGTGATAGTGGCATAGAATGTGGGAGTTTATTCTGCATAGAGTTCTCCGTTTTAATCCTACTCCAACCGTCTAACTCGTTGTGTCCTTAGAGCTGACTTACAGCAGCCCCGCTTCTGTCAGTCTGCCCCAGGGGAGCTATGGCTATAATAATGTAGCTTACCACTATATCAGTGTGTGAACGACAGAATGAAGCACTGAGTTTCTTGAAATTTATAAAGTTTACTTCACAAGTTCATAGGGTCATTTACCTTTTTTATAATGCAGATTTGAATCATGTTTGTCATTCAAAGGAAAAGTATAAAGAGTCAATTTTTAAATGTTCCATTTTGGCAAAGAATGTGATTTTTCCAAATAAACGCAACACGACTGGGCAACTTGCTCACCATTTTCAAAGTGGGGCAACAAAAGCATAGAGTTGCAACAAAAGCATAGAGTTGCTCCCCCACTTTTTTGCCCAAAGAAATTAGATCACTCTCTTCAGTAAGGCAAAATGATATTGTCTTTTTTAAGTTTTTTATTATACTAAGCAAAGATGTAAAATTCTCGGCCCTTTACTGCCTGAAATACAGAACATGCTGTTTAACATTGGTATCTCAAATGGTCATTATTCTTACCTGCTTTAATACATATTAACATACAAAGAATTGTTCTCACAGAGGGACGTGTGCATGCTTATCCAACTCTTTTGGGCAAATCCAGCCAGCATGTTGGATTGCATCTGAGAAACTTCAGGCACACATACACACACTTGTTCTGCACCAGCTAGGCTCTGCAGCCTCAGGCTCTTAACAATGAAATTTCCATGCAGCCATATGGAGTATTGGTGATAGAGATTTACTGTCAGGGCTAGACATCCCGTTGGAGAAAACAAGGAAGCTTGAACATATTGCCTTCTGTAAATCAGATAAAGAGCAGCTTCTGGATCTGGATGCTGCTGCTGGATTGTAAGTCTCAGCAGCAAAGGAAGTTTTGCATCTGATTCAGTTTCTGTGTTTCCTTTTTCTGCCGAATTTCAGGGCCAAGCATGAGGTGTTGACTTCTTTTCATTTCTGAGTTATGAAAGAAATGGAGCACTTTTAACTGAGCACACACAACCCTCTGTGTTTGTGATGGAGGATCTTAGTAATCAAAACAAAATAAAGGACAGGTGCAGCAGCCTTAGAACTGTTTGACTTTAAACAGTCTAACTGCTTTAACATTATATTTGAGGAATAATTTATATATTTGCTTCCTTAACAAGTTAAGCCATACCTTAAATCTGAAATCGCAAGCATTTCTAAATCTTGCACTCTCAATATTAGAATTAAAAACAGACATCTCTATTTTGCTCAGGCGTCTTGGCGTGAGCTCAAAGAGTCACCATGCAGCTAATACAGCACACAACATGCAAATATAATGTTTTTTGTTAATAGTTTCTTACATCTAAGTGCTTCCTATGACATCATCTTTAAAACCTTACTGATAATGGAATTATAAAATTTCGGATTGTCTTTCCGCTCAGTCACAGCACACTGAAGAGTGTTGCTGTCAGCACTACCTGGTAGTTCTTTAATTTAGCACAGCCACCACATCCAAATTAAGTTTTCAAACCTTGCTGGTTTGAAAACTGACAAAGGCAGATGTTACTAAGGCATAGTAACATCTGCAATAACATCACAAAATTTGCATTAAGTAATATGGCGCTATCCTCGATTCATTTTGTATACTTTTAGGTGGAAATTAGTTCTAAAGCCCTCTGACCATAAATAACTCAAACTAAAAATCAAAGGTCCCACAGGCAAACTTGCCAGTAAGTAGCCTGTTGAGTGGTTAAGGATGTCCACTGGAGCTGCTTGGATGGGTGATGGCTTCAGACTTTCCCTCTCTAGGAGCAGGTTTCAACTCTCAGCGGTATAGTCACTGCTCAGTGGTGTCAGACACTTTATCTGACCAAGAAGTTTGTCAGACACACCTAACGCCAGGGTCTATAGGAAACTTAGTTAGATTGTTGTCTCCCTTTTTCCACCACGGTCCTTCTCTTATGGCCATATGATAAGAACGTGGAGAGATAATTTGAGAGCTTTTATACTCAACCAGCAGTATGAGTGAAATCTGCATTTCATGACTTTTTGCTCTATTTCTCAAACCCAATATTACATCTCAGCCCTGCACTAAACTAACCTGACCTATTTATGTCAGTTACAAATCCCTGCTTCCTTTTGGAATGCAGTCTCTCTCTCTTTCTCTGTATGTTTGTCCCTCTGAGCTGAGGAACTGTATCATTGCCAGGGTCAGAGAAGCAGTGCAAACATCCAGGTCTCAGCTAGAGACATGCTGGTCCAGACCACACAAAGCCCCCTGCATAAACCCCTGCCAGAAAACCCCCACCCCTCCCCTCAAGAAGGCTACAACAATCCCATCTTTGTCGGCCAGTGATTGATGACACAGAGGAATTTCATTCACGACCGCTCAGTGTTTTTGTGTTACCGTGACGACCAGGTGAAAACAGAGCAAACCGAAGGTTTTGAGTTTCACAACCTCGATCACTAGGGAAAAGTTAAAGGTGAAAAAAAAAAAGAGAAGCAACAACTGAGAGGTCATCATAGAAGTTAAATAAACAGCCATCGCCGTTATCTGAGGCGATAAGCGCTGGGAATGATCCCAGCGGTTGTTCACAGGACCAATCCATGTGGCTTTGACCGTGTGACGCTCCTCCACAGGTGATAGGAAGAAAACTATTTCTTCCTCTAGATGTTTTTCTGGTATTTATGTCCTTACATGAACCAAAAACCATTGTTTTATTAGTAATATTTAGGTTATTAACAAATGCCAGTGTTTCATTATTGCCAAATGACATCACATACAAAGTACTGAGAAAAAAAAGACACACATCAATATAAATAAAGGCTTAGTTGTTCGTCTCACTCACATGCAGACTCACCCAGAGCACATCATCTCACATATGGTACACTCATTTAATGGATGTAGCAAGTTGGTAAAGTGCTCCATTAGGAGAGTCCAGAGCCTGAGCATAACAAAGCTCTGATGCAATATTCATGCCTTCTCATTTCCTCCATTCCACAACAATAGACCTCCATATAGCATGCCTCTATATACCGTATACATGAGGTTGTCCTCAAACAAAAGATTACGTTGTACTAAAAAATATGATAAAAGGATATGTTTGTTTGCACAAGAGAAATTATCTTTTAAATCGTCAGGTCTGCAGTGAGACAAAGCTGATGCAGAAGATTGTTATATATTAGTTAAAACAGCATTAATTTCCCTTTTGGATTGATAAAATTGAATCATCCTAAAGATAAAAAAATAGATATTCAAGCAGCTGTTTTATTCAAAATCACAAGATGAAGAATAAAATGTAACAAGCTGACATATTGTCTCACATTGACATTGTTAGAGCCTTGGAAAAAAACATTTTGACCTCTCAAATTTTTCATATTTGTCACACTAAAAATACAAACTAAATGATATGTTGTCCCTGATGGCTCAAGTGGGACGTCGGTGGTGTTGGTTGTACGAGTTTGCCCTGAAAGTGAGGGGTTGACAGTTCGAGCCCTGGCTCCGGCTTTCAGTGTTGTTGTATCCTTGGGCAAGACACTTCACCTGTATTGCTTACTGATGTTGGTCAGAGGGACTGATGGTGCCAGTGTACGGCAGCCCTGCTTCTGTCAGTGAGTCGCAGAGCAGCTGTGGCTACAAAGTTGTTTGCTACCATGAGTATGCGTGTGAATGAATGAATGACTAAATGTAGCATTAAGGGGTAAGCATGTTATAAGTACAGGCAAATAAATAAAAGTTACAATGAAATGAGGTAAGAATGCACAAAATATTGGTACCGTTCAGTGTGTGTCATTTTGAAACATATCGGTATTGTCTGATAACTAAAACATGGCTGATATTAACAACCGACGTTTATGGTTTTTATAACAGTAGGTATAAAGAAACAGAGTGGTCATGTAGTGTTTGTCTGAAGCAGACAAGCAATGTCATGATATATCAAAAGAGTGGGGTTATCTCTAGGATAGATTACTGTATGATAAATATTTGTTATCATCATTAATTGCAATATCATTAACAGAAATTGGCTCAGATTTTCATATTGATGCATCTCCAAAATGTAGTGTGCATATATTCACCACGAAAAGTTTCTAAATAGTGTCCGTGTGGAATTTAATCCTGAATACAAATACGAGTGATATTAGAAGGCCTCAATTACAAACAAATGACAAGAATTATCAAAAAGAAACATGACAGGTTTACAAATAAAAGAAGAATTTTAACAAGGATTGAATCAGTAAATCATGACTCAAACTCTGAAATGTCCAAGGTTGCTATAAGTCATGTAAAAGACACCTTAAACATGTAAATTGCTCTGCTAAACAAAGATCAGAATTCTGGTCTCATTTAACTAATGCCGCACACGACCCTGAACAATCTTGGAGGTAAAACATGATGGAGACAGCATCATACTGTGGGGATTCCCTCATTTGGCATGGATTAAAAAAAGCTTCTCAGATATGGGACAACAGATAGAGCAAAAGTATTGGCAGGGATCCTTCTATAGGCTGTAAAAGTCTCAGGAGCAGGTTTTACTTGTACAATGGGCTACAATACATATACAATACAATGGGGTTATTTAGATCAGGGGTTTTAACTCCAGTCGTCGAGGGCCGGTATCCTGTAACTTTTATCTCTGCCTCAACACACCTGACTCCACTGTGAACTCATTAACATAGCTAGCGAAGCAGTTTATCTCTTTTTACCAGACATGTAGGGCAAGGGACACATCAAACATTCCTGGGCACCAGCCCTCCAGGATTGGGGTTTGAGGCCAAAGATTTAGATTACAGCTAATTCATGTGTTTAATGGACTAGTTAAAGTCCAGGCCTTAAACATTTTTTGAACTTTACATGATATAAAGATTAATTTCAACAGATTCTCTCAATGAGTGTAAAAAATATATATCTATACTGTATATATGAGGAAACCTTAATATTTTGATAGATGTGGAAAGTTGATTTAAAAATGACATGTGGCTATTGATTCATACAAAGGTAATAATAACTGATCTCAAACCGGAGAAATTTACCTCTGCATTTTAACCCATCCCCTTGGGCAGCAGTGGGCTGCCATTGTGTGGCACCAGGGGAGCGGTGTGGGGTTAAGGGTCTTGCTCAGGGACCCAGAGTGGTGGCTGTGGGGTTCGAAGCGGGTACTTGCAACCTTCTCAGAGCACAAGCACACTGCTCTAACTACTAGGCCAACATCCCCGATCCAGTGAGCTCAGAAAAGTAATAACTCAGTCGAGCTAAATACAATCAGTTAATACACTTTTCAGATCTTTTTATATTATTTTTATCTGCAATACCTCATATCATTTTCCTTCCACATTCTAATCATTAACTATTTTTTATTGGTCTTTTACAAAAAATTGCAATAATGTTTTGTTTTGCCAAATGATAAATGTTTTAAAACATCTAAAGAAAATAATACATTTAATATATACCGAACTTTCCATCAAAACATCTCAAAGTGCTACAGGTAAAAGGAGAGAAAAAACAAACAAACAAACAAAAAAAATAAAAATCTAAATGGGACCAAAAGCTTTGCTAAAAAGAAATGTTTAAGGCCTTTTTTACACACTCAGTGGATTGAGGTGCCCTCAAGGTGTCAGGGAGAGCATTCCACAGATGTGGGGCAGCAACACAAAATGCCGTATCTCCCATTGTCCTGAGTCTGGTTCTGGGAAAGTGGAGGAGGTTTGAATGAGTTGGACGAAGGGAGCAGGTTGTGCTCTGTGGGTTGATAAGGTTTGATAAGCTTTGAGGTAGGGGGAGCATGTCCATAGATGTATTTATTTTTTGTTGTTTGTTTTGTGATAAAGGAAACCTTGTACATCTACATACATATGCCTGCTTGAAGGTGTACTATTGGCAAATCTATAATTTTTATAGTTTTTATAGTGATTAAAAAAACTAACAAAGCAATTTTTTTTCTTTGATCATGGAGGACAAAAATGGTTTAAACAAACTAGCCAATTACCTGCCAAACTCCCTCCAGAAACACGGTTTAGTCACATGAAATATTCTGCCAACAAAGCACTATAGCATAACTTAGGCCCATCTCTCATGCAATAAATTAATTCATGGTGCTTGATATCCTCATCGGAGCTCCTATCCAGGTATGAATTATTCACCTTTGCATAGCTACTCCATTATGGAGCCTGCCACTTAGTCTGATGCCCCTCTTCAGCCCCATAAATACACAGACATTAGGCTTCCAGGTCCAACACACATATGCACTAAATACACGATTACCTGATGTCTATGTGCACAAGAATGTAATAAACTTCATTTATATTTATACAGGCCATAAATACAAATAAAATGCATTATTATAATAAAACAGCACATGCATAGTTTCTCTCACGCATGCATGCCAAGTGATGCTGAATAAAAGCGCACTGAGAAAGGAGTACTACTCATCTGGTTCACACAATCGCACAAAGACACACAGAAACCAAACAGGGTCCTCTTTCTCTACTGTAATCAGTGCCGTGTTGAGATCATCTCCACTCCCAGCAGTGTAAACACTGTAATGTATCACTCTAAAGTGTCATTATTGACTTCCCTTTCAGTTTAAAACGCTGCTCCTTTATCAGGGCAAAGTTGTTATCAGCTGTTTGTTTTGCACACAAACCACAGGCTGTGCCGAGGGAGACATGAGGAAGCGACCTCTGGCAGCCCAGACTGATGATGACAGCTTTACGGCTGATGGTTGGTATAAAACTATCAGTTATAGCTCACTGCACGTAAAAGTAAGACAGTTATCAAATTTACTTGTGATCAAGCTGGCAGTGGGCCAGGCTGACAAACAACTTTGCAGAACAGCTTGTGCATGACATTAAGGTGGGAAACCTAAATTATAATACTCATATACATGTCATTTTTCCAGTACCAAATGAGGTTATGAGTATGATAGGATATGACGTGAGTATGCAAACATTCGCTAATTTCCTATCTGTCAAAATGTTACTTTTCTGCTGTTACAAAGTTTTATACAAAACAAGTTAGGTAAATGATGCACTACTGATTTTATTTGAATACACACACTGGATCCACAACTATGAAAAGAAACAATTGCTTGGGAAACAACCAAGGATAATCGTTTAACCTTCTGTCAGCTTAACAGATGCGGCGAGGGGCATAACTATAGCGCAATTTCCCTTTGATTAGTAAGTAAATATCTATCTGAAACAATTTAATCTTATATTGTTAAATTTTTTCACAACCAAAAAAAAAAACAAAAAACATTTTTTCAATATCTAAACACCTATTAATGTCTTCTAAATCTTGAAATTTCGTTTTCCATATGTATATTTAAGCCCTAAGTTATTAATATTATTCACACATTACAAGTAATCTTTCTACTTTTGATTGAGAAGTTTAGCCAGAATCTGTAATTTAACCTGACGAGAATCTGTAAATATAAGAATGATGTAGAGATGTGCAAATGAAGCTTAATCGTAAGACTGTTATCAGCTTCACCTGAACCACCTGCAGTGTCCCTCGTTCAACTCCAGCCAATTAACTCGGGGCCACACCTTTTCTGAAGCCAACCATCTTGCAAGATCCCCTTCATTTAGCTGCTTGCCCAGTTTCTCTCTTCTTCACACAAGCTAGCTTTCACCCACCTCCATCCCATCTCCTCCCTCATTCTCAGTCCCACTCATCCTCTGGCTTATTCCACCACCAGTGTCAAGGCCACAGGGTAAGACTACTCTAATCCTTTTCTGGGTTACTCATTCAAGTGAATGTTGATTTACAGCATCAAAGTCTTCTGCCAGGGCCCGAGTGCAAAAGATCTTTTTTAATTTGTCTTTGTCTTTATCTGCTTCTGTCTCCTTGAACCCCAGTCGGCCTCAGCAGATGGCCGCTAACACTGAGTCTGGTTCTGCTGGCGGTTGTTTCCTGTTAAAATGGAGTTTTCCTCTTCACCGTCGCAATATGCATGCTCAGTGCTAGATATACAGAGAATCAACCAGTCCTCACAATCAGTTGCTTTTTCTTGGATAGAAATATTTTGAAGAATACGAATTTGTTACCTGTAAAAATTAATTGAAAATGTTCTAGTCAATTCTTTTCTCTGTTTGAGACTCTTCAGGTTGAAATGATCTCTAAAGATAATTCCTTAAAATAATAATGGAGGCATACCAAGATTTTGTTTTTGGGCAAAGCAATTAAAACCCTTTTTTAGGGTACTTAGTGAAATACTTTGAAAATCTAAATTTCAAGCCAATATTGTCTTTGGAATCAGGACAAGAACTTATTACCTTTGTAACATTAAAAAAATATGGATATTTTGATGGCAAAAATTAATGCCAATATAATAACTAGAAATGCCAACTTGCCCGAATATATAATTAAAAAAAAATACCAAAAGTGCTTCTATAAGAAATTCATGAAAAACACTCTGAGAGTGAAAGAAACACATTTTTTGGTACAACAAAACCCTAGAGGCATTAATGCTGATACTAGCTCTTACTTTTTGTAGTTTATAAACCTAAACATAATTGTTTACAAGGCTTATTAACTTTTTAACTTTACTTCTTAACTTTTCTGTTAGCTTTTTACCTTTCAAATTAATTTAAAGTACCGGTAGGTAATATATCATTCAGTGGCTCATCTAATTGGTCAAATGCCAAAATAAGCTGTACAGCCATGTCTTAGGATCTTTGCTGAATGGCTGGATATAGATCTGCTGCTTCTAGACCTCACTGAGGGATGGGGGGGTGTCTCCATTTGTAAGGGGTAAGTGATCAAAAACGGTAACTTGCCCGGTAACTTAAAAAAAACATTGTTTTTTATAATACTGGTAGCCCTTTAATTTTTAACTATTATGTCTATAGGACAAGTCTTTCTTTAAGGTATTTTCCTGCACTGATGCCTCAAATTGCCTTCTAGAGGTTGAGCGTATCTAACGAGAGCCCCAGAAATATGTCTCAGCCCATTGCTGTATTTTGCCAGAGAAAAACAACACTATGACCTGATCTAGGACTTATAACTGACAAAAGGCTGTGAAACCTTTCACTAAATACGTCATAGTCCTATAGCTCAAAAGTTTTTAACTCTTTTTTCAAAGAGAACAAAAACTTTGGATTTTAGCCCGTAAATCAGTGATTAATTTTTCTAATGTCTGCTACAGGCCCAGCACGTCTGTACTTCCAATAGCACCAGCAGCGTGATGCATTACACTACGCACTCATTATCACCACCTAGGGTTTTCCGACAGCTTGCATGGTCCGTGGTGAATCTGCTTTCCTGCAGCGCTCGAAGGGTTGGACACTGCTGCTAGGAAGCACCAGGTGTGAGGAGAAACCAGAACCAACCCCCCTTTTTTGTACCACCCCACATTTTTCAGAGCCAGAATTTCTTTATCATCGTCACAAACAAAGGCACGGCGGAATAAAGTGGGCTTGTTTACAAGGTTACAAAAACTGTTTTGCAGCATTTCAAATACATCAAAGTTTTGTTGTACATCAACATTGAAGTAGCAGTTATGAAGCCCCACAGCAGCCTTTGGCTCCAATGTTTGCACTCCTTGGTTTCTTGTAATTAGGGTTGTGATGATACTAAAACCTAGTAACGATAGCCAGAAAAAAAAAAAATACTCTGTACCATTTTTGATAACATAGGGATAAAGATGACAAAAAAAGGCATGTGCATAAAGGGATGTGAGCGTTTTTGAAGAAGAGTAAAGATTTAACACAAATCACAACCCCTAATCATCGTAGATAAATTTAGAGAAGGATTTACAAAAAAATATATTAACTTTTATTGTTTCTCTCATTCTAAAGTGGTTCAAAATAGGGAAAAAAATAGATACAATTTGTTATTTAGAGGGAAACCTGTAGAAATAAGGTTTTATGTTCTTGGAAATATTAAAGTGTTAGGTTAGCATACCCATTTAGCTAAAGTAGGGAACTTTACAGGCAACAAAAATCGTGTGGCATCCCCCAAGGTCCTATCTTAGGGCCCCTTCAATTAAATATCTACAGTAGTAGCCATTCAGGATTTCCCCACTTTCTTTGATGGGCCCTTGGCTGGTCTCCTACAATTCCTTTTTAAACATCAATCTTTTTTACCACAATATTCTTTCTGTCATGATTTATGGACGTTAAGGTCTAAAGAGAAGTGTCATCTCCTGGTCAGACCCTGTAACTCAGTGAAAGGGTGGATTCAGAGTAGAAAAATATGCAAGAGGGGGTCACTCCATTGGCTGGAAGTTGGAGGGGATTTTGCGGGGAGTTGGAGGGAAGTTGGATGCCATTCGGCTGGCGTTTGACTGGGAAGGGCCATTTTGAATGGCTGCTACTATATATGCTCTCCCTGCCTCATATCTTAATAAAAAACAACATAAGTTACCATATCTGTGCGAATAACACAGCTGTACATTATGGTGTCACTTGTTGACCATGAACCCATTCAAGTGCTAATCCATAGATGAGCCAACATTTCTTTCTGTTGAATCACAACAAAATTGATGTCGTTTTTGGACCGAAAGAGGAACTTTTAAAAGTTAGCACACATATTCAGTTGAAATACAGCAAGAAATCACCAATAAGACTTGAAATCTGGATGTAGTGATGGACTCAGACATGGACCCTCAGAGGCACAAAAAGACAGGATTAAAGAACCAATGTCTCAACAGGACCTTGAAAAACAAATTCATGCATTCATCTTTAGTAGAAGTGATCCCACTTTGGCCTAAAAAGTCGATCGAACAACGGAGCTGGAGTTGATCCAGAATGCAGCTGCCAGCATCCTAACCAAAACAAAGAAAATGGAGCACATCCCAGATTTATTTTTTTTTTATTCTTACGCTGGCATCTATGGAGGACCAACTCTGCCATATTTAAAAATCAATACAGAAATAAATAAATGCTCAATAAATAAATAAGCATACAATTAATTGCCAACAAAAATACAATAAACAAATAAATGTTAGTAGAAATTAAACTATACAGTGAGACATAAATGTATATAACTTTTAATTAGCTTCTTTATTTATTTGCCTTTGTAATATTTACCTTATTTATTTTTTGTCCTTTATAGTCTTCAACTTTATTTTTTAATTACTTATATTTTTAAGTATTTATTTATGTTCATGTTATAATATTTTTGTCTGTTTTATTCTTCCTTTGTATTTTTTTACCTTGGTTATTTCTTCGCTGCTGTTTATTTCTGTCTGCCCTTTTTACATTTCTGCCTGTTGTATTTACATTTCTGTATGCATTTCTGTGTCATTATGCAAATGAGGAGAGGGTGCGTCCTAGAGAGTCAACTTCTGCTCATTGGTTGGCGGTCCATCTTCCTAACTCACAGATCTCAGAGTACTAAGTGTAATCTAAGTTCTCTTTTCTGTTGCTGTTGTTCAATAAAAGTATGTTTTAAGATTATTTGAGGCGAGAACCTTATACTTTTAAGCATCACCATATGGCCCATTCACAGATTCAAAGCGTAATTTAAAAGAAAATTTTTCGAACTTGAGAGGACCGCAGCAACCAGGGAAGATCCGAACCTCACGGCAGCCAGGTATAACCGCAGCCCGTCTGCAGCGGCCCTCTCTCGGCATAGCCGTGTGTGAAGCGTGTTGGTTAGCATTTTACTACATCGGTCGAATCTACAGGAGGAGAGTCTGATGTCGAGTCTGAAGTCATTAAAACGCGAGTAGGGACTTTTTTGCCAAATACAACGGCAAATAAAAAGAGAAGCTAATTAAAAGAGTTATATACATTTATGTCTCACTGTATAATTTAATTTCTACTTACATTTATTTGTTTATTGTATTTTTGTTGGCAATTAATTGTATGTTTATTTATTTATTGAGCATTTATTTATTTCTGTATTTATTTTTAATCTTGTATCTCAGAAAAAAGACATTACAATGATTTTATTAGTCTATAAATCACTTAATCGCCTAGCAACAAAATACATTAAAAAGTTTTTGTCAGTATATTAGCCACCCAGACCTTTCAAGTCTTTTACCTTGTCTGTATTCTGCATACTTAAAAACAGAACCAAGTATGGAGAAGCCTCTTTTAGTTCTTTTGCTGCACTGATCATGAAGAAGCTCCCAGAAAACTTTCGAAGTGGTAAAACTGTAAGTTGCTTTAAATCAAGATTAAAAATGTATTTTATAGAGTGGTCTTTGATTGTGCTATCTAAATATTATTAGTTATGTTTTCAGTCCGACTTTCCTTTTTTCTTATTTTCAATTATTCACTCATATTCTAATAAATTATTTGTGTTTCCTTTATGCCACTAAAATGTTATTTCCTTTTTTCTGTCTTTTTCTTGTCATGCACTTTAAATTGTGCTGAAATACGTATGTTATATAAATAAACTTGGTTTGCCCAAAGAGAAATATATTTTGTTAAGTATCTACTTTTTAAAGCAGATGCTAGCTTTGACATTGTTAGAACCTAATGGTTAGTCTTATGGGATGCATGGTTGTGCAGTTTGTAGCACTGTTGCCTTGCAGCACAAAGGTTCTGAGTACGATTCCTGTGTCTCTGCATTGCCCTGCAATATATTGGGACATGTCCAAGATGGATAGTTAGCTGTATAATGTATTGCTTACAACCCCTCACCCTTTTAATGTTTCTATTAGGTACACAAATAATAAAATACAAATTAATTAAAGGTCAAAAAAGGTTTATTTAACACTTTTGTCATTGACTTAAATCTTTGGAAGCCAACTCCATAAAGCAGCCAGTCGACAACTTAAGAACTACTTCCTTTCTCCCTCATAAATGATGTGAATATCTGAGAACTTAACTTTGTATTTTATTTAAAGCTTTCAAAATATATGCAATTTACATAACCAATGTTATAACATACCTCTAATTATATTATTTATATCTTAAATTGATTGTCTTAATAACAGGTAGATTTAATTTTAGAAAGTGTCTGGTGAGAGTTACTCATGTGAAAAGAAAAAAAATGCATATTTTGGGTTCTTTTACACATTATTCAAAGTGCTGCCAGTAGGTGTGGAGGGTTCTGCAGGTGTTCGGATAAAAATTCTCCATGGGGATTGAGCTTTAATCTCAATCCTCAACATCACCCCATGAAACATGCATGCAATCAACAGGGTCACAGCTCCACTGCCAATTTCTAGCCAGACTCATCCATCACAAGGAAACTAGATCTGCAAGGGGCCTCCATTTCTGGTTTGGTGATGACCAACACACCCGCACAGTATGCTCCATCAGCTGCATGCTAACACTAACAAGAGCAGCAATATGATACAAGATAAGCTTTCTCCTAAGAGCTCCTGGGCTGATTTCACTCCTTTCTCTTTCATAGTTTTGGCTCGATTTTTGGAACCCCCTGATTTCATGCTCCAATGAGGCGCTGACTGAAATGTCAGCAGCTGTAACTTTAATGTGATATGACATAGAAATGGGCTGTCTGAGTTTAAAAATCTGCTCATAATCTTTTTTTTTTATTTTTTAGATGCAAATATTCACTTAATCCTACTCCATTCTTTAACTATTAAATCTACGATGATGATAATCAGTTTTGGGAACTAGATAAGTTAGTTTAACCATTGCATGCACCTGCAGGCTAAATATCCTTAGGAAAGGTAACAACAAATAATGAGTCAGGTCAGGCAACTCAATCTAACATCATTGAATGATGTAAGATAGAGTTTGTGCTTTTGATTTTGACTTAGATGCCTAAGTTCAAGTTTTCCTACTTGCAGCTCAGTGGTTGGAGAGGGTGTTTAGTGTTGTCTTGTGTTTCCTGGCTCTTCTCCACTGAGCTCAGCCTGTTCCCATTTTGGCTCTGGAGCTAGTTTAAAGTTCCGTAGTTTTCTTTATGTCATGTCCTGTTTTCTGCCCCTTAAGTGTTAAGCTTGCCTGTTTCTGTCTGAGCGTGTCTGCCTGAGTTGTCTGCTGGGCTCATAGAACCCTGAACCTGCCTGATCGCGCTGTGGATTCCTGGAACCCTGGATCTGTCTGTTCGTGTTCGGATAGGAACCCCTGGCTGGGTTATGGACTCCTGGAACCGTCCTGTTCTGAGTTGTTTGCCTGACCTGGCTCTGACTCCTGCCTTTTCATCAGAGGCTGCTGCATCTGGGATGCTCTTGGCAGCTCCTTGCTGGATCCCGCCTTACTCAGAGAGGATGGAGTGAACTGTTAAACCTGGTAAGTGACTCACTTGGACCTTCCGCAAGATTATCGTGGTCACTTGCTGTATCTGTGTTTCTCCCTATCCAGAGTTTCAGTGATGGGCAGTCCCCCCGCCTCCCACTGTAGCAGCTTCAGATCCGCAGAGCAACGTTTTGCTTTCTGTTCTTTTTATTTTCATTAAACATTTTGACACTTCCCACTGTCTGTCTCACTTGAAAACTGGGTCCTACATTCTGGGTTTCCTGACAAATAATGGAAGTAGATGAACGTCTTTTTAGTACAGCAGGCACCTTTGTTAGGTAAGGCAAGACAAGGCAAGGCAAGGCAAGGGAAGGCAAGGCAAATTTATTTGTATTGCACCATTCAGCACAAAGACAATGCAAAGTGCTTTACATGATTAAAATATGGGAAATAAAACGGAATAAAAGCAATTAGGAAAAAATAAAATGAAATAAAAAATGCAGAAACAAAAAAGAACATTAAAAAGAGGTTGACTAAAAAAAATTATAAGTTGAACTAATGATGTTTCATTTGGACTGTTTAACTAGAACAGTCGAAGGCAATCCTAAACAAATGAGTTTTTAGTCTTGACTTAAAGGAACTCAGGCTTTCCGCACTTTTACAGTTTTCTGGAAGTTTGTTCCAGATAAGTGGAGCATAGGAACTAAATGCTGCTTCTCCATGTTTAGTTCTGGTTCTAGGTATGCAGAGCAGGATGGAGCCAGAAGACCTGAGTGGTCTGGAGGGTTGATACACTGATAGCAAGTCTGTGATGTATTTAGGTGCTAAGCCATTCAGAGATGTATAGACTAACAGAAGCATTTTAAAGTCTATTCTCTGAGATACAAGGGGCCAGTGTAAGGACTTTAGAACTGGGGTGATGTGCTCTACTTTCTTAGTCTTAGTGAGGACACAGGCAGCAGCGTTCTGGATCAGCAGCAGCTGTCTGATCCACTTTTTAGGCAGACCTGTGAAAAAACTGTTGCAGTAATCAATTCGACAACAAATAAAGTGCTGCCAGTAGGCGTGGAGGGTTGGATTAGTTTTTAATTAGGTCTTACTTGAAATCTCTTTCTGTGACTGGTTTGATCTCATCTAGAAATGCAACACAAAAATGAATCGTTTATTACTCAGACATAAAGCTTTAGTGAAATAGGAAATCTATTCAATATGGTGGCTTGTAAACCTTTTTCCAGCAAACAGTAGATTTGGTATTCCTTTGCAGCAGCAGTCAGAGGTACTCCTTGCAAGCACAGTCGTTCCCATCCTTTCCCATTCCACTGCCTCCCAAACAGTGTTAACTTCTGGCCGGATACTTTCTTTTGGCAAACTCGCAGACAATGCTACAAAATATGTAAAGAATTCAAACGTTATTACTTACTGTGTTTGCTCAAGAATCTTAAATAATATATTTTTAACACAAAATATATTTCCACTGAAAATCAAACTGTTGATGATAAAAACAGAAAACAATAAATAAAATAAACCTGTCTCAAATGTGTTTTCAGTGGGAGGAGTTGGCTTAATGTCTCTCCGTGCTTCAGGCATGTCATTGTGCTGTGTGTTTTGTTTTAAGTACCTTTAAAGTTAAAAGATGTCAAACTATTAAAAGTAAGCAGTTGCAAAAGAAATTGGGCATTTAATTACCCTGTCAGTCAAGGTCTGACAGTCCTTTTCTTACACAATTAGACATAGGAAGAGCCCCAAAGTTAAATTTTAAATCCTCTAAGATTGGCATCTTAGTATGATATTAGTACTAATACAGAGAGTTCTATTTTATAATAGTTTCCTAAAAAAGAATAAATTCTATTTAAGAATAAAAGCTTTTTAAAGCTTTTTTTCCTTTAATTTCCTGCACTAGAAGCCTGTGGCAGGCCCCACTATGAAATATACTATATTAAGAAGTTTTGACTCTTGAAATAATATTATTTCTAAAGTGGTTCAAGTCTCAAACTTTAATTAAACACTTCCTTTCACCTTCTATCTATTGCAGCAAAAGAACACAACATATTGACGCATGCTTGCAGGGTTGACTTTTAGCACTAGAATTGCTGCTGATGCTGCTAAACCTAAAAACAAGATTAAACTCTTCCTCCAGCTCTAGTTTTATTATCAATTCTCCAAGACCTTTAAATAATGATGTATGTGTTCATCAAACCATTATGCTAAGCAGTCTCACTGTTCTTGATTGGACACTGCACACGATTAATGAAAATGGAAGCTAACTAAGGCTACATCTTCCCCTAAATTCTGACCAGAGTGTTTAGATGTGATTTGGGACATTACATGTACTTCATGTTAATGAAATTTAACCTTTATTGAACAATATATTTACAAACTAATATGCATGATTGCAATTTAGATCATTTTAATGGTGAATATTTAAAACCCTCTAAAATTCCTTTTTATAGTGCACTCTTCTGGTTTAATTGCTTTCTTCCTCGTCTTGCAGTGTGTGATTCAGTTTCCTCTTTCCCCTCTATCAAGCCACCTTTGACAGCTTTATTCACCTTGTCGATTACCCCCATTTTAAATTTAAGCCATCCATGCTTAATGTTTATTCTTTGTCAGAGAACTCCCTGTGACAGACCAATAAAATAAGATTTACTGCTCACTGAAAGCCACAGTGAGGATTATCACAGAATTCCAGCACAGCTTCTTTTGCTTCACTCGCCTATCCTTGCACCGTAAGATGCACCAATTTATGGCGGATGTGCTTACTCTGCAAAGGTAATACTTTTCAATATGCCTATTAATCCTCTTCTCCAAGGCATGGGAAGCAGCCAGGTCCTTAAATCAGTAACAACACCAGACTCTCTACTGCAGGAAGAGGGGCTGCTCTATCCAGCGCCCCTAGCTGACCCTCTTTAAATAGGATGTCTGGATGTGTTATGAGGGCTATTGTTTCCTATAAACATCTAGCATTGGGGCAATAACAATCGCATCAAGCCAAATGAAGTTATCTGAGAATGGGATTAAACTCAGCATGACCCCACTGTCTGCTCGGCTCACAGGCCCACCATTAATAATGCCTAATCTAATCAAGGAGCTAAGATGGATGGATGGCAGGCCTGTGCATGTGTCTGCGTGTTACTGTGTTTTCTGGGTGTTTGTGAGAGAAACCTGATTACTGCAAGCATCTTAATATGTTTATATGCATCTTTTAATGTGTACAATTATTGCACTTTGTTGAATGTATCTTTTTTTCTCTCTATTTTGGTGCTCTTTCTGTTTCTGTGTGTGTGTGTGAGTTTGCTAATGTACTTGCATTTTGCAGAGGATCTGCGCCAGGTCCTGTGCCAGAGGAGTGTTCTGATATATGTCTGATGCAGCGGGTTAATGAGCTCAAAGAGAAAACAAAGCAGAAGAAAAAAGTAAAGCTGAGTGTGTTGGAGAGAGAAGGGCTGGGGGGTGGGGGAAGAGCAGCAATCAAAAAGGAATAAGGAGCAAAAATGACGAGAGCGGAAACAGAGGTAGATAAGGAGGAAGAACAGACAAAGGAGAGTGGAAGATGAGAAAGCAGTGGCCATCGCATGGGTTCCTCCTCTGCTATCTCTTCTTGGCAGAGGCATGCCTTTGTAACTGATAGACAAACAGCCTTGCTATGACTGATAACGCCTGGTTACAGATGGGCAGACGAAATTAAGAAGGGCTGAAGGGGAGCTCAGTATAACAAGGAAAGAAAAGAGAAAGAATAAAGGAAAGATATAAGATTGGAGTACATGGAAATGTGGGATTGGAGGGAATATCAGGAGGTGAAAGGAGATACGAGATAAAACAATTGAAAAAATAATGTTGAAAGATTGAAAACAAAGTAGAGAAAGTCTAGCCTTCCTTTTTCATAAGCTTCTTCATGTCAAACTACAATTAAATAAATCACAGAAGGTTAAATATTTTGGTAAGAGATATTTATTTGGAGCGATAAGGTAAAGTAATTCTCTTTGCCAGTACATCATATTTGTTATATTTTTTTGTTCATTTCAATTAAATAGCAAATTTATGTTGTTTTCTTCTTTCCCCTTAGTTTATTATTCTCTCTATGACACCCTAAAATATGTTTTTTGAAGTCTTCTCACGGGAAGTAAGTCTTGCTCGAATCTCGTTGAACTTGACAATAAATCAGTGAAGTTAGCTTAGTGAAGATTGGGATTATGGCAAAAATAACATCTCAAAGAATGCATGCTTGTATTACTTAAATTAATAAAATGTCAAAACAGCAATAAAAACATACAAAAAGCTTATCTGCTATTTTATGAGGGAGATTATTTCTGAAATATCCCAAAAAAGGTTTGCCCATTTAATGAGGACGAAGAAATATATTACTTTTGAACTAACATTTAACAATGGTAGGCAATAATAGTTTTAAATTGATAGATTGTTTTTCTCAAATCCTATAACTTAACTCCTTTATTGTGGCATGTTAGGCCACTTAGAAGAATTTGTTATATTTTGTTGGAGTAATTTTGGAAGGCCAACTATTCCTGGGAAGGTTCACTACAGTTCAGTGTTACACATATAAACACATCTGTCTTCTTTTCGTTTAACTAATAACACACTTTAAGAGGATTTTCACTAACTAACTCTGATTTTTTTTCACTACTAATATATTTATTGCATTTTGCTCATCGGCAGTGTTAATTTTCCTTCATTTTACGTAATGCATTTTTTTTTACATTTTATGGATTTATATGCAAAAGAAAATTTTGAAAATTAAAATTAACTTTAAAGGTAAAGCTCACATCGCACTATGAAAAATTTTTATAAAATTACATTTCGAGTTGTTAAAAAAGACAGTCCAGTCTTCCAACTACTTAGGCATGTATTGGTCATGACATAAAGAATCAAATAATCCAGGCAATGAGCTTACCTTGCTGTTGTCGGTGCTGCACTCAGTCTCTTTTTTTACCCTGCTCCTTCCCCTCCCTGACATAAACAACTCTAATTTACGACCAATAATATCCTGATTCAATCACCTGATTGATTTTGGACTTGTGTCCCACTAATAAATCTCAGCTCTTCTTCTCTTATTGAGTCCTCCATCAGATCTCCACACTATATGCCTCACCCACCCACATCAACCGCACACATACACACTTATATATAGTCTAATGGTATTAGAAAATCAAAGTCTCTCATTTTGTCTCAGTACATCCGCAGGGCCCAGTAATAGATCTGGCTGTACTTATATCCGGAGAAGGGAGGAGGAGAAGGGGGGTAAAAGGAAGAAGAGGAGCAATGTAAGCATGGCAGAGTGTAGAATCAGGGGAAGAAGAGTGAACAGAGAGCAGATTCAGAGCGTTAATAAGGTTGTATAGGGCCTAATATCCGTGGACTCAGGCCGAATTCACAGAATTAGGACGTCTTTATCTGGTCAGCAGCAGAGCAACGGTAAATAGTAAACCACAGCATGTGGTGCTCATAAAATTTTCTGCACTAAGATAAGCCCTAATCTGCTGTGACTGTCAGAGTGAGTCACTGCAAATGGGACCACCAGCTAAAAAACTCCAACAGAAGTAAAAATATGTGCCTTGGTTAAACCGGGATAAAGGAATGTAGCGTGCGGCGTGACGTAAACTGCAATATGTCCCTAAGAGTCCTCATCCTACAGAATGAGCAATTCTTATTGCTGCTCACATCTTCTTTTGTTGCAGCAGGCAAGCCTTTTTATGAAGCAGTCATTAAGACTATCTTGTTAGGATTTTTGGCATAAGAATAGGACCCAATATAAAGTTTCGTCTTTATGTATTGTATAACTTAACAATGACTTTTTTTTTGTGTGGAATTAATGGATTATGGGATAATTACGTAACGCACAGTGACATTGCCAATGCCTCTCTGCATTCAAAAAAGAGGGAACAAAGTGCTTCTGACAATTTTTTGGTTCAAAGGCAATAGGGGTAACTGGGATATGATTTAAAGTCTAAGTTTATTTTCACCAGTCACACCCAGGTCAGGGTTAACAATATAACCGGTCTGACCTTATAAGGCTGGCTAAAATAGTTTAGTAGGGATTTATAGGAGTCATCACCCTGATATCTCATTTCTTTCATGTTATAATGTATGTGCTGGTGTTAAGCTTCAGTTAAAACTGCTATTTGGTCAAAAGAGAAGAAAGTTACAGAGCAGTGAACATCATACCATTCTTACAACTTGTGCTTAACTGTATACTAGGCTGTAGGTTGACAGTTCAATTGATGGAAAGCAGTGACAATATTATGATTTTGTTGAAAATAACATTTAACAATTGTCTGAAAACAGAACCAATGTCCTGCTGTGGAAAGCAGTTAAATTAAACCCAAGCGCAATGATATGTAGATGATCGTCTAATTTGGATATAAACAGCCTAGTCTTGACTTAGTTTACATATTGGTTTGCCAATCATGTTGCCTTGTTCACCTTGTGGCTCTTCATCCATTATTATAATTAAATTCTATTGTGAACTTTCTCTTTGATACAAATTAATTAAGATGCTATTATTTAGCCATTGAGAGGTTAATGAACACCATTTCCAACAAGACCTGCAACCCCCGTCATCGGCCAAACTTGGTTATTTGGTCCATTCTGGTTATTTACTGAGCTGAAGATTGATGGCTGCAGATACTGCTGGTGACACTAATTAGCTTTTAAAACATAACACACTCCATCACTGCTCAGGATTGTCAGGGCAGCCAGAAAACAATCCTACGATCCTTTGCTTTAGTTTGTGGAAACATAATCAGGCTCTACATGCACTGAGATATTGTTTAATGTCTACAAATTAAAGTTATTTTTACAGCATAAGTAAATGAGTATACACTATATTGCCAAAAGTATTTGCTCACCCATCCAAATTATTGGAATCAGGTGTTCCAATCACTTCCATGGCCACAGGTGTATAAATTCAAGCACCTAGGCATGCAGACTGTTTTTACAAACATTTGTGAAAGAATGGGTCGCTCTCAGGAGCTCAGTGAATTCCAGCGTGGAACTGTGATAGGATGCCACCTGTGCAACAAATCCAGTCGTGAAATTTCCTCGCTCCTAAATATTCCACAGTCAACTGTCAGCTGTATTATAAGAAAATGGAAGTGTTTGGGAACGACAGCAACTCAGCCACGAAGTGGTAGGCCACGTAAACTGACGGAGCGGGGTCAGCGGATGCTGACGCGCATAGTGCGAAGAGGTCGCCAACTTTCTGCAGAGTCAATCACTACAGACCTCCAAACTTCATGTGGCCTTCAGATTAGCTCAAGAACAGTGCGCAGAGAGCTTCATGGAATGGGTTTCCATGGTCGAGCAGCTGCATCCAAGCCATACATCACCAAGTGCAATGCAAAGCGTCGGATGCGGTGGTGTAAAGCACGCCGCCACTGGACTCTAGAGCAGTGGAGACGCGTTCTCTGGAGTGACGAATCGCGCTTCTCCATCTGGCAATCTGATGGACGGGTCTGGGTTTGGCGGTTGCCAGGAGAACGGTACTTGTCTGACTGCATTGTGCCAAGTGTAAAGTTTGGTGGAGGGGGGATTATGGTGTGAGGTTGTTTTTCAGGAGCTGGGCTTGGCCCCTTAGTTCCAGTGAAAGGAACTCTGAATGCTTCAGCATCCCAAGACATTTTGGACAATTCCATGCTCCCAACTTTGTGGGAACAGTTTGGAGCTGGCCCCTTCCTCTTCCAACATGACTGTGCACCAGTGCACAAAGCAAGGTCCATAAAGACATGGATGACAGAGTCTGGTGTGGATGAACTTGACTGGCCTGCACAGAGTCCTGACCTCAACCCGATAGAACACCTTTGGGATGAATTAGAGCGGAGACTGAGAGCCAGGCCTTCTCGTCCAACATCAGTGTGCGACCTCACAAATGCGCTTCTGGAAGAATGGTCAAAAATTCCCATAAACACACTCCTAAACCTTGTGGACAGCCTTCCCAGAAGAGTTGAAGCTGTTCTAGCTGCAAAGGGTGGACCGACGTCATATTGAACCCTATGGATTAGGAACGGGATGTCACTTAAGCTCATATGTGAGTCAAGGCAGGTGAGCAAATACTTTTGGCAATATAGTGTATGTACTTAATAGCTCATACAAACATTATAATCTATAAACTATATGTAAGAATTTTGTTTGTTGACTACATTAGTTTGCACAAGCATTCATCTCAGCCTTTTAATCACTGAAAATTCAAAGTTCATTATGTCTGTTTTTGCACCTTAGTTTTATTAAAGAGGTTTTTCACAGAAATTAAGTGTCTAGATTAATCTAAAAATAATTAATTGATGGATGGCATTCTCGCACTTATGTTCCCCTCCCTCAAAAAAATATGTAATTTAAATGTGTACGTGCCGCCATGATGTTATTTCTGTAGGCTCAAATCGTAACCGAAAAGAATCCTGACAAATCTAACTGGAAAAGAAAGCCTTTCTTCGAAGCTATGGTAATTAGCAAGATGTTTATCATTAGCTATAAGGATATAACTTTTGTGATGGTAAAAATATAGATTATGTGACAATTTTCTCTTTAGGTAATTTTTTAAATTATGAATATGCTGGATTAGTTTTTATCCATAGATCCTTACGGACAAATGGAATATAAACAATCTAAGATTGGATTAATAATACGGCCTAAGGATCGCTTCAAATGTAGGAAGTCGAAGCTTCTTTTAGGAACTCTGATTTAACATGCTGCTATATCTTTTTTATTTGTGTTTTGGTCCTCATGGTGTCCATAGAATGAAGTTGAATTGTGGAGAATCTGAGCTTTCTAAGGATGTATAATATGTCTATATTGGTAAAGTTTAACCAGTTTTATTTGCAAGCATACTGCTGTAAATTCACAAAACGGGGCTCTGGTGTTATGACAGACATTTCTCAGCATTTATCTGTCCACTACAACTTTCAATTTTACGGCATCCATGCATTGAAAATTTGAAAAAATTCAGAATATATTTTAAATTTCTCTTTTGATTCCTATTTCAGTCCTTTTTCTTGTCAGAGTGCGAGAGGAGAGGTAATTCTCGGCAGGCAGGTATTTCTCGACATAACACTGGCGGAGCCATTTCCAGCGTAGAGATCAATTGCAAAGAAGGGGGGAACTGATGCATGTGCAAAATTCAAAAATACACAAACATCCATATATCTTCCACCAGAAAATCCTCTTTCATTCCTTTAAGGAAATTTCTACAAGGTACACAAATCCCACCAAATTGTGTTTTAGCAAAAAATCTAGTTAAGACACCGAAAAACAGATGTCTCACGAAAACATACAGCGATGCAACATGCCCCCCTCCTCCTCCTCCAACACACATATGTTTTTTCTTGTAACACTGACATGTTTAAGAGATAATAACATTAAGTTTACACTATATTTCACACCTCAGAGGTAAATTAATGGCAAAAGCATCATGATGTCATCATGAGGACACCGGGAGCCATCCGAATGTCACAACCAGCCACAACGAGCATTTTGATTGGAAGATCCCGGAACTGCAGCCAATGGGAACACAGGTTTGAATCAGAGTGGGGGCCTGGATGAGTAATGGCCTCATCTCTAAAGGGCATCCAATGACATTGTGAGGACAGTAGAACTCACTGCGATTTACAGCTGCTCCATAAATGTTTATTAGCTTTTCCTCTATTTATAACTTCTGAAAATCACCACGGGTTCCACTCTGCCCTTTTGTGTCTTCGCTTTTATGGCCTGGGTGAACATGCCCTGACAAGCGGTACTGACAGATATTTGTGAGTTTGCTTTGAGCTTTATGTAGTTATGTATATGGACCTATATTCATGCATACATTTTGATAGGAATTATGTATGCAGCTTGTTACATTGGACAGTCACATCCTCATTTCTTCTGTGCTTTCTCTCTCTCTGTATTGCAAAACTAAGATAGATAAATAGAATTACCTGCTGTTTAGAAATAAGGAAAAGTGGCTCCTCTGTATGCTATAAAAAATAAATAATTTAATAAAACAGTTATGCACAGCTGTAATCTTTGAATGGGATATTGTATAGCTTTAGTGTAATATTAAAGAATACTTGACAATCTTCAACAGAGAAAGAGCATTACTATTAGACTGTTGAAGGTATCTTAAATGAGAACTTAAAGGTATATTCAAACATGTCCTAGCAAACTGTCTCCTAAGCTTTGGATACACAGTCATCAACATTGAACTAATGTTATGAAATGTGTTATCGAAATAGCATCAGCAGCATTCTAAAGGAACATCTACAAATTTTTATGAACAATATATATTCAGTTTCTTCATATTTTTTTGCAAACTAAAGTTCCTGCATCAATGTGTAGAGGGGAGGAGTGCATATGAATTAATGTTTGCTTGTGGAACTGCAGTTGGACCCGAGAACAGACGGTAAAAAAGGCAGCCAAATGTTGGTGAGATGGAGCTCGCACAGGAGGACTAAGGAATAAATTAAGCATAGAGTAACTGAAGCATTGGGAAGCAGAAACTGACAAAGAGGAAGAAAAAAACCTGGCGAGGAGGAAGGGAACTGACAGGCTATTAACTACAGTAAGAGTTGATGTATGGCATGGAAATCAGGTGTGGATATATTGCAGTGCAGCTGGAAAGAACCTAATCAGGGAAGCTAAGGGAGAGTGTGTAACAAACAACAAAAAAATAATTATAAATTGGGGAAGAGAAAGGACACATAATGATCTAATAAACCAAAGTTAAAAGATGAAGAAGAAACTAATTTAGAAACTTAACACAGAGGTGAGCTAAATACCTAACAGCAAAAACACAAACATTTGCAAACAGACCAGCATTGTATCCAACATGTTCCAAAACCACCAAATTCATATATTTTTAACAGTTTTTTATATCCATAAAAAGCACAGTACAACTCTGTCTAATATGTACGATGTAGTATTAGGGCCAGGCTAGAATTTATTTTTTATTTTTTATTTTGAGAATAATCGTAACATTACGAGAAAAAAGCTGCAATATGAGGAGAATAAAGTCGTAACATTACGAGAAAAAAGTTATAATATTACCAGAATAAAGTCATAACATTAAGGGAATAAAATGGTAATATTACGAGAATAAAGTCTTAACATTATAAGAATAAAGTTGTAAAAGTACGAAAATGAAGTGATAATACAACAACCCATTTCAGAAAGAAAGCTTCGAGCTCAGACGAGCATATGATGATCGACCAGCATCACCAAACGGCAACCTGAGACCACTTTGACATACTGTCCAATTTGATGCTGGTGTGCTAAAAGATTTCCTTATTTGTTCAACCAGAGCCAAAGTATCACTTCGCATGATGCTTGACATTCCTCATTCTAGGGAAGAAACTGCTTCTTCTAAGAGATGTCATAGAATACAACTTGTTTCTCATAATTTTAGGACTTTATTCTCTTAAAGCTACAGTGTGTAATAATTACAGGGATATACAGTCAGAAATGTAATATATTATACATTACTATGTTATTTTATCATCATCTACGAGCTCAGCCTCTTAACCTTAATATTTGCGTTGCCTTAGAATTCGTTATATATAATTACATTGGAGCGGGTCTCGCAGCCATGGAGGCAGACATCTTTGCGCTACGGCAGCGCAGAGCCAACAAACTAGCGATTGCGAGATCGCCAAAATGTCACAACGATGTAGAAAAAATAACGGGTATATTTATTATCTTAAGTCTACATGAAATCTATACCCTACACAGACTAATACTATCTGTAAAATTATCTATGTAGACAAACCTCATCACTTGAGAAGGTAGGTGATGCGGACATCGTGGAAGACATTTTGTCCCGTAACGCTCGCCGTACTGTTGGGGGGGAGAAGCGGTGGGGGGGAGATGTTCACGTTGCTGCAGTCTGCAGTCTGACCGCTAGATGTCGCTAAAAGTTACACACTGTAGCTTTAATATTCTGACTTTACTCTCCTAAATTTATTATTGTTGACTTTTTCTCGTAATAGTATGACTTTATTGTCATAATTTCATGACTTAATTCTCATAATTCTACGACTTTATTCTCGCAATTTTACAACTTTATTCTTATAATTTTAAGACTTTATTCTCATAATGTTACGACTTTATTCCAGTAATTTTACAACTTTATTCTCGTAATTTTATTAGTTTATTCTCATAATGATGCGACTTTATTCTTGTAATTTTATGACTTTATTTTTGAAATGTTATGACTTTATTCTCGAAATAGAAGAGAAAAAAAAACTCTAGCCTGGCGCTAATACTCCGTCGTAAATATAAAATTACCTAACTGATGAGGAGATTTATATGAATGTAATTTAGTCTTACTTTAAATCAGGCTGTTCCATAAAGAAACTCTGAGATTTTTTTACATAGCATTACAGAACAAACATTATTATATAATGTGATTTCATAGGCTTTGAACAGGTCATGGAGAGTGAGCCATATTCTGAAGCCCTTTTAACTGGACAACAAAGTAGGCAAAGTTTCAAATTTACAAAATATTTTTTCTTTGTTCCAGTATCTCTGTCATACCATTAAGAAGCTGCTTTCCTGCATGAGCAAAGGCATTTTTGCTCTACAATAGCATATTTCAAGACCTAATCCTAATTGTGTGATTGACGTTTTTAAATCAAGATTGTACCGAGGTACCTGTCTACAATGTTTTAACAGTAATCCACGAGTGTTGACCATTTGGTTTACTTGTGAATTGGTGTGTTACTGTGAATGCGTGTTTGTGTTTGAATTGAGACAGCCTATTTAAGTGAGTTTGTCACTCAACGTGCCCAGTTAAAATGGCGAGAACAGTACAAAGCCTGCAAGACACAGCTCCTATTAGCAGCAAAGGACAGGTGGACTTTTGGAAGGTCTCAGCAGGGGCTGCCGGGGCACAGCAGGGGCTGCCGGGGCACAGCAGGGGATGGGCCATTACTATCCCATCTGGTGAACTATCCCCTTGGAGGTCAGGAATGAGGGATACCCAGCAGAGTCAAGGACACATCCCTGTAGCCAAGAGCTAGCTGACACTTCCCTGGGAGCCATAGCTCACCCAAGGCCATCGTTCAGGAATCTGGTTCAAGCACACATAGAAAGATTAGGGTTATGTAGTGGTGTTGTGTTCATATCTTGACCACTGGAACCAGTAGTAGTGGAAAGCAGCAGTGGTCAATCTATTTCTCAAAAACATGTCTCTCATAAGGCAAACCTTTAGTGTTTTTTATTTCTATTTTTTTTTTTACATTTTCTGTTCTCCCTCCACTATTTATCCACAAAGCATTCCTACCAACTTATGAATGTTACTGAACTGATTTTCCTCTTGGCTTGCTGCCTTAAGATAGTAATCACTGGCTCAAGCTTTTCAAGTGTGGGCCAACTGTGAGCATCTCTGGCAGCAGAGTTGTAACTTTATGAAATAATTACTTCACAGGCCTTCAAAGTATGTTTGTGGCTGAAAATAAACATCACTGAAGGGATGGGTTGAGAGGGAAGAGGAGAAAAGGCAGAGTGGAGTTAAGGCCACGCCGGTGAAATGTAAATGCTAGCCATTTCGCCCAGTGACAGAGATTTATGGGGAGATGTACATGACATGAGAGTAGCTCAGAAGAAGCCCCCTCTGTTCTCCCCTCCTTGCCTCTACCTCTTTCCATCTCTTCCCCCCTCCCTTGATATCACTGCAGCTGCTCCTTCTCTGGCCCACTGATGCACCTGCCCTAAAAGGTCCTAGGTGAAGGCTAGCACCAATAAATCTCACCTCTAAAAGAACATTGATGCATTTAGTTCACTGATGGACTAATTTTAACATGGAATTAAAGAATTCAGTTCTGGTTTTCAGCATGTTTCCTTTTCTGTAAAACACTCACCACTCATATAAAGTTTCTTTACCTACTTCTATTTCTTTCTAACTTTGACCACAGAAGAAAGAGAGATTCCTGAACTTAACAGGGTTTTCCTTTAATCTTAAGTCCCATTGGCTTTTCTGTGCTGTAACTACTCCTGGCGCTTTGTAGACATTGCTTGGCTAATGCTAGCCCCGCTATCTAGCGCTGTGGTGATTTATATGGCTGATGAAACTCATTAATGATTTCTTGTGTGAGGCAGAAAATCAAAGAGAGGTCAAACGGGTATCAGCTGAGCAGCCTGACCTGGATTCGGATCACTCAGAACCTTCTGGAGCATGACAAAAAGTCACAATCAACACAGGATGGCTTAACAAAACCTACTGGCCTGGTTACACAATGGCTGCTCATTGATACCAAGTCATGGACTCTACATTTTTAGGGAGCTCCCTTGTAGCTTAGTAGCTGGTTTATTTTAAGCTTATTTCTTTATTTGTTTTATCTGACATTATATATATATATATATATATATATATATATATATAGCTTCATGATAGCTCTGAGAAATGCCTTATTTTCAGCATTATATTTCTCAGATTTAAGCAGAACAAAAAAAAAACAAACCCAGCAGCAGTCAAGCTTTTAAGCAACCAATTTTACACCAATGTAGCATTAGCATTGGCCGACCCATGAACTAGTGGGAAAATCACAGTTAACTCATTTAATTTTGGAGTGAAAAGAAATAGACACTTCTTATACTCATAAAATTGTAAAATTGATGTGGCATGTATTCTTATTTAGCCATTTACTATAATACTTTAAAGTCCATAAAGATTTTTAGTAGAAATAATTACTGAACTTCAAAGTGGCCAAGAGTCACATCTCTTCATCAGAGATAAATGCGTTGAATGGTTTAAAACAGGGATAGGATATAAAACAGCAACCTGGCCTAAGCCAGATTGATACATGTGAATGAATTTGAATTCTACAGTTTTCATCTGGGAAGGCTCCTGTGGAAGGTGTTTATAAAAGGGATGGACAGGCAGTAGAGTTTTTTGCCAATCACAGTAGCAGCTTTGATGAACACATTCTTGATTTGTTTCACATCTAGTTAACCGATAAATAAAACCCATACCAAATCCAGTCAGGAGGAAAGCGAAAATGTCTTTCTCATCCACAAAAGCACAACGGAGGGTATTCCAGGAAAAAGGTTCGTAGCCATCTTTGTTTTGTTTTGGCTGCTTCTGGTTGATGTCATGCATTTCCCTGCATTTAAATTGGTCTGAAGAATTTCTGCATCAAGGTTAATGCATCTATTGGCTTTTGGCAAGTTGTATTTTCTGGAATTTGTGAATTCACACATTTTGCATCAATTCATCTTATTAGCAAGGTAATAGATGTACAACTCAGGTTGAATAATCAGTATACAAAACATCAGTCCTGTTCGTAATACATGTGGCCTCCATGAAAGAATAGTAAATATAAAGCCACTATTTAAAGAAAGTCATTAGTTGTCCTAGTTGCTGTTTGCCACCCAAACCCAAATGAACCATATTGACTTCCATGCAAAATATATTGAAAAAAAGTACTATTGCATATCTCCCTAAATTTAACATCCCTTAAATGAAACATGTTTTGACAGCATCATCATTGGGAATTCTTTTCTTCACCAGAGGCTGGAAAGGAGTTGTTGATTGGAAGATGGGAGGAGATAAATATAGGACATTCTTGGGATAAAACATATTAAAAGATTTTAAAAAGAATGGAGCACTCTGTTGTGCACTAACAGGAGTTATCTGTCAGATGAATTCACACTAAAATACAGTGAACAACAACAAAATGTGAAAAGAAAGTTTATGGTGTATGACACTTTGGTATAGGATGTATTTATATTTGAAAATTCTTTGAAAAAACTATCAACTTATTGTTTTGTCTGAAACACATTTTGGTAGTCATCTTTTTTAAACTTGTGGTTTATCAGAGTTTTTTTTTTTCAACATTAACATACTATGATTCATATTTCTACCTGGGGGAAGTCATTAGACCCAAAGAAATAAACGGATTACTATGCATATAAACACATTTACTCAGAGATTAAAGTAATGGTCATGGCATGGTGACCTTTTCCATGGTGGAGGCTTTACTTAGGATTTATTACTTGTGTCTCGTGTGTCTTTCTTTATAAATATGTTTGCATGCCTGTTAGAGCAAAGACGTGTGAAATGGTCAATATGTCAGGGGGTGGGTTTCATGCAAATGTAGAGGCGCACTCATGCATCTTGGTGAGAAATGTACCTCGAACTCTCGTTAAAGCCTTAATGCAGCCGCGAGGTGACATACTGCCACAGTCCATGGCTGTGTGCATTAAACTGACTGAAGGAAGATGAAGGCTTGGAACCGAGATTAAAGTGACAAATAGACTCTGCATGCAAAGAGGCAAAGGTAAATTGTGTTGCTAAATGTGAGCACAGACAGGTCCTATGCTTCTACGACTGGCTTGTGATAAATGAGGGGTAAGTGTTAGAGCACCCAAACTGGAGTCACTAAATTTCACACTGCTCTTGGACCACTTAATTCTTTTGAAAAACATTACCAGCATAACAGAGCCTCAGCTCCAAATTGAATAGATAGAATTATATGCAAAAGTACATTCCTTATATGAAGGGTTTCTTTTTCAGCCTTTGCTGATTGACAACATATCTACTGTGTGAGACCATTTTAAATAATGGTCATGGCACGATGACCTTTTCCACTTTGTAAGCTTGTCTTATGATTATTCTATTTTGTCTATTTCTTTATCAATTTTGAATAATTATGAATTACTAAGTATTTTAATCATCGAAAACAAATAACCAAAATCACCAGACCTATTAAAAAAAGAAAATTTAACTGGAAGTTTGTTTGTTTTTTTTTTGTCTCGTTAATAAAACATCTTTGAACTTGAGCGAGCCTATAATCAACTATCAGTGTGAGATATAGCCTTCAGAGCACCTTGCAAAAAGATGCTATGTGTATAGAACACTATACCCTTTCTGTAACCAAAGGCTTTAGAGAACCTTATATTTCAGCCAGAAATAGTGTTGCTCATTAAAGTTTATTGACGAATGAACAGATGATAGACTAAGCTGCAGATGTGGGCAGAACAGGTCTGTGGTAGAGAAAGATGGAAAAATAGGCTGGTAGCAGGCTTGAGAAGGAAGATGGTGACTGAACAGGCAGATTTCAGGCATAACAGGCTAGTAGCAGGCAGAGGAAGTCCAGGTTGTTACCAAAAAAAAAAAGCTGATATACTCTTTCGTAAAATTTTAAAAACAATCCAGTGGACTTGGTTTCCAAGGTTTGAAGACGTTTTGCTTCCCCTCCAGGAAGCTTTCTCAATTCAAATGTCTGGATACGCAGTGAGTTTGAGACTTAATATATACAAGGCCTTGTATTGCTTGGAAACATGGAAATTGAAACCGACGAGCGGGTCATTTGGTCCCATTGTTAGCTTGTAATATCATAATATCATAATATAATATGTAATATCAGGTCATAGTCATTACGGAATGACTATGACCTGGATGACTGAGAATCTTTATCAGCATAGAAGCTGAGAGAGCACAGGTAGACAAGAAGGCACAAGAAGACAAGGACAAGATGGTGCACAAAAAACACCCAGAAAGGACTCATGCAGGGAAAGAGACAATCTGACAGAGAGTGACTGATAGAAGAAAGTATTTGTAGGCTGAGATCCAGTTGAAAAAACAGCATGTGGAGCTGTTTACCTATCAAAAGAGTGGAGTATATCTTTTTGAATGCTGCAACTTGTGCCATCTCTACAGCTCACTCTTGCACAGAGGGAACCCCTCCCTCTTTCATCCCCCAACAAGAATTTGTCTAACAATTATAGTACTAGTCTGGATTAAATTTTGAATATACTTATCCTATCCAGTCAGAACTAAATAATCACTCAAAAGAACTAATCTCGGAAAAGATTGAATTTGCATCTCTGTTATCTCACAAAGAAAATCAAGAAAATTGGTCCAACAGTGTTGGACTTTGCAACATGACCATGAAAAATGAATTAATGTATCTTCCTCAGATTTATATCACCATCAGCGTGGAGTGGGGAATCACATTGTTAGGCTGGTTTTGCCACTTTGGTTTTTGTTGCGTGATCTCTGCAGAGCTCTTTGTATCAAATAAATGGCTTGATTTTAACTCACCGCTTTGGTTGTATTACTTCACATTAAACAAACATAATAAAACATAGAATATATTTTCAGCACTACTAAAAAGTAGCTTATCCAGTGCATGGTGTTTCCACCACCACCATGTTGATGTTCATTGATTTAGAGGCCCAAAAGATTTTTTATTTAGGTTTAACATGATCAAAGCGGCTTTCTGCAGTTTCTCCTTACTTATATCTATCTACCGTAGTAACTATATCATTGATATTTGTTTACAGGAGGAGCCAGGTCTGCTGCTTTGCTGTGCTTAGCTTTTGGAAGATGGATTAAAGAAAACTGGATCCTCTTTTTGCTTTTGATGATGTTTTATTTCATATCCCTAAAAGTCCCTACAACTGTATTCCTGGCCTGTGTGCTGTGTTCCTTGGCATTCATGGTGCTGTTTACTTTATAGTAAACCTCCAAGGCATTCACAGAAATGCTGAATTTAAAGTTATAATGAACCATAGCATACCGTACCATGCCAAGCCATGCCTGCCATACCATACCATACCATACCATACCATACCATACCATACCATACCATACCATACCATACCATACCATACCATACCATACCATACCATACTGTACCCTCTCACACTAGAAAAATTGTTGATCAAAGAGTGCCCTGTTATCCTATCCCCTGTAGGCTATATGACACAGGATGCCCGAAACTCAGCCCGATGCAGACAATTCTTGCAAGACTCAAAAATCAGTTCAAGAGGGCAGAAAAATCCCTATAGTATATGCCAAATGTAGCACCAAAACATCTGGCAAGACAGTATGAGTAATGTTTTCAAAATTATGCACAGTAACTGCAAAAGTTACCATAAAGTAACTGAGCAAGATGTAAAATAAATGCACCATTCTGACATATGATTGCACACATGTTTTTTTGACTACATATATAACATTTGTCTCTTTTCTTTCTCTTTATTAACTTGTGCTGCATTTATATGCATAAAATGCTTTAAGTATTTGAAGACCGGTTTGCATTTGCCACGGTGCAGTCCTCCATTTTGGGCATCTCCCTTCAAGTGTTTATACGTTTCGACACATACCTGCCACTTTGGGCCTTCAGGGATGAAACATGAACCAACGGAGCAGAGTTTACATCAGCACACAGCAATCACAGGAGCCGGCTCTCTGATCACATCCCAACATAAACACAGTTAATAGAGACCTGCAAAAGTTGGAAGATGAACTTAATTTTGCACTTGGCCTTTAGACTTTTTACGATGTTTTATCCCCAGTGATTAATGTTTTAAAACTACCCTCAATAAAAGCTCTCAAGTTTCAAAACATTTTGCTCTCATTTGAACTTATCAACTTTGTAGTTCGACAGCAGTAGGAGATCAGTCATCAGGTTTTTTAAACTTTAATAGACTACTCTTAATGTGTATTATATAATTTGTGCAACGAATGTGTCTCTTTTACTTTCTTTAAGGACCTTAATTACAATTTCAGATAATTAGTTTTTTCCTTTGATGTTTTAGGATTTTTTTAAAGAACAATAATAAAGTGCCTTTCTCAATGAAACTGATAAACTCAATGATCCAAGCAAAATGCAACTACAGCATCTAAAATCTCAAGAAATGATTAATTGAATGCAGCGTTCGCCTCCCTCCTTAGTATAAATGCAACGAAGACCTTCTGTCCTCAGGGCCAGGAGAGCTGAAACCCAAACTAAACTGAGGTTAATGGAGGTTCACCTCAAGATTTATTTTAATTGTTCCACTGAAATGTCTCACATTTAAACAAAGTGTCTACTTTGTTGAAGCTGTGTGCTAAAATATACCACATGTGGGGTGGAAAAATGTAAAGTGCAAAAACCTTTTTGACCCCTCTTTCTTTTTCTTAGATTGATTAAGTGATCCAGTGATGAGCTCAGTAATTTAAAGCTCATTTCACAAGTTTAAGTGGGAATGTGGGAATACTGTAATGTAATGAAAATGCATGATAATAAAAAAAGAGAACTGATTGATGTTTTTTAGTAACACTGAAGGGAGAGTAAAGGGCCTAAAGCAATGTACCAAATTGTTTACTTAGATACATGTTTTACAAAATCATTACTTGCAGGGTTTTTTTATTATTGTTTACAATCTTTGAACTGTTTCACATCTTTTAATGGAATTCTGTGCGATGGACCACAACTGAAAAGCACAGCAGTTTTGATATGAATTGAAACATGCACCTGTTGTGAGCCCAAATTTAGAATCATCTGAAGTTTTATAGTATGTCTTCATCTCCTTTGGTCACTTATAACAAAAGTTTTGGCCAGTTAGTGTTTAAGATATAGCTTCAGAGTGGAATATGCGTGAGCAACAATTTTCAAGGCTTCTCTTTGCAAAAACTCACTATTGCAAAAACAAGGCGTCTTTCTTCTTCTCAACCTTCAACAAAGACCAGATTTATTAAGCACACACATAATAGTTTTCCTTTGAGCAGATTCTCCCACTTGAGCTTTGGAGCTCTGCGTCGCCTTCGAAGTGGGTATGTTTGCAGTCGTGCGATACCCTATTTTCAGATGATGAATTGAGCTGGTTTTTAGAGGGTTAAGGATATTGATTTATAACCTAACCCTTCTTTAAGCCTTATATTTTTTAACTGACCCATCATCCTCTCTCTCATTTAAAGGTCAAAACATCAACAAAGGTCAAAATATTTGCAGGAATCACTTAATTTCAATTTCAGAAGCATATATCAGGGTCATTTGTATTGCAAGACAATGAGGGAACATATAGCTTTTGAATAACAATGTTTGTTCAGCTACTTGCAACAAAAGCTAATCCAGATCAAACGACTCCGTCCATAACTGCCTGACAGCTGCAACATTCCTAAGCACCCTCCAAAGGGCAGCTCCTGCCCTTGATCTGAAGGCCAAAGACTGTCCTTCATCACTGCCAGGGAACTGAAAGCATCGTTCTGCATGATTCAGCCCAACAAGACAGAACATGAAGCGTAACAACCGCAGCAACCAGCCTCGGCATGAGTGTCTGCAAACGGGAACTAGCTGGAAATCTCCTCCTTCTCCAATTCCTGTAGCCCCAGCTGTGCCACAGCCTATTTTAGACATCCTAACTGCATGCTGGGATACACTGACACCCTGTGAGCAGTGATCAGCGTGTGGTGCCAGGAAGAAGTGTCTGTGCGTCAGGAAAGTGAGCTGATGATATTACTACTAATTACTGAAATAACTTCCTGCCACCTGTCTTGTAGTTGGCTTGTGCCAAAGTGCAGTGAATATAAAACTACTGAAGGTGGTCCCTCTCAACTAACAGCTGATGTGCCAAAATGACACTCAGTGCTCCAATTATTCTGCTACTGTGTTTGGTTTTGAAATTACAAAACAATATTAGATTTCATTTTGACTCCACAAACAAGCAGTTCACATGAAAAGCTTGTCTCGTTTATTTTTCATTATTTGCTGCACTGATGGGGGCACAGTAACAGCATTAAACATTTAAAATGTACTTTTTCCACACAAAATAAAGTGTGTTTTAGTCTGGCTCTGCTATACACAGGACCTTAGAGATGCTAACATGGTGTTTCATTTTGCTTAAAGTACTCAAAAAGCTGGTGCACTCTATAAACATAAAAGGATAGTCAACCTACCTGAGTAGGCTAACATTCAAGGAGAGCCAGTAGTGTGCTAGAAAACATTTTTCAGGACATTACATCGCACTGCGTGGTCTAATCATCGAAAGGAAGCATCCATACTTATTTACAGCCTATTCTGACCTGACCTTATTGAGCCTAATTGAATTGGAGCATCAGTTTTATGATTTTAGTTGGCAGTTGCAGCACACAACTTGGTCTTTTGGTGTTTAATCTCTTCTGCTTTAAGGTTTGATCTATTCTGCCCTCATACAAGGTACTTGTTCTATGTTGGTTGCAGCAATAGGTTGTTTACTCAGTCTATAATTTTGTTATGGTGCGCCCATTTTCCACTGATATCAACAATTGAAGACCATCCTACTCAATGCAAATAAAGCTCAGCTCCATTCAGTGAAACTGAATTCCTTCTCTTCACCAATATGTTCCTCAGATAGAACTTCAGCACATCTTGATGTCAAGCTAAAATAAGTTGATGTTATGTGATTGGCTTTGTGGTTAATTGTCTTGAAAGGCTAATAAACAGAGATACCCACCAACTTACAACTGAATTGTAATCTGTTTTATATATATATATATATATATATATATATATATATATATATATATATATATATATATATATATATATATAATTTTTTTTTTTTTTTTTTTAGATAATAACCAGCAGGAAAAAGCAGTAGCTTAGTTGTTTCATGAAGGTCAGTTCTAATGATAATGGTTCATTCTTCAACCACATTACATTCCTTTCCTTCCACATCTCAAACTGAACAACTTCTTTTTAAGAGCCAGTCAGATATTATCTTCCATCAGAAACCAAACTGATTTTGCATTATGGTACATCCAGCCAAGTGTTACTTTTTTTACTTTTAAGCATTGCAATATCTCTTTACCCACAACAGTAAGTTTAATTATATATTTTTTTTGTTCTACCCTGTAAATTGTTTTTTTTATCTAAATATAAAACTAATTTAACATAAATAATAATAGAGCATTATTACAGAGTATGAACAGCAACCTTTTTCACCTCTGACAGCTCGTAGCAGGCATTAGATAAAGTTTCTAATAAAATAACAACAAGTAATGAATAACATTTTCAAAAAACTCACATTTATATAAATGCCAATGTTGCACGTGGGCTATATATAGGTTATTTTTGGTATGTAATCATCTGAAATCCTTTACAAACATGTCCAGAAAACTTAAACAGTTTGTCGGATCACAAATCCATGTTGAGTCATCACCCTTGCCCCGGATTGCTCTTCTTCTGCTTACTTCCAAATCCTCAGCCGCACTAAGTACCAAAGCTCGTGTAACTCTCACCAGTAGTGATCTGTCTTGCCTCTTTAACACCTCCGCTGGCCAATCCTAGTGCTGAGTCTGCAGCTTTGTGCTGAAATGAAGCAGCTTTTAAAGTTACAGCTTTAATCTCTCAAACTGTGTGAACTGTGTGATACATCATGGCCACATGGGCTTTTATTAAACATTATAACTATGGCATACTGTGTAGAAATTACTTTGCTACTAGCATAAACCCAAACAGAATAAATTTCACACATTTGCATTTTTTTTCAGAATGGCACAATTTAAAAACAAACAGTAAAGTACTGCAAACGAGAGCTACTATAAACAGAATGATTAAATTCCTAATATGGATTATGCATAAAGCAGATTATTCACAAATATTGGTAATAGGATCAGGAACATTGCAAATATTTGCAAACTTGATGTTCGTAGTAATACTGCCAATGTTCAGCATTCAATCTTCCTTCTAAAGAATATGTGTTGCTACAAAGAAAATGATGTGGCATTTGCAGAAACAAGACTACATCACATGGAAAAAACTGCAACAACTTAGATTCTTAGAAACTGCTGGTGGAAACAAACATTTATGTTAAGATTTATTGTAAAACAATAGCCTTATGTCCTTATGCCTGTTTAATGTCTCTTGATATAAAACACAACTGTTGGGCAACATAGATAAAAAATAATAGACAATTAGGTCTTCAAATTAAAAACATAAAACATATTAATTAGGCTGGCTTCTCTTTCAGACTAGGAAAATAAATGGGCAGGATCTACAGCTTAGGTTTAAGTTTGGATTTAGCTTTTTATGGCTTGTCATACTCAAATGTTTGTTATTATGGATTTACCAGACAGTGAATTTCTATGTTTCTTGCTCTATGTTAATCCTTCCAGCATTGGTCATGTTAGGATGTTTGTTTTTTGGGTTTTTTTTTTACACTTTGCCTCTATTTAACTTTTCCTTAAATCAGACAACCTTTTAAGTTTATTTTCATAATAAGGTAGAAACACATTAAGCTTGGCCCAGTCTTCAGTGGTCATGGAGCAGTTGGCAAGAGACTCTGGGTAGGTTTTCAGCCTAAAAAGGTACAACAAAAAACCCAGGCTCTATATGCTAGAGGGCTACCAACTACACCACAACACAGCCCGTCTAACCATCCATGCAGATGGTGCTATTGTACACCCTGGGGATATTTCTGCAATATCTAAAAGCTAAGAAATTTTATTTTCCAGATTGTCCCCTGATTCTACCCCGCAAAACAGTAGCTGTTCATCATGGAGCCAGAGCACAGACTGGGAAACAGGCATTGCCGACCAGGAAGTCCTACGTTTAGGAGTTATGACGAGTGCTGCTTGATCTCCAATATATGAAGGAGGATTTTCGAGTCTGAAAATAATGATCAAATACTTATGATTATATCTTTGTTTGCTTGCCCTTGTCACAACCCCAGACATATTTAAGTTTAGATTTGAGATCATTGCTCCAGTTATATAAAAGTCCCCTTCCTTGTTTATGTGCTCTGTTAAATTTTATTAGAGAACTCTGACATAATTGTCTGTCTATCAGCTTTGCAGCTGCATAAACAGGAAGAAACAGATATGAATATACAATCTATTCTTGAAGCCATGATTGCTCACAGAGCCCTTCTTATTCCTTGGACCCTACTACATTGCTTGTGAAATACAACATTTTGTAAAAGCCCACTGCCTCAGATTGAGAAATTTCCTCCCTGAGTCTACAAGGGTCTGCTTGGAACCACTGTCTAGCTGTAACTGCAGAAGAAAATAAGTGCTGTGGGCTTAAGGTTTCTTTAACTTCTGAAGAGTTTAGCACTGGATTAAATTAGCTGTTAACAACTTTTCCTGCTGAAACAGGTGATTCAGAAAGGGAACATCTAGGCGATTAATCTACTAAGCAAAGCATCCAGCCAAAATAAAGCTGTTGTCCAAAAGCCCAATGTTTTTCAAGATTTTCTCATTTTCAATCATGTATACGTACTGCTGCTCTTTTGCTGAAAAGCAGCAAATGTCTTGGTTTAGGACTGGATACATTTGTACAAATATATTTAGATGAATTAAATTGGATGAAAAGATTTGCCTTTGTATAAAAGTTAATCTTTAAAATCAAGGTATATAAACATTAATATCACTTTACATAACTGTCACAATGCCACATGCCAGTTAAAGCTAGTGTGTAATAATTACAGGGATATACAGTCAGAAATGTAATATATTATACATAACTATGTTATTTATCATCATCTACGAGCTCAGCCTCTTAACCTTAATATTTGCGTTGCCTTAGAATTCGTTATTTATAATTACTTAGGAGCGGGTCTCGCAGCCATGGAGGCAGACATCTTTGCGCTACGGCAGCGCAGAGCCAACAAACTAGCGATTGCGAGATCGCCAAAATGTCACAACGATGTAGAAAAAATAACGGGTATATTTATTATCTTAAGTCTACATGAAATCTATACCATACACCAGGCATCCCCAAACTCGGTCCTCAAGGGCCACTGTCCTGCAGGTTTTAGAGGTTTCCCTGCTTTAGCACAGGTGATTGTGATGATTGCAGTAGAGCAAAAGCCTGTTAATCAACTATCAATTAAAATCAGCTGTGCTGGAGAAGAGAAACATCTAAAACCTGCAGGACAGGGGGCCTTGAGGACCGAGTTTGGGGATGCCTGCCCTACACAGACTAATGAAATACTATCTGTAAAATTATCTATGTAAACAAACCGCATCACTTGAGAAGGTAGGTGATGCGGACGTCGTGGAAGACATTTTGTCCCGTAACGCTCGCCGTACTGTTGGGGGGGAGAAGCGGTGGGGGGGAGATGTTCATGTTGCTGCAGTCTGCAGTCTGGACGCTAGATGTCGCTAAAAGTTACACAGTGTAGCTTTAATATAAGAGGTCATTCAGTTATTCAGTAATTCTAATTTGTCCAGTAGTTAATTGTCCCTTACCTACAGGAGTAGTAGAATCTTAACCTGGAATTTTTATTACGCACACATTGTGTATTTAGGGATTTTGGGAATAAAGCATACAAAAAAAAAAAAAAAAATGTTGTTCAGTCTTTTTTCTAAGCAACAGTGTTCTGTTGTGACTCTTGAAGGAAGCGGTCATATTTTCCTGCTGCTCTGCATCTCCCTGACCTCCCTGATCTGTCCATGCTTCGCTGTGTCTTGACTTTTCTGAGCTCTCTCTTCATATCACCTGAGCTCAAACAATGGATCTGGTCAGCTGGTAAAAGGGGACCCGTCCTGTCCTGCCAGGACATATTTTGTGGGATACACCATGGACTCCTGGCTGGCTTAGAGGATGGTGTGTTTCACAATGCTGTCAGTTGAGGATATTGAAGATGTATGGATTTTTGGTTTTATGAAACTCGGATTTCTCTTGTTTGGATTTGGAGGATACATGATGTATCTACAATTATAGAGGATGTTGGTGGCAATTTGGGCATTGATCAGGCTGAGCAGTTGATGCGCTCACAAAGGCTGAGGCTACGAGCAAGATCAGGAGCTGAGTCGTATGCTGGCTGCAATTGAAAGCAGGCTGGCTGCGGTGGTTGAACTCAAAGGTGAGATTTGATCATATCTTGGATGTGCACACTTGCTTTAAGGCAGAAAAGCCCAATAAATTTGAAATATTGGATTTGCCACAAAGACCCAGCATGAAAATAATTCCTGTGCAGCCTGCTCTCAAAACAATAAGCGTTGCTCTGGATTTAAATATGATAAAGACATGCTGTTGACTCACAAGTAGCTAAACACTGATCAAGGGTAATGACTGATTGATTATCTACACAAACGTGAGAAGCAAATGTGGCCAAAAAATGTATTTCATTCTTATGTTTAGCTTGGAAAAGCATATTTTCCATAATTAATTACAAAAGCATGTGGTGATAAACCAATCCTAGACAACACAAGATAAAAAATAAAACAAGATAACATTTTACTCTATGCAAAAGGCAATGGACTCCAGCTCTTCAGTTGCACTTAATATGACTCAATTTCCATTGCTCTTTGGCTTTAGAAAGAGAAATCCCTAAAAACTCACTGTTCTCATTAATCCAATGTAATTTATTGACTAATATTATGAGCTTCAGCTATTGTCACATACCTAGTAAAAACTTGCATGCCTAAAAGATGAAAAAAAAGGGGGAAGGGGTATTGAATATTAACATATCACTAAATTGTGAGCACTGAGTTTGGTTGTTATATTACACAAAATGGAAAAGGTAAAGCAAAAAAATGTGTTTTCTTTTTACAATATACAGCTTCAGCTATATATATTGTATTTTCTTATAAAAAAATCTAAATGGTTTAGTCCAACAATTAACTTTTAATAGGAATATTTAAGATCATGTTTAAGGTTTTCCAAAATGTAAATTTAATAATAAAAGATTAAGGGGCAATTTGGATTTGGAAGCCGGATTTGTCAGTGCATAAAGGTATTAAGAAAGGTAGTAAAGGCTAACAAATTAAAAGGTCTGTGCAGCATCTAAGAATGGTGACATTTGTTCATTGCCCATTTACTTTGGATCTACCTAGCTTCATGTGTTATTGTCCTTTTTCTCTACCTGTGATGCTGCTGTACTGTGTTTGAACCCAATGAGAGGTCCAGTCCAAAAGTAGTAGGATTCTCACCAGTAAAGGTCAAAGGCAGCATAAAGTTATCTGTACATTCCTAAAGAGCTCGCTGACAGGATGATGTTTTTGTGATTCATGTAAGCAGTTTTCTAGTGACACTTTCTGTAGACCTTTTGTGCAAATCCATAAAAGTTCTAGGGTGGGGCTACTTTTGCATGGCACCACACACAGACAGTTAGTGTGAGGGTTTGATATTACTGTACCCAGTGTTGCTTTGTTTTAATGATTTATAGTGCACATACAATGCAGAGAAAAATGTTGTCGGCAGGGGATGCAGTTTAAAACACTGTTTGTGAAGGTTCACAGTGTTCTGCGGCCTGATCATTCCTGAACTGATCCCTTCTTGTTCATCCACGCTGTCCCAAATGGAAGAGTCAGGTTTCTAACAGCCTGCGGTCCACTCTGGGAGCGCGATGACAGCGGACAATTCCATAATAGAGTCCAGCTCCTATTATCAACATGTTGTAAAACTGTATGAAGTAGATGGTCATGGCTTGGTATGGAATGCTGGCCTACATGTTACATCTGATGTAGGAATTGATTGATTATTTTATTAAAATGAGCATAGAAACTTAAAAAAATTAATAAAGGTAAAATGGGGACACTTTCCAGTCCCTAAAGTAGGAACTGAAATGGGCAAGAAAAGTTAAGCATTCAATACTTGGAATAAATTACAGTCTGAACTTCACATTCAAGTCCTTGTGTCGCTGAAAGAATTTAAAATTCTTGTTAAATCCCTGCAATTAATTATGTCTGTGTGTAAATGTTTTAGGTAAAAATTTATACAGTTTTAATTTGTTCTATATGGTTTTTGTGTTTTTCATTTTGTATGATTTTTTAATGTGTTTTATATGTTACATGCTGCTTTCCACTTGATCAGGAATCTCTTGCAAAAGAATTTTAGATGTCAAAGGGACTAACCTGGTTAATTAAAAAAATACAGAAATGGGGCATGGCATTTATTCAAGGCTTTTCGTGGTTGTATTTTTTCTTTTGTTGTAGTTCCCCCACTTACTTTAGAGAAAAACTCCTGACAACAGCTTAGTAGAAAAATGAAGTTTTGTTTGAAGGCTAACATCAGGTTTTGTCTAAATGTATTCATTTGTAATTAAACAAAGTTAAAATGCTAATTTCAAAGAAGTGATCGGGTAGATTAAACATCTAACCACACTGAATATATTGCCTTCTACATAACAAGAGGTTGCTGATGAGACTTCTAAATAAAAAATAAAATGAAATAAAAATAAAAATTTGCCATTGCAATGTAAAAAAAAGTATAAAAACTGGAAAAGCACGTGAACATTACCATCTACAATATAATTTCATAAATTATACAAAATTATTAACATTTTTAACGGCTGGTCAAAAAGTAATCCAGCTTTCTCCGCTCTTGGTGGAGTAGCGAGTCGCAGCTGATGAAGGGGCTGAAACATCAAACTGTAATGTAAAGTTTGCATATAAGCAACATCGAAAACCACATATTCTTGTAAAAATAAACTTCACTTTGCTTGATTCTAAATAAAATATTATGTCTATCATGTTATTGCAAAGAAAAGTGTCTGCTCTAAAATATGGGCAACAACTCAGTCCCACAGCTTTTGCTAAACTTGTAAATATGTGAACACTCACAGCTTTTAATTTAATGACCAACATCACATTAAATCCTTAACCTGAAATCTTATTTTATTGAGAGATTCTTGTCATAAACTTGCTCATATTTTAAAGTTTATAAAACCTCAAAGTTGAGCTGAGTTAATATAATAATCAATACAAATTTAAATCTGCGTATCATGATTTTATCTAGAGCTGCCTAAAAAGTTAGAATTCAATAAAAAAAATATGTGAGGTACTGTATGCCAGTGCAGACTGCCATATTGAGAAAATACTAAATAACCCCATAAACATATCATTGCCAAAAGATGATATAAGCAGTCATTATTGTAGATGGTCTCTTGCTGCCCTCTAGAGTACCACTAACCTCCCACCTATGTATACACACACTTTTTTATATCACACAGATTAGTGTGGATTACTTGTCACATTGGTAATATTCAGACTTTTAAATACATGCAGGCAAAAGTGAGTCATATCATATCAAACTCATCTGTATTAGTTTGAGTTAAGTTACAGCACCTGTGCATCCTCATGAGGGCCATTAGTAAGTGTATGTGCTGGCAGGACCATCCGTTTAAATATGGTAAAAATAGTTGTAGATTTACAAATCATATCAATAGTGGCAGCAGGAACAAAGACAGCACTTACTGTCATATTGTAAAATTTCAAGCAATTTCTCTTTAATTTGTATTTGTAGATGGCAACATCTATAGTTCAGACATAGTAGGTAGTAGATAGTGTTGTATGTTGTACTAAACTAATAAACTGTTACCACCCAAAAAATGTTTTTTTTTTTCATTAAAAGGGCAGAATTGATTGGCCATTTGTGTCGGCAGAAATTGAAGACTTAATGCATTTATTTTGGTCCAGCAAATACAAACTGTTTGTAACTAAAAACAATAAATAAAGTAAATAAAGTTTTCCTAATAACATTATCTGAATAGAAATTTAACAGTTGTGTCAAAGCTCTGACTTTTTTGTTGGTTATGGTGTTAGACAGAAAAGAACAAAACTATTATGACGTTTTCCTCCATGCTTGGTTGAAGGAGGTCATACAGATATGTCATGAATTCAATTTTAATTTTCCAAGTCAGATGTTGGATGAGGCTTCCTTAGTCTTGGAGTTCTGAGAGGAAAAATGCACCAATATCCGGAGGATGAAATTCCAATATGGCTTCCTTCTTTACTAAACAGATACATTTTCATAATCTAACCGTTTATTTGTCATTAAGTTAACTTAAGTAACATGAGAATATTACTTTAGGAAACCTATTGACAATGGATTTAACATACAAAATTAAGAGATTGCTCATTGTTAGCCATCAATCACGCATATCAACTATCATCTCCCAACTTGTAAATCAGACTTTGAACAAGAATATGGTTAAAGTAGATGTGATCTCCTTCTGATTTATAAGTTCTGATGAAAATAAAGAAACAGCAGAATGAGATGTTCAAGCACATCTTCTCTTCTACTACCAGCAACACCAGCTGAAAGGAAACAAGATTAGATGTAACCGCAAACATATTCTGTCGTTAAAGCTGTGTATCTAAATTGATGGTTTTGGGAAAGATTGTTTTCGAAACCGAGTCCTACAGTTTAAAAATGAGAGAAAGCCCATTTAATGTGAACCGCACCGTTTTTTACGATGTCATTGTAGCCCACCCTACCCTTGTACCCTGTATATGTCTCTTCACCATCATATTGCTATGATTACCTCCTGATAGGTGTCTGCACATGCACAGTGTTTGTTGTAGTCTGGGTGTGAATCTGTTGCACCGTCACATCACCACCAAAGGGACCGGCATATGTACTACAGCTCAGAATCCTGCACCAGGCTATGGGTAGAAATAAACACCATATTATTTCACAGGTGCGGGCAGCGGGTATAATAAATGAACAAAATATGGGCAGCTATTATACAGAGAGTTACAGCATGAATTAAACTTATTTATATTTTCTTATTTATTAACTGTATGTCTTAAAAAATAAATTGATTAAAGAATATCCAGATAACTGTTTTTTTAAGCAATGCGGCAAACCTTCTTACTTTGGTCAATTGGATGTGAACATGAGGCAATGTTCTTTGCTGCCTCTGTTACTATTAACAGCTTTTTACACTTTGTGATCCGGATCGAGTCGTACTTTATAATTTAAAGGTCCGGGCGGTCGTGGCCAGCTTTTGAATAGGGATAATTGCAAGTAACGGATCAGGTCTCGGTTCTGAACTCTATGGGTGTGAGTGGATACAGTTTTAAAAAATCAGACCAGGCAGGACTCTGCTACAGCTTTACCATTGGTGCAGATGCCGCTGGTTTACTAAAGGTTTTGTTTGGATTGGAGTTTTCTGTGACTCAAGTGATATGCAATAAATCACAACAGGTGTTGAAGAACACCAGGCTAAGAGAGTTTAAACTACTATAAATTAAACTACTAAAATACAGCTCTTTAGGTGTTTTGGACCATACAGCTTAGTCTGTTTTCAACTTAGTATTGCTGGTGGTCAGATTGTTAACTTATACTTATGAGTAGCTCCTTTTTCCTCTATTGTAGTGGTAAAAACTCTTTAAAACAAGAGGGTGCCTGCGGTCTCTTGTTCTGCATAGCTATGTGATGATGTCTTCATCATAGAGGCATGTAACGAGTTGCTTCTGTGATCCATTAAGTGTCAGTAAAAGTCCTGCTCATTCCCTGGGGTAAGCCTCTGTCACACTCCAGACAGGTAAGGTAATATATAGAATCACAAAGCAGAAGGTATATAGCAGTGTTTCTCCTTGAGGCCATTAGGGAGGCAGTAGGTTTTTTGCCCAAGACCTGTCAAATTCTGTTGGGCTTATGTAGGAGGATTAACCCCAGAAGCTGTATGACAAAGACCACAAGTTCATCCTTGTCCCTTTTTTAGTGGAAATTCCTCCTATGCATTCATCATTATACAGTGCTTTGGGAAGGAATTCATATCTTTGAAACATTGCTTTGAATTACAACTCGTGTGTTTTGTGTGAATTTATATGGTAAAATAACACACAGTAGTGAATAATTGTGAGGTGAAAGCAAACTGATTTCGAAATGTTTGTCAATCTGGAGATGGATATTTCTAAGCTAATGCTGAAGCTCAGTCGGATGGGATGAAAAGCATCTGTGAACAACAATTTTAAGTCTAATAAAATTCCCATTTCGATTTTCGGTTTGGAATCTGACCAGACCATTCTGCTACATGACTATACTTGGGGTAGGTTGGCTGGATGGTGGAGGATAATTATGAAGGTGTGAGTCACTAACCTGGTTTAACAGTTCAGTCCGTGCCCAGAGGATGAGGTTGGTTTCAGGCGGTCGGCTGCTGACAAAATGGGACACCGTCAAAGCCGGTGTTGAGGAGATGCTCAGGAGTCTGTGCCAGAAGATCAGAGATCCAAAGATATGCCAAAGGGAAATCCAGGACTGTGTCAGGAATGAGTCCAGGGTTTGGTAACAGGAAGAATCCAGCAGGAGTCTGAAGTAAGGTCAGGCAAACAGCTCAGAACGGGAAAAGGCAGACTCAGAGGTTCAAAGGCCGAATGGGTCAGGATCAGGAAATCAGAAAACACTTAGTTACACTTGGCTCAAATAATCTGACACTGATGACTGGAAGAAGGCAGGTTAATAAGAGGATGAAACAAGTGGAACAGATGAACGGTAATAAGAAACTGGGCGGAGCTAGGCAGTTGAATGCAATGAGCATTTAGGCCAGTCATTAGCACCAAGATATGACAAATTTTCAGCAAGAAAAAAAATTAAATGTATCTAAAAAAAAAAAACAAATATTGTTCCTTAAACTTTCCAAGTATGCACCAGGCTGGCCAGCCAGAATGATTATCGTCACTTACGGCTTAACATGGCATATTAGTTTGGAGAGGAGCAGGTTGGCGGCCCTAAAAGAATCGGGAGATATGATGTAAAAAAGAAAATTCGTTGAGTTTTTAAAGATATATCCTGTATGTTTTGGACATAATAAAGGGCGTCATTAAAACACTGCTCTGTTGGGTCAGCAGCCCCAACTGTTACTAATGCAAAAAAGGCCCTGTTACATTATTGATAATTCTGACGCAAGCCTAGACTCCCTTTTCCTGTGTTGTGATTGGGCTAATTAGTAATTAGTATTACATGGGAGAGTTTAAGCTTTCCCAGATTGAGAAGCTGTGCATCGAATATGTACTGTGTAAGTCAGACTGGCTGGCCAGGCTATTTATGCACAACTCTCTTTGTCCTTCACATAAAATGAGACAAAATGCAATGTTTGTACTTTTGGCACTTTATATTCCAAGTAGTCTGTTTTTTTCCTTCTTCACATGGGCGGCTGAGTGGCTATCCAAGTCGGGCATGGTGTCAGACATATTCTCGGGTCCTCTGGCCATCTGTTTGCAGCCCTGCTTTAGGAGAGGATATCTGTGGCCGTTTTCTGCCTAATTAGGTCCAGTAAACAGGCACTCATCAAAAAGCAGCTGCTGTGGTCCCCATTAAGGCACAAACACACACTTACATGCACGTATGCATGCATGAAGTCACCAAAATAAACGGGCTGCAGAGATAAAGCCACGCAAACAGTTATGACCGTCAATGATCAGTTCTTGGGGTGAGCTCATCTCCATAACTGGTATTCGCCTTCCTGAGAGAGATTCTGTGACCAAAAAAAAAACTAACTTTTTTGCAATCAAATAGGATTTTTATATGCATGTTTTATGACTTATGTTGCTTCTGATGGAATATTTCCCTCATTATCACCTCAGAAAAAAAACACAGGGAACACAAGGGTGTAAACAATCATACGCTTAATAGTACAATTATGGCCCTGCTCCACAGAAGATCGAAACAAGCCAACAGGAAAACAAAGTTGCATTTCCACATCAGCCTCCTTGTTTGCGATTTCACACAACAAAGTAAACTGTAAACTGGAGGGAAATATACTTAACCACACTGGACGTTTGCCAAATTTCCATAGGGCATTAGCAGCCAACTGGTGCAGGCTCATTAAAGAGCACAGAAACCTATAACCATTAAAAGGCCATTAGGCAGCATGTAATTTTGTGGAACTAAATGGCGGAGAGTAATCAAAAGCACATGAAGCCCAGCTGGGCGACTGGGCAAACTGTTTCGATTAGGGAGGAATCCATCATCTACAATGGCAGCTATTTGGGGGGTCAATTTTCCTGTGCGCTCCTTTCTTTCCCTCTGTCACTTTCACTATTTTTCTATTTCTTTGCCTGAAGTTTTCATGTTCTTTGTCATTAGAATCATTACAGTTTTAACGGTGCAGGAAATGGTAAAAAAGCTAAAACCGCAACAGGCTAAATATCTGTTTATTAAGACATTATAAGAAATGTTCCAGTATACATTTCTCTAGTCCTTATAGCAGCTATAAAAAGTTCTTCCAGACAGGTCAGGAGCAAAGTACAGACCACAAGACAGAAATACAAACACTAAAAAGTTCCCATAAATGCATTTATCCTAACCTCTACTTACCATTTTCATATTTTTACTATCTCCCTGGGGCGAATTCTTGATTGTGAGTCCCGTATAATGTAAAGGAACATCCAACACTGAATATATACATATATATATTTATTTATTTATAAACTCTTACCTCAAAAGAAACAGCTGAGGAGAATGACGGCAGCCCAAGGCCTTTACAGCTCCCTGTAGAGGTAAACAGTGTCCAAGAATAAGTTTAGAATATGCAGGATGTCATTAGGCCCGTCAAGTCTCATGGTCCTCAGGCTGCAACGGCTTTGGAGGCAGTTACAGCAGACCAGACTCTGATTAGTCAAATCAGGAGAGAATTTGGACAGAGATGCCTTCCATGGGTTAATTCAAGTGCATGACCACAGTTGGGAATCAGGAGACATTTATTAACCTTCTTTTTTTTTCTCAGAGTGAAATGTTTCAATAAAAGTTGAAAAAAAATTTTTGTTTAGTTTTTTTTTTTCTGTTAAAGGTACACTATGCAACCTGTGTTGATTTTCCAGCGAGGCTCCCCCCAGAGGGCGAAAGTAAAAGTGCACTGTCGTAAATATGCACAGCTGTTCTCCTGGTTTCTCCGTCAAACCAGGCGCGGTTGTTTTGAGCTTAGCAGACAGGCGAACGCAACGAATCACCATGTCTATTGCGGTATGTGACTAGCCTTCGCTTATAACTTCAACAAAGAGAAATAAATGTTCATATACAAAGTCATAATACAAACAATGACACTTGTTTGGTCGGGGACTCATTTAGATAAAGGTAGAGGGACCATGCATTCCGTGGTTGACAATAAATCACAGTCAGACAAAAAACGCTTCTAGGATCGTCAGTAAACGCTAGTTTATACATAACGTTACTAGCTTCGTGAGGTTTATGGCTAACAAACGCGACTACATTTTGTACTGGTTTCAGATTTATGCAGCTCATTGCAAAACGCGATTCAAACCCAATCTGCGCAAAATAAGGAATTTAGTAAAGTAAATACACAGTCTTGAGATACTTCACATGTGAAGCAAGTTTGCCAAATATCAAGCGATGCAGTTATCACCTACCACAACAACAATGTTTAGGCAGCAAGCTAACTAACTTGCTAAACATCCCGCTAGCTACTTAGCTGCTCAGCAACAGACCATGATCATACAAAAGTCCAAAAAAAGGCAGTACAAACAATCACTAAGACAGTGAAAGTATGAACATGCACACAGAGAGAGACCAAACCAGCGCATTCAGCTCGGCAAAGAACTCATGCTCTTCCTCAACACTGAAGTCCTCAGACATTTGTCTTTCGTTGTTTCTTTCTTTGCACAGGTAAACGGCACATTCCTTCTTCATTGCATTATTGGAAGAGCAGACGCTGAATGCGCACTTTCATCTGGTTTGGTCTGCCGGCTTCCGTAGCGTCGTGATCGCGCATGTGCGCGCTTTCAGGAAATCCTATACACTACTGTTTATGCTCTAAAAACATTCTAAATGACTTTGTTTCGAGTAAATTCTGGATGCTACCCACTCAGGACACTTGGAATACATTGGACGAGCAGTATGGAGGAATATTGACACGTTTTTTGTGGACTTTTATGGACCTTTCTGTCTCGGGCACCATAGACCTCCATTATTTGAATGTCAGCAGACAGCAAGAAACCTCCCAGATCTCCAGATGCATTTGAGATATCAAAAAAGTACTCCAGAGTGTTGTTCAGCATGGGGGTGAGTAGAAAATGAAGGCTAATCATGTTTTGGGTGTACTATTCCTTTAAGTCAGAACATATATCCATAATGAAGAGATTCAAAGATTAGCTGCCTTTTATCCTAAACAATTTGTGTTTTGTTCCTGTCTCACCTTTTCAAACAATGATTAAAGTAACATGGCAACAACTAAACCTGATTTAATTTATGTCTTTGGTGTGAAGATAAAGTATAATGATAAACCCAGTTTAGCATGATTAAAACAAAAGACCCTGAGGTTTTTTTTTTTTTTTTCATTTTCACTTCTGTAAATACATCATTTAGAAAATCTATGAGATGATAAATTATTTCCTTAGCGCTATGTGTTTTGTTTTGAGGTACATATAATTTTCAAGTTATAATAAAAAAACAAATGTTTTAGATAGAATTAATCTGTTTCCATTTTTTTTGTAGTGCTGAGCTTGATTTAGCAATAATGATAAGATAAGCTTCGATAATCTTATGATTTTAAGAGCAAAACTTTCACAGAAAGCAAGAAACAGATTCTAGACATTATGAAAATTATTAAATTTAAATGTTTGCATGTAGGTGAAAGGTGTCTAAGTTGCCCAAACTAAAATCCTCTTATGTTTTATGCATTGTACATGCTTTTTTTTTAATTTTTATGATATGTCTTTTTTTGTTTTCACTAATATAGATTTCATTTTAAATTGATTTTGTTTCATATCTCAGTACCTCCACTCGTAGATGTTTTGTACACATATGAACGATACTAGAGAGGCAGATATCAGGAATCCTACACTGTTTATACACCTTATGCTTACAGTTGTTTTGCCTGAGACATCAAGGCAGAATGGTGAAACAATCAGCTGTTGCTTTAAAATATCAGAGATGGAACAGTGATACCTAAAACAACAACATGTAAAGACAAAACAACAGAGGGAAGTTAAATTATAGTAAAAAAAATACTTTTCTTCACTTGTTTTTTAAATGACAAAGTAAATTTATAGCTAGCTCATTGTGCAATCATTCCCTTATTTGAGTGTTTACTTACAACAACTGATGAGAAAATGTAGATCTGGTAAAAAAAAAATTATATATATATATATATATATATATATATATATATATATATATATATATATATATATATATATATATATATATCAGTGGTGGGTTGTGAGGGCCTTCAAAGCCTTCTCTGCTGGCCTAAAATCAATCAGAAACACTAACATATATATATTCTCAACCTAAACTTGAATTTTCTTCTTTCCAGCTCTATTATTGTATTCAAAACAATTGATTCTCTTCATTTTGTATGTATATCTCTTGATGACTGAGCTGCTTACATTAAATTTATGTGGTCTCTCTATATTTTTTGTCCAATCAGATTTCAGCCTTAGTGCATTGCTGTGTCAATCAAATCTGCCCAGGGCCTTCAGAATCAGCAGTACTGGCTGATGTTATCTAACAATATTAGTGAGGAGCATTTTCTTCAACCAATCATATTTCAGATTTGGGGGCAGCTAGAGGGCACACACATTTGTCAGCATTTTCTGTCCTCTGATTGCTCAGTTAGAGCAAAATATTTACAGCCAAGTTAAGCTAACGACAATCAGCATTTTAGATTTTCTCTTGTTTAAAGTTCTTCTGGCCTCAATGGCTGATCCTTAATGGAGATACAAAGACTTCCTGCACAAAGACAGGTAAAAGGATTTTGTTTGTAAATAATCAGCACCTCTTGTGAGTGTTATATATATTTAATTTTCACGCTTAATCTCCATTTTATCTGGTAATTAGAGGCATATTGAATTTAAATGGCTCCTGATGGTGTAAATGTGTCAGAGCTGTGGTTATAAGGTAGAGGATTGCGGTGCTCTTAACTGGGCTTCTTGCTTACTTGATCTTAGCGTTCTCGCTCACACTAATCTTTGTCTCAGTTAGACCTGCGCTTGTTGCATTTCATATTTGAATACTATTGATTGTTTCTTTTGTTAAAATGTGAAGGTGGTGCTATTAACCCCTTGACACCCATTATTGCAAATTGACATCCAAATGTGTATATATATATATATATATATATATATATATATATATATATATATATATATATATATATATATTTACATACATATATGTATATTTGTTCATGCCCGCAGATATTTGTTCATGCCCGCAGATACACATCTGCGCTATGTATATATGGAGATCAAGGGATAAAAAGTAGATAAAGTTGAGGGGTGCCCACTGAAGGCCTAGTTACCATATGCACCGCCCACCACTGATATGTGTATTTGTTTCATGATCTATTTAATTCCTTAAGAAGTAACTGAGTTTAGTTTTTGGATAAATTTCCAATAGAAAATATATTCAAAAACACTGGACAGATACAGATTAAAAGGATTTAGCTGAGGTATGAAATCATCAAGCACAAGAAACAGGTTCCAGGATAAGCATTTCTCTCAACAGCTCATTTACTGCTGCAGCTCATCCATCTATTAAAATATTTCTAACATTTGGAAAAATATAAACACATCACCTCAGTTAAAGAGCTTAAGCTAGAAACACTCACAAACCAATATGATCTTGCTTTTTAATTTCTTTTATTGAAGGAAGCTCAATTTCATTTACAGAAATAATAGCAGCAATCCTTGTTGTTATTGCCGAGGCATCCACTTAAACTCGACCTGCTGTAGGTTGGTATGATAAATGCCTCCTGCTATCTGACATGCAAATATATTCAAGGTCTTTAAACACATTTCCAATACCCACGCTTTTAATCTAAAGGAGTGCATTGAAAAATTTGTTGGAATGCAAAATTTACCCCAGAGTTTTTATTAGCTCTTTATGCGGAGGACAGATGTTGCAACTCCGACTCAATTAAGTTGATTTCATTTGTTTGAAAGAGTCACTGACTTCAAGCCAAGACTTCAATAAGCAGGCCAGTTAATCTGGGAAATGAAGGAGAGAAAGGGAGTCTTTGCCTCATAAAGGTACTCGGTGCCTTTGCAAAGGGAAGCAGAGTTAGGGAACACATCCTCTTACTGTGGACTTTATTGCACTCGTTTGTGTTTCATTGTGATGATCATTTCAAATGCTGTTTAGAAAGTTTTGTTCACCAGCTTCTACGGAAGTTTCATCCTGCAGAGTTCTGTCCTTTGTTTACATTTTATTTTTCTGTTTAGGAAAAAAAAACACACAAACACATCTATGCAGGCATGGGAAAATGTTATGGCTGCCCTTGTCTTTTGTGCTTTTTGTTTTATTTTTTGGGTAATTTATATTTTAAAACCAGAAATGGAAGAAAACAAGGATGGTCTAAAACATTTTATTAGATATTTTTACACAAGTAAAATTTGTGAAAGTGTGTCTTTTACACTTGGAGACAGATACCAATTACTGACGGAGTTCTCCCATGTTTGAATGTGGCATTATGCATGGCATTAATTGTGTATGCTAAAGTTAGTTTATGTAAAGAAATAACATGATATAATGTTCTCATAGATCAGCGCTAATTATTACACAGAATAAAATGGATTGTATTTATAAAACAGAACTCCAATTTGCTCTAACACCAAGAAGGCATGGTGTTTGATTTTTATTTTCACTTTTTTTTTTTCAAATTAGTTAAGTATATATTAACATAAACTAATATGTTGTCTTAATTTTCAAGATCTGACACAATCATAATTACTTTATTCTTGGCATTCTATCTTGAACTGAATCAGTCCAAGTTATTAATCATTCAGTGGTCTAACAGTTTCACCTTAAACAGAATTTTAGATGCATTTTTTTTTTTTACTGATGGGTCAGTTCAGTTGTTGGAAATGCCTTAATTCTTGTAAGCGATGGAGCTTCCAATAAGGGAATATATTTTGGGGATGTGTTTTTTTTATTTCTTTTTTATCCAAACCAACACATGTTTTTTACTAAGGTATTGACAAATGTAATAGAAAGCAAAAATGAATGGGTAACGTAGACTGAGTTCCCCAAGTGCATAGACCCACTTTAACTTTTTACTTTATTTAAATAAAAGTTAAAAGTAGTCAACTAAGTAAATACACGAGTAAGATTAAGAAATATTAGGTAAAAAAAAGTTACTAAAGTAATTAGCAGCTAATTATAAGATTTAACATTTAGAAAACATATTTTTAGAACATGTTTCATCGTGTTTTAAAGAACTTAAAATAAATAAATAAAAAATACAAATTAATAAAATAATGCTGGTAAAATGACAGATTTACAAGTTTTTGTTTTGTTTTTTCCTGCATAAAGCTTGAGAAGGCAATACTGATAGTAGGTTATGTATTAAAACCAGAACAGGATAAAGTACCTTCAGAGACAATTCCTACTATTTACTGCACACTGACTTTACCTCCAATTTTTACAACAGGCTTAGCAGATATAAAGTAACATCAAATCATAAAAAAAATATTTGTTTTAACATGAGAAGTTTATTTTTCATTCAGTTATTTGTGATGTGTATAGCGGCCAAAAAACTCAAGTGAGAGTCACTGTAAATAATAATAATAATTATTATTATTATCAAAAAGTAAAAAGGATTGTGCCATAAAAATACTCCCAAAAGTAACCCTTACAAAACAGAAGGTTATAAAAATTCCACTCGTAGTGCAGCTTTATAAAAATGCCTTTAAATTTGCAATGTCCTTGCTAATGGTTGATCAAACAACCATCATTACAGTATTTAAATTTCCACATGTTTTTTTCCTCTATATAATAATAATAATAATAATAATACATTTTATTTAACAGCGCCTTTCTTGACACTCAAGGTCACTTTACAAATAATACAAAAAATAAATAAAAAGAGATGAAAATACAAAATACAGATACAGGAACATAAAAAACAGAGAACAAAAAACAATTATGGATAGGGAAAAGAGCAGTGTATTCACAGATAAGCGAGCTGGAACAGATGGGTTTTGAGTCTGGCTTTGAATAAGGGGAGAGAGTCAATACTGCGGAGGTCGGGAGGAAGTGAGTTCCAGAGCTGGGGAGCAGAGCGGCTGAAGGCTCTGCTCCCCATGGTGACAAGTCGAGCTGGGGGTACAGTGAGGTGGATGGAGGAGGAGGATCTAAGGGAGCGGGAGGAGGTGGCAATGTGAAGGAGGTCTGACAGATATGAAGGAGCAAGGTTATAGATGGCTTTGAAAGTATAGAGAAGGATTTTGAATTGAATTCTGAATTGAACTGGGAGCCAATGGAGTTGGTGAAGAACAGGGGAAATATGATGGAAGGAGGGGGTTCTGGTGATGACACGAGCAGCTGAGTTCTGAAGAAGTTGAAGTTTATGGAGAGATTTATGAGGGAGGCCAAAAAGAAGAGAATTGCAATAATCAATACGGGAGGTGATGAGGCTGTGGATAAGGACAGAGGCAGTATGAGTGGTGAGGGAGGAACGGAGACGGTTAATGTTGCGAAGGTGGAAGTATGCAGACCTGGTCATTTTATTTATGTGTGACTGAAAGGAGAGGGAAGAGTCGAGGATGACACCCAGACTCTTGACCTGAGGGGAGGGGGAGACTAAGGAGTTGTCAATGGGTAGTGAGAAACTTTTGATTTTTGATAGGGTGGATTTAGTGGCAACGAGGAGGAGTTCTGTTTTATCACTGTTTAGTTTAAGGAAGTTTGAGGTGAACCAGTCTTTAATTTCAAGTAGGCAGTTAGTAAGGGACAAGGGGGGGAGAGAGGAAGTGGGTTTACTGGATAAATAAAGCTGGGTGTCATCCGCATAACAGTGAAAGTGAATGTTGAATTTCCGGAAAATACTGCCAAGGGGAAGAAGGTAGGTGATGAAGAGGAGAGGGCCAAGAACTGAGCCTTGAGGAACACCAGAAGTGACAGGGGAAGGGTGCGAAGTGAAAGATTTGAGCTGAATAAACTGAGTGCGGTCGGAGAGATATGAGCGGAACCATTCAAGAGGGATGTGAGAGATGCCAAGAGAGGATAATCTATTGAGGAGAATGGGATGAGAAATGGTATAAAAAGTATAAACTATATCTGTATATAATAGTCCTGACAAAGTCACACCACACAACTGAAAACTGTTTAAACAACCAGAGTCTCAAATAAGCAAAATCTTCTCTGTTTTTTAATATTCCAATAGCCACTTCCAATATTTTGCAACATATTCTGTGCACAAGTGGAGGAGATTAATTTGGCTACAGGGAAAAAATCCAGTCTTGTAATGCTGCATAACTCCATGATTTAAGAAAAATCCAATGGCTCCCCAAACTGCATAAAGCAGCTAATTATTTTGAGTGTTTCACAAGTAATAAATAGCAGAGAGTTAGGTGAGCACAGCAACTCTGAGTTCATTAGTGGCTTAATTTTAAAGCACTTCGGACACTTTCTCCACATTTGACTTTGGAATTTGGTGAGTTTCCAATAAATCAATGAGAAAAACAGAAAACCTTTATAGGTGAAGGCATTAGAGGTAAACTGAGGAGGAATTAAACCAGACAGGGAGCTTAATTATAATGAGCAGGTATCTCCTGTATAGGGTTCAGTGCTTGAATGCAGGAAAAGAAAAAAGGAATAAAACTGTAAAATCTCTTATTCTAATATAGTTGTGGTTATAGTCATGTAGGCAAAAGAAAGCATTTTTGATCCGAAAAAAAAAAAACCATAAAAGAACATTGTTTTTATGATTCTATGACTAATGCCGAGAAACCACAGTGAACCCCCCCACCTTTATTTATGGGCTGTCAAAGGATTTGATATAATAGTGAAAAGCATTATCAGTAGTTAAAGTGGGGTGGATTATTATTACAGTGTTGTTCCCTTATTGAAAAAAAGAGTTTTGCAGGATGTTTTATTGGGTGTTTTTGCACTGTTACTTTGGGATTATCTTATTAAAGTGGATTTATTCATAATTTCTTTTAATTTATACACAAAGACAAAGTTACTTTTCTTCTGAAGACTTATAGTTTTCCTAAAAGAGTGCTCTCAAACAGGTTTGAAAGTTTTAGGCACAAGTTTAGTAGAGAAATAGTGTACAGGGTTACAGCGATGGGCCTGTTCTATAAAAGTCATTGCTGTTGTCAAAAAGAATGAAGGATGAACCATGAAAAATATTTCCAGTATGTTCTTATACCTCAACTATGTAGGTAAAGATCTATGTCCACTGTGCTGGTGAGTCACATAAACTTCAGCGACAGGTGCAGAATACAGTATACAAGTAGGAAATATGTGGAAATCTGTTGAATGAAAAATGTTTTAAAAGTGATTACCTTAACCCTCAGTGTCCACGTTTGCATCTATTGCAGCCTTTGGATTACCAAGATATATTATGCCAAACATTTGAGTCACTGAAACTAATTTTTGTCCAGCCCACCTTGTTAAAATTCATCTAGCCACACAGTGAATTCAGTTCACTATGTTATTGTCACCCAAATATTCACTAGATAGAAACACCACTTACCTTGGAAAACCATTTAAAAAGTTTTAGAAAATGAAATGGACCTGCAACCGTTTACTTCATATTTTTAAAGCATGACAGAAGGAATTGCTGTATTTTGTTCTTATTCTTATTTGTTCTTATTTATATTATTTACTCAGTCGAGTTATTGTTTCTACACATGATTACTTTCCTTTGGGAAAGGCTTAACAAGTTTCTTTTGAGTTACTAGAACAAACATCTTCCAAATAGCTCAAAGTCTGTCTCATCAGTTTCCCTATTATGTTTTGAACCTATGTGAAATGGGCTTTTATGGGTCTGGCAGCATGTTCCATCTACAAACACTCACATGGAGCATTTCTTACCCAGCGTCTTGCTTATTGCTGAATAATCATGAAGTATTTTCTCAACCAAGGCAAGTTAGAACTGCGGGTACTTTCATGTTCATCTGGTTTTTATCATAACAATAATCCAATAGTTGTTATAAACACTGTCTTGGAATAAGTGATTGGCCAACCAAACCTGGAAAAGTCCACCAGTTCCTCCATTCATCTCATTCTGATTCGCAGAGTATAAAAGTCTTAGAAACTCTTTCCAAACGTATACATGCCAATAACTTGTTTCTCGCCGGTTTTAATATGTCTTTATATCAGGCTTTAATGATCTAAAACATTTAAAAATGGAAAATTAAGGAGCTATAAAGAGTTGGAGGGTAAATACTGTTTTACAACACTGGATGATTTGGTGACAGTGGTGGACTTTGCTGATAAGGTGTTTATTTGGACTAACCTACCCATACAGACCTTAAATAATCATAAAAAATATTGTCAATGGATGTACATAAATAAGGTCAATATAAGTGAAGATGGAGAAGAAGGTAAAATGTGTATGAACTGCATTTGTATAAGAGGGGAGCTGAATGCGTGAAGAAAAATATTGGATTAATGGATTAATGGATGATTCAAATGTAATAAACAGAACTAATAAAAAAAGGGCACTTAAATAAATTGAAAAGACATGATCAAATTTATTAAAACAAGAATAATCTAGTACACTGCAGTAAACCACATTTTCAGGGAACTAAAAATGTCTTCCTTCTCAGTTTTTCAGTTTGTTGGCTTCAGAGAAACTTTGAAATTATATTATAAGAAGGGCTGAAACAGTTAATGGGATTAAATGTGATTAATCAATTATTGAAATAATTAATTTACTAATTTAGTAATCGATTAACCGTTAACTGGAGTTTAGAGACCCTAAAACATGCATGTAACTAACATAGTGATCCACTTAGAGTAGTGATAAAATCAAAATGTATAAAATATATAGATGTATTTTGAGTGAAAGTTTTAGTTTCACCTGGTTTCATTTTATAAAAAATCTTCTTTAAGGACATTGGTGATTATTTATCGATTCATCGCAAAAAATAATTAACAAATTAATCGATTTCCCTTCTATTCCATCCTCTGTGGAACAATGTGAAAAAACAGAGATAGTGCAGTTATAACTACAGGTATGGCATCATTCATTTGCCTGCTGTTGGATAAAGTTTAGTGATAGAATGAGCTAATGTTGTATTTTACAAATACATTGAACGTAAAACGATTTTATCTATTTTTTTTATATGTCCTATTTGGACAGAAAACTTTTTTGTCAATGTTTTTTGGATTACAGATATTACATGGATGTTGAAATATGTGAGATTTAATAACTACCCTTAGGTCCCATGCATGCTTTATGATGTTTCTCCAACTGCTAAAACAGTACCTTCTTTCTCTGTGCATTAATTTGGTGGAAGTTTTGACTACTTGATTTATGGACAAATGGAACCAATGGCTGAATGAACTGAGAGTAGATGCTGACAAGAATAGGGCTGTGTGTCATTGGCTTAATTTCACACATAATGATCATGAATGTGGTGAATACAAGCTGACTGGGAATAGAGTCTAGGGAAACTTTACATGATGTTTGTTCATTAATGAATCCAAATAGCCAGGTAAGATCTCAACTAAGCTAACCTCTATCTATTTCACAACTTTATCAATCAGTATTTATGAGAATCTGGGTCAGCAAAGTGATAAAAACAATTATGTATCACTGTAAAGTAAGCTTTAAAAGAAAGTACCCTTCAAGATATACACAGAGTTAAAAAGACAAGGGTGAAACAGTGCAAAATATGTCCTACCTTTATATTAAATAAGGGGAATTTTTCTGGAGTTTGCTTCCAATATTAAGATAAATGTCAACCGTGTCTCACGTATTTATTTTAAGTCAGTTGTGCAGCAGGCTTACTCTCAGATGTTATGGGCTCCAGCCACGTTATTAATATTCAAGGAAAACAGTGCTCTAGATCCATCGGTAAATTAAAAAGACTTAATATTTCACCATACCTCAGAGCCAGCAAGGCCGGTATTATATGCAATGGAACAACTCTGTCTTCTCCGCCCCCACCCACCCACCACCACAATCCCACACCTCCCAGTCTCTTCAACAATGTCTAAATGGTGTGTCCCTTGGCTGTGTAAGGCACTTAAGCCTCTGACTGGCCTGATTTACAGGGATGAAAAGGAGGGAGTTAAGATGTTAGTCGATGAGCTACAGCTATGCTTTGCTTTCAGCCCTGTCCTCACTCCACTGTAATAGCATTTTACAGCCGCCCGACAAATCTGCCCCTCCATCTTGCGCAGAGTTTGACATGAACTGAAGCTGAAGCCAAAGGCGGAGCAAAGCCAACAAGGTCTTGCCGTCCCAGACAGGCACAGACAGTCAGTACAGCAATCACTCACTGCAGTGAAAAGGGAGAAAAAGATTATCTGACCTTACAAGGAACTGTAATATTTACTAGTTATTATTAAACTCCACCTGAATAGCGCTACATTAAGAATCTTGCAGATTTTCTTTACTGGGTTCAGTTACAATGTACAATCTGCGAAATTAAATGCATGTTATGCTCAGTGGCCCAGTGTTTCATGTTCCGGGTTCAATTCCCAGCCCATGAAGTTTGCATATTCTTCCTGTGCATGCATGGGTTGTCTCTGGCTACTCTGGCTTCCTCCCTAAGTCTAAAAAATGGACTGTTAGGTGAATTAGCTTCTCTAGATTCTCATTGGGTGTAAGTGTGTGCTTGAATGGTTGTCTGTCCTGTGTATCTCTGTGTTGCCCCGTGATGGAGGGTGTAGCCCATGTGTCGCCCGTTGACAGCTGGAGATAGGCACCAGCACTCCTCGCAACCTTAGAAGGGATCAAGCGTAACAGAAAATGGATGGTTGGATGCTTAAGGCCTTAACTCAGTATACTACTCACATACTAAACCAAAGTAAGATTAAACCTATTTCTGTACATTCTGCTTCTAAGGCATTCCTATTATCTTTAAAAAGTGCTCTTGAACATACTTCTCTTATCCTCCGATATTCCCTTTAAGAACTTACTTTTAACGTCATCATGATCACCATGTTGTTCTGTTTGCGCTTCAAACATTAGAAAAATGAGTAGTTGAATGACTAAAAAATGTGGTAAAACAAGGCTTCCCATTTGACTAAATGATAAATTGCTTAAAAATTAATAAATGTTTCGAATGCATTATACACACTATGAATGCTAAATAATGTGTTTGCAAAAGCTTGCTATGCTTAGTAGGTAGTTTCTTAGTCTGAACTGTTAATTATAAGCAACACTATATGAAATAAATTGTTAAACAGATTAGGCTAACTATTCAGCAAGAAATTGGCTAGTTTTGTCTCTTGTTCACCCCTAATGCAAAATAAACAAAAATGTGGAGAGTGAATTTCCACATCTTGGGACATTAAAGGGATTGATATTACATTACATTATTCATAAACTGATCACTGTTTTGCAAAGTCTTAACAAGAAAATTTGTACTAAAAAACTGTCTGTTGTAGAGTAGAAACTATTTAACTGACATGTCATAGGATGTCATAGGATATAAATCCAATCATCTACTCAGTTATAATTTATGTAAATCACTCTATTGGTGTGAAATGTTAACATACTTCAGATAACTGAAAAAATCTTAGCTCTTTTAAAAAAACTCAATCAGATATATGGCTTAAGCCTCAGCCTTAGACACAGCCATCAATCGGTTCCTAATCTAAAGTCTCAAAAACTAAAACTTTAGACTTCAGGTAGAATTGTGATCCACCTAAACTTAAGTTAGACTTGTAGGTTGGGAGAAGAGTCCTAATTTTCCAGAAGCTGCTTTCTAAAAAAATCAAGTCTGCAATCTATCCATCCATTTTCCGTCATGCTTTATCGTGAGAGTTACTGGTGCCTATCCCCAGCAGATATTGGGCAAGAGGCATGGTACACCTTAGACAGGTCACCAGTCCACCACAGGGCAACACAGAAACAAAAAACCATTCACGCAAACACTCACACCTAAGGAGAATTTAGAGAAGTCAATTAACCTTTCAGTCATTTTTTTGCTTTGTGAGAGGAAGCCGAAGTACCTGGCGGAGAACCCAGAGAGAACCCACACATGCACAGGGAGAACATGCAAACTCCATGCAGAAAGACCCTGGGCCGGGAATTAAACCCGGAACTTTCTTGGTGCAAGGCAGCAGTGCTACCCAGTGCGTCACTGAGCAGCCTGCCTGCAATATATTTACAGGTAATCTTCCAGAGAACACACTAAAGATGGTGAGCTGAGTATCAGACTCCTGTTTAACTCAAGCTGAAGTTGTGAAAATAAAGACTGGTAATTTGGACTTCTTTGAAATGCTGGTCCCATGAAAAAATATCTTATTTAATCTTTGTTGTCAGTATGCAAAACCCTAGGCACAGCTCAGAGGCTCAGTGCATTCTCCTGTCAAAAGTATGTGATTAATTTTGTGTAAGCTATTATTGGTTGATGACAACCTGTTTGTTTAAGCTGTAACTTCATATTAAAGGAGAAGTTCGGTTTTTTACACTTTAAGCCCATTTTCTATAGTGTCCAGGATGAAATCGAATGATCGACACCAAAAGTTTGACAATTGCTCCTGTCTCTGCTTTTTGGCTCATTTAGAATCACCCCCTGGCTGCTTTAGAATGGCTTGCATAGAGCATGTCCGATAATGTCCTTAAAACAACCTTAAACGTTCTTTTTTTAAAATATGCTACTCACCGTGTCGTCAGCGCTGTTCAATGACGTTCCAAAAAAAGTTTCGTGAAGAAAAACCGTTCCTGTAGTGTTTTATTTAGCATTTTGTAAATCCCATTGAGTTCTGTTGGAATAGTCAATATTCCGCTGCCACCGGAAACGGAAATGGGGCCTGTTTACACAGTTGTAGTCTTTTCGCTTCACTCTGTGTACTCCGACGTCGAGGTGCTAATGTCTCTGTTAAACACTTTAAAAAACTCTGAAAATGGAATACGAAAGGTGGATTCTTGATTCTCGACGTCGGAGTACACAGAGTGAAGCGAAAAGACTACAACTGTGTAAACAGGCCCCATTTCCGTTTCCGGTGGCAGCGGAGTATTGACTATTCCAACAGAACTCAATGGGATTTACAAAATGCTAAATAAAACACTAGGAACGTTTTTTCTTCACGAAACTTTTTTTGGAACGTCATTGAACAGCGCTGACGACCCGGTGAGTAGCATATTTTAAAGAAAGAACGTTTAAGGTTGTTTTAAGGACATTATCGGACATGCTCTATGGAAGCCATTCTAAAGCAGCCAGGGGGGGATTCTAAATGAGCCAAAAAGCAGAGACAGGAGCAATTGTCAAACTTTTGGTGTCGATCATTCGATTTCATCCTGGACACTACAGAAAATGGGCTTAAAGTGTAAAAAACCGAACTTCTCCTTTAATAACATCAAAGCTGTCTTAAGAATATATTTAATAACATTTAGAAAAAAAAAACTTATCATACATCCAAAGTTAAAAATTTACATTTAATTTTAGAAGAAAGCAGAACGAATTTGGACCTGTATGCCAAAATGTGTAACACATCTTTTTTTTTTTCCTGGCTTTCCTAACAGACCCATTCCCTTTTGTACGCCAACCCCACTCCTTAATAAATGTGCAGCTCAATAAAAGGGCCCACTCTAGCTTGAGCTAAAAACACGGTAACCCAATATGTGGAGTTTCCTCCTAGTTTGATGAAGTTCCCACGATCTCCTGAAGTTCAGCCTTGACTTCATCCCTATTTACGCTCGGGACAGAAAGGTCTGAGTGGAGAAATATATTCCATTACTGGAGGCGAGCGGCAAGGACGTAAGAGAGGAAGAGGAGGAAAAGAAGGTATGTGGGGGTGGAAAAGGAGTTTAGGGAGAACTAGAGATGGCGGGTGATAAATGGGGGATGGTTAACGGGAGGAGTGGAAGGGATTCTGCTGGTTTCCAACACTTCATAACAAGATTTCAAGAGCCAAAAAGAGTCATCTTTATTGTTTTGAGGGGCTTTAGCTCACAAAGAGGTATACTCTGTGTTCAGTCAATTTAAAATAGCTATGCTCAGAATGTGAAGGATTTTCATCATAACTTTTAGATATACAATCATTAGAATGTGCCTTTTAATGTAGCGTTTTGCCAGTTTAAAAGAAAATATTCACCTTTTCATACTTTTCATTGAGCTTACTTGTTAATAAAAATTGAGGTATTTTTTATTTTTTATTTATTTATTTTTTTCATTTTTTCCTGCTCACCTGAATAATAGGCCGGGGGCTGATCAACGCCCATCGTTTCCACCTGGTTCCCTCAGCTATTTATGTTGCTTGCTTGCCTACCATCAGCGCCAGATTATTCCAGGTGTTTGTGAGAGTAACTCTAGTGTTCAAGTGTCAAGTTTTTTTCTATTATTCTGACTCTGACCTGTTTTCTGCTTCTGGTTATTCGAGTTTTTGCCTTTCCCTTGTCTGCTCTGTCAGTTTTTGTTTTTTGAACTGTCTTCATGGATTCTGCTGGTTTACTGAACTTTGACCGTTACTGACCTTGGCTTGGATTCCCAGCGCTCTGATCTCTGGATATTCCCCCACGGCGCTCTGATCTCTGGATATTCCCCCACGGACACTGTTGCTTCGTCTGTGTTCTGCTGGCGTCAGCTAACCATCACCTAGAGTACAGGAAGCGGCTTCGGCTGCAAACGGTGGACAATCTCCCTCCCGGATTCCTCCCTTCCTCTGGGATTGGACTAGACTAAGAACCAGTTCCAAGACATTAGCTTCTAGTCACAATCAGCCTAAAATTCTAGTCACTAAGCTGAGTTTTCAATGTCTGCAGAAAATGTAGTTATCAGCTCAGCTGACAACCCGTCACTCGCTGTGTTTGTTTGTTTGTTTGTTTGAATAAAGTCTGTTGGAAATCGCCCTGATCTGTCTGTCTGAATATTGGGTCCAAGGTTCTGTGGTGATTACATGGGGTGCTTTTTGCAGCTAACTTCTTCAGTTAAAAGACAGATGATTATTAAATTTCCCCTCATATACTCATATTGTATTTAGCAATATTCTGTAAAGCTATCACTGGGATTGATGCTATAGCTGTAGTAGAAAGATCTTATATAAAAATGAACCTGTTCTAAAACTAAATGCATCCTAAGAGTGTTGGATTGTTAATGTATAATAGAGAATTTTGGTGAATACTATCGCAGGCGTACTATTTTTTAAACTAGAAAAAAAACAGTTGAAGGAAACTACTCACTCCAAAGCTATGCCTAGCATCTTATCACAGTTATTTAAAGGGTAGGCTAACTACTAGTGTTGCGTTAATGCAATTTTTTGGCCCCGATACTCGATACCTGGCTGTGCAGTATTGGCCAATACAGATAACATACCGATACTATCTGATTTAAATTGATGTATATGTGTGTATATATGAAGAACTGTATACTACTTGGATGTAAAATACTTGCCATCATGGCTTTGTCAACCTGCTGCCTACCTTTGTGAAGCCGGAAAAAGACTAATACAAAGTGAATCCAGTAGGACTTTTTATAGCCTACCTGGAATGGGTGACAATAGATGAATAAACTTTTGGCTGTCCAAATGGTATCGGTGCCCTATTTGTTGGTACTCGCCTCCACCACTACCACTATTTTAGTGCTGGTATCGGTTCAAACACTACTAACTACATCCCCTTTTTCTAAAGATAAACTTTATAAATCAGGCCTCAAAGAAGCCATATTTAGTTAACTATGCAAATTTTGAAATTGTTGTGTAACTTTAATTCTGCTTTGTTTGGTTAAAACTCCCTAAGTGCTGCCCTCTACAGGTTGAAACGTGACTATGACTATGACTGTGGAATGTTCCTATTTGTTATAATGGTACAGCTTGAAAGATATCAACATCACTGCCCCATTTTTAGGTTGGACCTCAGAAATGTGGAGTGGAAGTGATGCAATCTACAAAGGGATATCCAGTTTCCCACTTGTTGACACTTATACTCGGCAGTGTTTGTATGTAGACTGCTTTAACCATAATGATGAGAAAAACACTGTTCCACGTGGGCGAAAGGCCACTTTAGACAGGTCGCCAGTCCATCAAAGGGAAATACAAAGGCATACAGAGACACACACAGTCATGCACACACCCTCACACCTAAATACAAGTTAGAGATGCTAATTAAAATTCCTTGCAGGAAGTCCCTGTGCCGGGATCCGAAACCAGGACCTTCTTGCTGCAAGGCAAACGTCCAACAAACTGTGCCACTGAAAGCTTTTAATCATTTGACACCAAGTGTATGACACGTGATTTTTTGAAACCTCTAAATCATCAATGTGAGATTTTGGTATTTGAAAAACTCAACTTATTAAATCAGACACATGTTGTAAATTGAATATCTATAATAAATTTCACAGAACACTCAATGTTTCGCATATGATATTTATTTAATTTAACTTACCCAGAAAGGCCTTTTTTTTATTTGAATAGAATGTAATTGACAAATGAACAAATTTGACAAATTCATTAATGTTTGAAAACTATGTAATTGCTGCAAAATGGTTAAAAACCTCCTTTTAAAATCAAAATACTTATTGAAACCGGCAAGCAGCCCATGTCTAGTGCATCGCAGTGTATGTGCCCACATCAAGGTGGAACTCTGTTTTGCATAATAGAAAGCGTAAATTGTATTTGCATGGTATAGCAATGAAATGATAGAAACAAATGAGATGTTACTATAATAGAACATATGTGACTTCAGGTTGTTAAAGGTATACAGCAATTTGACAGGGAAGTTAATCCTTAATGAATCAGTCCTCTGACCAAACCGTGTAACCTTAAAGCTGGGGTGTTGCATCCCATAGGGTTGTTACAGTAGATGAGAAGAAACATTAAAACTACAGCTCTATCAGCACAAAGCCATGACCATGATGCACCAATTTATTGCTGCATAGATAAAAGCTTACATGACATTTATGAGTATATTAATCTCGCATCTGTTTAAGCAAAAGGAATTGGTGACAACTGATGATGTAATGATTTCTTGAGTGTCCGATTTCATGGTGCAATGTTTTAAACTCTGCTCTTTGAAACCTTATGTTTGTAGTGGCGTTTAGTACTAGAAAATGGGATTGGGCTTCAGGCAGACACATTTTTGGAGATGTTTAAATCAAGAACATTTGGAGTTTTTTATTTCTTTTTCAAATTGGAGGATGTTTATAACATTATGCTAACTGTGAGGATTAAAAGTAAATTAAATATAAACAGGTGAACCACGTAAGATGGATTTTCATGTTTTGTGGTTGAACGAGAGAGTATGTCCAAGTGATTTCTACAGAGCAGCTCACCCAAAAACATGCTCTCTTTTTCAATCCCCTGCTGCTGTGTTTATATTTATATCCACAGAAAGGAGAGGTGGAGAAAGCTGAGATGATGAGGGAGAATGATACCTCTCACCCAACCACCCACCCAGCACATACCAGGACACCACACACCAGAGATGTCCAGCACCTGCTGCAGGCCCTGACATGCAAGGCTCATCTCCAGAAGCACCTCATATATTCTTAACCAACACATAAAGCTACGCTCAGTGGAACCTCCAGCTGTATCTATATTACTGTCTTGGCATAAGTTGAATAAGACTATTAGAGCTGGATTTTAATGTTTTCTACCTGTCTGTTTTATGTCTAAATAAATTGCATTTACCTAAATGCTGCTTGCTCTTAAGTGAGTGACCCTTCTTGAAATGTATTTATAAGAGAAAGTCTATAAACTGTAGGTAAACGTGTCAAGTTAAAAACCTGTACTGTTGTCCACAGACAGTGGTTTAGTCCTAACATGTCAACCAACAAATTACCCCAAAACAAGAACGATTCTGTCCCAAAAAATAAGGCCCCGTCCACACGAAGCCAACCCCTGGCCTAAACGCACAAATTTTTCACCAAACCAGCCTCTCATCCATACGAAGCCGGCGTTTCGGGGTCTGTAAACGATCTTTTTTTTATTCAGCCTTCAGAGTGGGAAGATTTTGAAACGCCGTTTTCGCGTTTCCATCTTTAAGCTCTAACCGCATTTTTTTTTTTACACGCATGCGTCATAGCGTCGCCTCTAAACACGCATGCGCGACACAGTATCACAACAACAATGGCGCCGTACTGTGTTGAATGGTTGCTGCTCATGCTACTCTCCCTGCTGTCGAGCTTACAACAGAATCTTCTTCTTCTGGAATATCTCCAGGAAGAACAGAGCAATATCGACGACATAGTTCAGCACCTGAATTTGACTAAACCACGAAAATGGACCCGCAGGGCAACCATGTATAAATATTAGTGCGCATGCCTAACATTACGTCGCCAATTTTTGCTTTGGCACCACAGCGCCACTTATAGGCCTGGTATACATTTTGCAGCGTTTTCATGCATTCGTGTGGACGATCACATTTATTTTACGTCTCCGTCTTTACGACAAACGTTCTGGAAAATATTAGCGTTTCGTGTTCGTTTTGACTTCGTGTGGACGGGGCCTAAATAAAACCTTTTTTTCCCATTTTATTGGCATTTGTTTTTATCCAGTGTTTAAATTGGTCACATAAAAAAAAAAAAAAACTAAATAACAACTTGCACTATTTTAGAAAATTGCTTCAAACAATGGGACTAAAGCATAATTTTTCTACTTTTTATTAACTTTGTTTGAGCTCGCGCCACACTTGAACTTCAACCTCACGCATCCTGAGGTGGATAATCCAGGTCCAGAAAGTAAAAGATCTGTACAGAGATCCGTTCCATTTGTATTTCCAGCCTCACAATGCAGACTAATCACCAGAGGGGCTGATTGCCTACTTCCGTGAACATGATAGAGGAAAACAAGGCTCCTTTAGTACACCAACTGTTAACCACACAGAACATCCAATTCAATCGACTTGTCCCCAAACATGGGCTGCTATAGCTATTCAACTACTGTGAAAGACTAAGCCAAGTCATGGCGTCAAAGTCAGCCAGTGTCCAAGTTAACCAGCTGTAGATGCAAAATCTCGGCTAGTTAAATTCATTTGGTCGACTATGCCAACTGATGGAAATGGACAGAGTTGATCCTCAGGGTTCTGCAGCAAGTACCCTCTAAAAGAATGTTATGATCACTGATAATATGTTGGAGGATCTGTGATGCTGTGGGCCTTTTGCTCCCTAAAAGTCCCTGGGAAACCTGTTAGTGTCCAGGACATAATAAACTAAAGATCTGAGGATTTGAGGGGTTAACAAGACAAAAATAAGTACAAACCCTGAAGCAAAATGCAATCTCTTTACAGTAAGATTTAAAACTTAATCAAACATATTTTTTCAAAATATTGAAAAATATATTTTAGATCCCTTTTTTATCCAAATTTTTGAAGATAACTAAAGCAAAACTCTAAACAGTCAGTAGAAAATAACCAGAATCAAGCATCTCTTGCAAAGACCCTCCTTTTTCCCCTCTCAGTTGTCATTCAAATATTTTGTGGTGCGATGCAAAATCGACTGTTTGGAAAGAAGTTAATTACCTGTCAGAAAGCTTCCCTTGCTCTGCAGGCTTGAGCCAATTCCCTGGGATGGAGGATGAAGACTGTTTATTTGTAAAGTTGGGTTATTAACTCTGTCAGGCTTCCTTTAGGAAAAGCGGAGCTTTTAAAGCAAAGATTGAGACTTTTTAACCTGGTTTTGGCTTCAGAAAACTCAAACAGCCTGCTCAGAAAGTGGATATTTTCTGGATCAGGTATTTATTTAAAGGAGAGAGCTTGACATTTGTGCGATCAAAAAGGGGTTTTCACAGTCCAGTTCTGAAACCCTTTCAAGTTTGGCCACATTCAAATAAACACGGCAAGCAGCCTGAAGTATTAAAATTACACTCAGATGATTAGGTCTGATGTGGGCAGTCACCCTCTGTGGGAGCCCATGTGTTCAATGCACACGTATAAATGGATTTTTTAATTGTTCTTGACTCAAGTCAGTGGGCTGGGTTTGGCTAAAGCCAATTAGCAGACTGGAGGAAACAGTGAAGGATTGTCTGTGGAAAAGGGCTTCGACGTTTTAGCAGACAGGAAAACACTGAATTTAGTGTGATATTGCCCTTATATGTAACGTAAAATTGCACATGTATGAGTCTGAGTGCTTTTCTGTCTCAGAAAGAATGCACACTTTGATTTTGGAGGAACAAAATGTCATATGGTGTATCAAATACCATCTTTTTCTGTGGGTTTTTTTTGCACTTATAGTTTTTTTTCCCTCAGTGACAATGAAAGCCCTGGCTGGAGCAAATGTATCTGGAGATTGAAATCAGATCCACTTGCTCTGGTCATACTTGGAACCAAAACAGAGACAACAGCAATGCAAGGAAACCAGCTTTTTGGATTTTTATGATTTATGTGGTGCTTGAATTTCACTCATTGTTTTGCATCGTCAAAACAGTGTATCCGGATGAAAAGAAAAATGGTCAATAGAATTTATGGAGCAGTTTACCGATCTGAAACTTCATACAGCGTGTGAGGTTGGTTTTCACTGTATCATGTGTGTCACAGAGTGCTGAAGGATTCGGGCAGATCATATGTTTTGATTATATTTGGCACTTAAAGTAATTCTAAAGTTACAGCACAACATTAAAAGAAAAAAACAGACAAAAGCCTGACTGAAATTTATTCTACTGACTTTTGGTGAACTGATAGGTAATTATGACTACTGCTGCATTTTAAGAAATGAAAATGTCATGAAAGCTGTACAAAATGAAATTCGTTTGTATACACTCTGGGCCAGATCTATCAAAGGTTTGCGTGTATAAAAACGTGAGCTATTTCACTGCGCACGCTAAAAAATGTACAAACTGATCTATCAACAGCGTGCTATAAGGATTTGGTCTTTAAAATGTGCTAAATAGCGCCTCTTATCCATTTAGTACTTTTTCTGCAATGAATATGCAATATGGGGCGTTTACGCGCAAAAGTGCGTCTTGTGGGAGGAGAACATGTAAATATATTAATTTAGCACTCGCAAAGTCATTTATCAAACCTGAAAGCAATTTTGCTAACGGTATCTGACTCTATATTTAACACGTTTCAAAAGAAGGTGCAAATGGTCTGTATGCGTAATTGCGCACACATGGCAGCGGTTATTGTCGCAAGAAGGAGACATCGAAATGAAGCAAGGAGACGCAGAGAACGCATTTTTTCACTCCGTGTGAATATTTTTGGAATGAACGAGGAAACGATCATCAAAAAATATCGTTTATCAAGCATTGCCATTTTGGACCAATGCTGGTTCAGCCCCTCGCGCAAAATTCCAGTTTGCGAGCGCATATTACTGCATGCAAAATTGGATCTTGATAAATCCGGCCCTCTGTGTATAGGTGTAAAATTAAGTGGACCAATATTCATTATGCTAATCTATACTTTTTTGTGCAATGATATTTTAGTTACAATTAAACAAACATGATATATGATCTAATCCAGGAACTAAAGTGCAAGTGGACTTTTAGAAGAACATAATTGGACTATTAGTTAATTTTCGGTGTATTATGTTTTGAAGTATATATAGTATATTAAGTATTTATATATATATATATAAATTTGTCCAGTGAGTACATCAGACATTGACAAATGGAGAACCCTTAACACTCCAAAACTGAACCTAACCTTAACAAGTCAGCTGTGGTTTTTGACCTGGGCCAAGTAGCTGTGACGTTGAAATCTAATAACTTAGGATCTCTAATGCAATGCTGCACTAACCTACAGAAGTGATGGCCAAACCCTATGGTTAACTGTAAAACCAACAGTCAAAAATGCTAGTTTAGGTTCTGTAGGTAAAAGTTGGGCAATCCCTTAAGAATAGCAGGGTTTTTTTTGCTAACCCAGTTAGTTGTATTGCTCACATCCTATGTCAGGTTTGCAGAGTAAATAAAAAGGTAGAATTATGAAAGGAATTTGGTCAGGTTTATATATAGAAACAGTTTTTCAGTGACATCTCAAACCAATAGAAGTCTCATTATCTTCGTGTGGCTTGGCATTTCTTAATTCATTGACATTTTATAATTGCATTTTTTTTTCTATGGGTACATATTTTGTGGCTATCAAACAAATGCTTTGATGTGACAGGAGATACTTGTATATCGGAAAGACAAAGGGGCTTCAGTAAAAGCTTAGTATATCATCCCCTGGACTTGAGAATGGGTCAAACAATTGAAGACAGCTGCATTATTAAAGACCTGGCAAAACATCAGAAAAAAGTAATTCCCACTCTAAAATCAAAGAATTTTTTCTCTTTGGACTATTCTAACATCGTTTGTCTGTCCAGATTGTCAGCAATTGTTAAGCTACATTTCTAGTGCAGAGAAGACTAACAAAAATTGTTTCTACTGCAGAAGTAGATATTTAAAATGCAAGGATATTAGAAATAATAAGATCCCAAAGGCTTTAATTGTTTTCTAGTAGCCCTAACCTCTTTACCTCAAGTCTTCAGACAAAAAAGGACAACAGCCCAATGAATTCTACCTAAACCGTCAATTCATGTAAAAGTATATGACTTATCACAGATGTGGAAAATGTAGCTAAATGTGTTCTTCATGGTTTTATGTGAAGACACACAAGTTAAGCACACAGTTTACTTGTGTTTGCAGGTTGTTTTATGCTCATGTATTCACACCTCAGGGTGTTAACAAGTGTGTGTGTGGTGAGGGTGGTGGTGGGGTTGAGGGGGTTATCTTTTAACCCTGTTTCATTAAACACACCAGTTTTCCTTTTAAGGAAAAAAAATAAGTAGGTCTAAATAATTACTTGCACATCTAGAGTGCATCTAAATGCTTATAAATAGGTGGTTAGGTAACTGGTCAGATAATGCCCATTCTCCAGGGTCCACGGTAGTGATGGAAACATGACTGTGCTTAGCGCATGCATTAAGGATGATGACCTGGCTGCTACTGAGGTACCAGCTGGCGTGGGAATCATGTTTCCTCTGGCATGAAGGGACTCTGCTCAGGTCATCATGTGGGTTTGTGTGAAGGGTAGTTTCTCAAATTTCTCTTCCATGAATCTTCCTGACACTTTTATTCGAAGTAGAAATGAGCAAAGATTCTTTCTAGGATCAACTTTAATGGATACACCGTCAAAGTTGCAGTCATGCAGGATGAAGAAATACGTGTCATTTATTTTAATTTTTTGGTTCTGTAACTTTAGGGTCGTTTGATTTTTGAACAAAAAAACATTAGCAAAGAATATGTAAAAATAAAGAATAAATAAAAACAGGCAAGAAACAATTTCAAATGTCATAAATTTTCCTCATTATGCAACCATAAATTAGTAAAAATTAAGCTCTAGCGAAAGTTCAATTGAAGAAACTCTGACTTACCTCACATCATCAGAAGCCGATCCATCTCCGAAGCGAGCCAATCAGCTTTGAACTACTCCACCACGAAGCCCAATCAGCGTCCTGCTTCCACTTCATAAACTCCCTCAAATCTCACCACAGCCGCTATCCTGCAATCACAATGTCGGATTTCGATCCAGACGACAATTCAATTTTCCCCGCTCGGAGAAACTCCCGTCTAGCCGCTCTCATCTCCTTCTTCCGCGTTACACTCCAAGGGTATATTGCCAGGCTCCGACCTAGACTCTGCTCAGATGTCTTAACGAGCCTCCCTCCTACCTCCTCGTGATTCATCTCCCTCGCCTTCCGCTTCAATCCGCTCCGATTCCTGGCCGCAAAAGTCATGCAAGTCCTCCGCTCCCCCTCGCCAGGCGCAGAAGGCCTCCCGGATCTGTCCCAGCAGCAGTCACGCTACGCCCGCTCCTTCTCATCGTTTCGATGCAGCCTTGGAGCTTCTTCAGCTTCCTGATTCATAGCAGCTCACCCGTCTAGTCCTTCTGGCGTTTAACAGCTCTCAGCCTCCCTCCGCTCCACCGGACTCTCTCACTCAATCCTTCGACGCTGTCCGCACGCTCCAAACGTGGGAATCCCTGCACTGCCACGTCATCCCTGCCGCTGTCTGCTTAGACGGACCTCCCCCTCCCCTCATTCTCATTAGGGAACGCCCGTCGGGCCAGCCTTAGGGTAAGACGTATTCAACCATGTTTTCATTCATAATTTTCTATCTATTTGAGTTTGCTCTCATGCTTCGTCTGCCTCTATCAGGCATACTTATATTAACACACATGCATATATTTTCACTAGCCTCATTCTAAATTATTTAGGGGAATATTTTATTTAGTCTCCTATTCTTCCCTCCCCTGAAGTCGATCAGCAGGTCGCATCAGCAGGTGACGTCACAGTTTTTCTTAAATCATCAGATCTCCGTCTACCAGAGATCTTTCTATTGGCCAATATTTTTTTTGGCCGCATTCAGCATCTATCGTGATTACTCAGCGCTTCTGCAGGAGGGCCATCGATCAGTCTGTCCCCGCCGTGCACGCTTCATATATATCGTACCTCAGTCTTAGCAGCCCGTCATCTTACCACCCCTTATTATTACTTCTGATTATCGTTCTGTCTTCTTCTTCTTCAAAAAAAAAAAAAAAAACACACACAAACTGATGTTCTCCATCAATCATTTCTAAATGCCAATTGCGCTCTTGCTAGGTCAGCTAATTTGCCATGCACTTATTTCTCAAGGCCGCGCTTTCATTTCCAGTTGCTTGATCCGGCAATTTCCGTCCCTCCCCTTGGTCAGATTACTGAACGTAGGCTGCCGTTCGGATCTCCTGGTCTGACTGCTTCTAATTGGAACAAATTTCTTTTCTATGTCGACATTATCTATCTCCTGCCATGCTTCAAAATTTTACGGATGCTGCATCCGTAGGTTTTGGGGGGTTCTTCAGGACAGGTGGTTCACGGGTTCATGGCCTCTTTTATTCACACCCATTATGCTCGTGTGAGGTCTAACCCTAGATAGCTTGCATCGTGGGGCTTTGGGAAGGAATCGCGTCCGCCCACTGCGATAACTTCGTAGTAGTTGAAGCCACTAATAAGTCACTCCTCCTCCCAGTCTCTCATGCCTTCATCAGAAGCATCACTGGCAGCAGTCACGAACGTTTCATCATCTCGGCGCGTTATGTTCAGGCATTCAGCACTTTTATTCGCCCAAGCGTTACCCTACGTCCACTCATGGTTCTTCACCACCTCAGGATACTCTTAGAATCACGTGGCCTTCCCTCTAGTAGGTAATCTGGGCATTCGTTCTGGACCGAGCAGCTGCATTGCAGCTACTCGCGGGGTTCTGAGGCTTCCCTCAGCTCTGGGCCGATGGCTTACCAGCCTATACCTCATTCATCCGCCCAGAACTCTCACCATTCTCTCAGCTCAGTGCTCTCTCTGCCTCTGGGTAACTCTATTACAAATACTGGTGGTGGTTCAACTCATTTTCATAATTTTCTGACCTAATCACGATTATCCTCTAACTCATTTTCTACTCCCACTCCTTATCAGTTATCTTCATTATTCCCTGCTTCATGCAGTCTTCCATGCTGTCTCCTTGCTATTCATGCTATCTTCATTCTGGCTCGCATTCATGCAATCTCACCTTTATGACAGGCATTTATATGCATTCTCCTGTGTCACGTTACGTCTGGTCTGTGTCTCGTCATGTTTGCTTGCATTTTCAATGCATCAATATGCACCATGTCTGCGTCTCGTCATGTCTGTATCCCGTCATGTTATATGTACTATATGGACTCATCCGCAAGATTCATTATCAGACTCATCCGCAAGATTCATTATCAGACTCATCCGCAAGATTCATTCCCCATGCATCACATGCTCCCTATCCGTGTCTCGTCGTGTCTCGTCATGCATCCCTTACGCCATTTTGCTTGCATTTCCAATGCATCAATATGCACCATGTCTGCGTCTCGTCATGTCTGTATCCCGTCATGTTATATGTTCTATATGGACTCATCCGCAAGATTCATTATCAGACTCATCCGCAAGATTCATTATCAGACTCATCCGCAAGATTCATTCCCCATGCATCACATGCTCCCTATCTGTGTCTCGTCGTGTCCCGTCATGCATCCCTTACGCCATTTTGCTTGCATTTTCAATGCATCAATATGCACCATGTCTGCGTCTCGTCATGTCTGTATCCCGTCATGTTATATGTTCTATATGGACTCATCCGCAAGATTCATTATCAGACTCATCCGCAAGATTCATTATCAGACTCATCCGCAAGATTCATTCCCCATGTATCACATGCTCCCTATCTGTGTCTCGTCGTGTCTCGTCATGCATCCCTACGCCATTTTGCTTGCATTTCCAATGCATCAATATGCACCATGTCTGCGTCTCGTCATGTCTGTATCCCGTCATGTTATATGTTCTATATGGACTCATCCGCAAGATTCATTATCAGACTCATCCGCAAGATTCATCATCATCGTCATCATCATCATGGGATCATCATCGTCATCATCATCATGGGATCATCATCATCACCATCATGGGATCATCATCATCATCACCATCATGGGATCATCATCTTCATCATCATCATCATGGGATCATCATCATCATCATCATGGGATCATCATCATCATCATCATGGGTTCATCATCATCATGGGTTCATCATCATCATGGGTTCATCATCATCATCATCATCATGGGTTCATCATCCTCATCATCATCATCATGGGTTCATCATCATCATCATCATGGGTTCATCATCATCATCATCATGGGTTCATCATCATCATCATCATCATGGGTTCATCATCATCATCATCATCATCATGGGTTCATCATCATCATCATCATGGGTTCATCATCATCATCATCATCATCATGGGTTCATCATCATCATCATCATCATCATCATCATCATGGGTTCATCATCATCATCATCATGGGTTCATCATCATCATGGGTTCATCATCATCATCATCATGGGATCATCATCATCATCATGGGTTCATCATCATCATCATGGGTTCATCATCATCATCATCATCATGGGTAAATCATCATCGGTAAGTTCTCGGCGTCAACCGTGGTCGCCATCCTCATCAACAACCTGGCTCGGTAAGTTGTTTGCAAACCTTCTCAGCATTTCATTACGCATTCTTTATTCTGTCCCTAGCGTATGCCCTACGAGCATACGGACTCTCCGGCCTCGACCTCGGCTTTTTGGGGGATCATCCCTATTCACATTCATCTACTCATGCATGTTAAAGCATAATTCAGCATGAATGTTCCTGCCGAGGTCTGAGCGCCAAAGACTATACTTTCTTATCAATAAATTCTTCTAATTATCTTTTCTCTCTGTGTGAGTTTTTCAGATTGAAATGAAGCTCTAGCGAAAGTTGAAATTGAAGTAACTCTGACTTACCTCACATCATCAGAAGCCGATCCATCTCCGAAGCGAGCCAATCAGCTTTGAACTACTCCACCACGAAGCCCAATCAGTGTCCTGCTTCCACTTCATAAACTCCCTCAAATCTCACCACAGCCGCTATCCTGCAATCACAATGTCGGATTTCGATCCAGACGACAATTCACCCACCTCCATCCCCTTCTCCGCCATCGCAGCCGAATCGTCCTCCATGACACGACTTCACCTCAACCTCATCAGAGAGTATTAATCCCAGTTGTCACCATCCCTCGTCTCATCGCATTGGTCCGGCAGAAGACCACCATGTTGAGCCCGGTTCTGCCAGAGGTTTCTTCCCAAAGGGGAGTTTTTCCTCTCCACTGTCGCTTCATGCTTGCTCATCATGGACACTTCACGGTACCTGCATCACCGAGCAGGACCTCTATATCCCGAGTCTGAGTGAAGCCCCGGCGTCAGCTCCCTCAGTCTTCTAGTCCCACAATTCTGCCCAGCAGATCACCTTGTCAACAAGCTCGGATTAAACCACCACCAGTTTCAGGCCCGGGGGGATCATCCCTATTCACATTCATCTACTCATGCATGTTAAAGCATAATTCAGCATGAATGTTCCTGCCGAGGTCTGAGCGCCAAAGACTATACTTTCTTATCAATAAATTCTTCTAATTATCTTTTCTCTCTGTGTGAGTTTTTCAGATTGAACTACAACCATTCACTTAGACGAGTAACTATTGGACAGATTTTGACACCTGTAAGCATAAATAAATATGGAGCATAGACCTATTTGTCCTAAATTTTCTTATCAAATGGTTTGGATTTAATATATTATTGTAAGACACAACAGGTTGACGTAGTTTTTTTTTTTTTAACAAACATGTCTATGATGGTAAACTAAGAAAATTAACTGTGCCTTTGTGAAAAGATGATGGGGAAACAAGAAAAAGCCTAAAAGACATGAAGAAGAGTGGCAACTTTGAGAAAGGAAAATAAATTCTGCAAAGATAATACAGCGGAATAGAACAGACAGCAGAAGGAAAAAAAAAACAGACAGCAAAAAATAGTAGGGCTGCAACTAACGATTATTTTGAAAATCGATGAATCGGCCGATTATTTTTTCGATTAATCGATGAATCGGACACAAAATATTTTTTTTATATTAACCTCTTCATTCCAAAATAAAAATTTTAGACAGAACAAACAAGCACGCAAGTACAGGTTGCTCATTAACTTCACTGGTGCAATATGAAAAATAAATGTTTGTGTTAAAACTACGCAAACTTACATGAGAAATGTAGCTGTACATCCACAAAATATAGGGTATTTTGTTTCATAAAGCGCAAAAAGAGACAGGCATTTTTGTTTTTTAAAGCCCCTAAGGGGTTCAAACAATAGGTCCCCCCATTTCAACAAATGAGATTTTTATAGACTAGAAGAGTTCTGCCTTTTAAGACAGGAAAGTATAGCAGTTAAAGTTGCTACTTGAGAAAATACTGAACCATAGAGATAAAAAATAGCCCTGTGATTCAAATTATAAATTGTATTTGGAATAAAAATGAGAGAACTAGGGGTGCTAAAAAACACATCCTCCAAAGACAGATATTTACATGGGAATGTGGCATATAATTAATTGACATATTACTGATCTTGCTGGATTTTATTCTGCTTTACTTCCATAAATTGCAGGATCTTCTTTACTTTATTTTTGCCAGAAGATTTAAACTTTAAAAGCCTTGCCCTCATAATTTGCAAATTAATTTATTTATAAAGAAAATATAAACGCTGCTTAAGCTAATTCAAATGAAATTAAAAGTAAAATAAGTAGCCAACCTTATCACTGTCTGTAACCTACTAACAAGCTAAGGAAAGCATCAGATGAGCTACCTGAGAAACTAACGTAACGTTTCCCCACTTTAAAATGAAACAAACATGGTTACTCATCCTGCTGATCAGCTCTCTTCACTGTCATTGAAGGCTCCAACGTGTTTTCTTTTCAGGTGCTGCATCATAACAGTGGTGGTTCCGTGCCATGTTCATTTGTTTTGACAAAAGTTGCATGTTACGACTTTTTTCGCTTTACAAAGCGCAGGCTATTTTAATTATTGTGATCAATTCGCGCCGTCAATCCCGGGGCATGCGCGCTTCATTTGCAGTCTGGACGCTGAGGGTAAACTCCTCACTAAAATCCTGCGGCTCTGACTGCCCCGCTGAGAGGGATTCCTGTGGGAGAGAGAGAAAGGGGTTGGGATGGGGGAGGCGCCCCACGGCAGCAGCTGCCGCAGGAGGAGAAGAGTAGGAACGATACATGCTTTCACGTAAGAGTCTCCAAAAGCCGCCAGTGACACCGTAAAAAGTCGCCAGATTTGTCGCTAGTAGCTTTTTAAAAAAATAGTCGCTGGAGGGGTCTGAAAAGTCGCTGAGTTGTCAACACTGCAACTGCGGCGCTGACTCGCTCCGCCATATTTTTTTTTTCTTCCCCGGGATGACGGCGGCGGCGGATGACGCATTAATCGCGCGACACAACTAATCGATGATTAAATTCGTTGCCAACGCTTTTAAAAGTCGATTTTTATCGATTTTATCGATTCGTTGTTGCAGCCCTAAAAAATAGTGAAACGTAAAATAGAGGACTTACCAGCCTTACCCTAAGACCGCACTGCAGCTGAGTTTTACAACAAAACATAAAGGCCATTTTTGCTCTGATTCATCATCTAGGCTTCTTCCTAGCAAAATCTTTGGGACTCTTTCCCAGTTATAATCTGATTTGTAGTGGTCAAGCTGCTACCCATAAACAAAGCATGCGCTCTAGATTAATGATGTGAAGACTAACCATTTCCATTTTGTGTACATACTTTTGGAAAACCCATTGTCACTTGGTTACATATTCTGTGGCTTTTTCCAAGCAGAGGAAGTTGGAGGAGTTTCATCACCCAGGCATTTTATGTAGGGCAATGAGAACTGATGAAAGGCCTTGGGAGCTGTTTACGGATGTTCTGGTGAAGGTAAATGTCAGTGCATTCAAAGGACACACATAATAATACGTAATGAAACAGCGGGATGGGAAATTCAACACCTACTGTACAGTGAACACTGAGACAAACTAATTATACAGAAAAAAAATAAATGTAGAGCTGAATAGATAAAAATCTATCCAAGATAAACATCTTATTTAGACAATACTTTTTAAATACACAAAGATGTGTATGTTTTAAGGAATTACAGAAAAATAAAAAAATATATATCTCTGAAGTATATATACTGAATACTCATCTCCAGGCTAAGTTGAAATTGAAGCATCATTTTGTTAACTTTACAACATAATATTGAATAGATAGATACATTTTCAGTTCAATAAGTTTAGAAAGCTATAAAGTGGAAAGATGTTTTGTATTGCTTTGATCTGATTACAGCACAGTCATTTTTCATAGTTAGCAGTGATTAGCATGCCATAAATCTAAAAGACGCACATTTTTCCACTTGAATGATCAACGCAAAAAACTTTTTAACAGAGCGTGCACGAGGGGAAATGGGCTCATCCATGCTCTCACACGCGTTTAATAGCTATTCCCTCTCTGGAGCGGGTACAGGGTTGAGCACGTGCAATTTTGTTTTTCTAAAGTGGAGATGGTGGGTCTTTTCAAAATTTCACAAAAATCTTCCACTATACCTTTAAGAATAAGGCTTATCTATTTTAATACAAGTAAGCTATAAAAGTCAGAGGAAGCAAGAGAACTGGACTTCATCACAAAACAATATGGCCAAGTTTATCACAGAAAAGTTGGACAGTTTTATTTTGTCGAACTATAACATCTGTCTTATAGTCAGTTACCAAAAGTGTTCTAGTTAATGTATACTAATATGGATCGCTTAAAATGTCAAGAAGAATTATAAAAATAATATAAAGGACTGGTTAAATGTACACAAATGTATACAAATGTATATATGGCTAAAAAGAACCTTTTACCTTTACCTTTTATTTTTCTTCTCAAACGAATGCAGGTGGTAAAATGCACAAGTGTATCACCTGACCTTTCCAGCAACTCAGTTGTGCATCCTCACACACATCCAAACACACACCCCCAGTAACTGGTGGCTGAGGATGGATTCTTCCTCCCCAGGGTGCCGTTTGGATGGTCATGGCTTTCTCTCTGTCCCACTGAGGCATTGCCCGTATCTGTTTCACATTTAACATGGAATCCCCCTCCTCCCCACCTCACATCAAGACACACACACACACACACGTAAATGCTTACTCCGACATTGCCTGTTTCACATTACAAACACACACATATCTGAGCGTACAACGTGTACATTTGTCTGACGTTAACTGACAAGCGTGCAGAAAGACACGCAGACACAATGGCCCTGTCTGTTTGACATTAAAGCCGAGTCCCTCGGCACCAGGAGGCAGTTGTTTGTGTGGACATAAACTATTGCTCTAATTATCCCACATGTATCCCTCCAAAAACAATGACGCTCTCTGATGAATATTTAACGACTGAACTCATAGACACACATATGTATGATAATGATATGAGCGTACAACATCAAACACTGCCTGATTAGAGTTGATTTCATATAAACAGCAGGGCTCAGACTCCTTTTTTCCTCTAGATAATAAAATCACAAATCCTCCTATATCTCATATTTTAAATTTCGGTTTATTTACATACAATAAATTCCTGCACAGAGATCTGTCATCCCCTAAGAATGACGCAGGATAAAAAGAGCATGCCAGATTTTCTGTTTGCGACAACAGTATACATTAGGATTTATTATGATTTTGTTTACTTGACTTCAACTGCTCCATGTCTGTGTTCTTATTGCCTTGAAGTTTTCTTCAACAGCTTAGATTGCCACCAATATCTTCAGAACTCACCTGTTTGCTTTAAATCTATTGACCATGGAGTTAGATTTTGGATTTTGCAACAGAACAGTATCTGGTTTTTCAGGTCTTATAATTGTTTGCTGTGTCTACAGTGTTACATAAAAATGTAAAACAATTTTGGTAAAGGAAACAGCCATAATCATTAATTGTAATTGTAGATTTTCACTGCTTTAGAACCTTTCTTTTACTTTTTTTTTTTTACAAACTCACTGTGCATAGCATCTTTCCTTTATTGGTTATGGAAAAGATACTAATACAGAACAACACTTCCAACATATTTTATACTTATTGAACTGAAACGGCCCTCTCCACTCAAAAAAAAAGAAAAAGCACTGCACAACCCTGTACCCGCTCCCATGAGAGAACATAAATTAAACGCGTGCGAGAGCGTGCACGAGCCCATTTCTCTTCATGCACGCTCTGTTTAAAAGTTGCTGTTTGCATTGTTCATCCAAACTTACTTTCCAAAAGAAGATTTGCAATTTTTCCACTATGTCAGACTCAACACCAGTAAGTGAAAATGGGGGCGAGCACGTAGGACGGCCTTACAGAAACATATCACCAGAATGATTGACTATTAGGAGGACCACGTATTGTTTGTGCACCAATACCTTTAATCAATTCATTCAATATTATTCTGTAAGTGCCAGAATTCTTTAAAGAAATTCTTAGACAAAACTGTGATAAAGTCCACCTTATATAGATCTCTTGCTTTGGACGGGCTATACTTTTTACTAGCTGTGTCTCTCAGTGCTTATTAGAAAGGTTTATGTCCATTTGCATCCATGTGTGTAGTAAGCAAAGGCAGAAAGCACTTGGAAGTGGTGTGCTTACCCATCAGAGACAAGTGCATCACTGTGAATGAGAGCAACTTAGCAAAGGTGAAACCTAAGTCACAGGGAGTGACATTTAGTGGGGTTCTGCAAAGCAGCTCGGTCCATCATTAGTTAGCATCAAAGAGTGGATGACAGCTTCCTGTGAAGAAGCAGGAGAGCAAAGAAGATAGATTTCACCCAGACATGCTGTGTGTAAAGACTCCCACGATTTACATCTGTGCGTACCCACATAGTCAGGTGCATTCTTGCATAAATGTCACATATATCACTGTGCTATTTTTACACAGAACCAGTTTCGATAGATGTGAATTCAGGGTGGACCGGGAGATTTTAGTCAAGTTCTGATGGTTGTTAAAAGAAAGAAAATAAACTTTTTTTCTTTAGCAGAAACTTTTGTTGGACAAGAAACTTGTAAGCGTCAAAAATAACTTTAATTTGAAATTTAGCTTATTGTTTCAGACATGGCAACATCTTCTGACAGGTACTTTATTTTTTGTTTATCTGTTTTTGAAAAAATGTAAACTTTAAAATCTGTACATTAGTTTGAAATAAATGTATAAACTCTACAAAATCACAATTTAATGCCTAGCTGTAACTCCACTATGGTAGACAAGCATTTGGTCTTTTTAAGCCTCTTTCTTATGAAAGTGTCACCGATTCCTGTTATAATTTTTAACTCTAGGACATATGGTCTTCTCCCCCTTGCTGGAATCTGGCTGTGGTTTAAGCTTCATAATTATTACACTCACAACAAAGCAGGGGTGGCTTGTTAACTCAGAGAGTTTAGAACTAATCGGAGCGCAGAGAAGAGAAAATAAACCCACTCCTATATGCGATGAGTGACACAGAGGGGTCAAGATAACAGTATTTAGATTGGACTTTTTTAGTACATGGGAAATGCGTTCTCACAGCTCAGACTACCACATGTAGCTCTACTAACTGGTGTAATCTAAGACGAAACCACATTTTCCCACACAAAAAAGAAGTTGGAATAAGAAGCAGGTTCATTTCAGATAGGCTTCTCTTATGTTAACTGGTTCTACAAAACCCAACTCATGGATCATTAGCAGTTTACTAACATGGTGATTTAATCAACCTTTCTGAGACTTTGTGTGTGCGCCAAACATTGCAACAACTATCTGTGTTAACTTTAAGCCAACTGAGGTCTAATTTAAATTTTAGTGTAAAGTAGTGAAAATATACCTCTCTAAAGCTCACTTCTTTGCAATTTCATGTTTATATAGATATTTTTTTAAACAAGCCCACAGTACAGTACCAAGTGTGCAGACTGGCATTCAGCTAAATACTTTACAACAAGTATTTATATATACCCATTGCTTCATATGATTTCATCTTTAAGGACAAACTTTTTATGCACATTCAATTGAAAAGTTTCAGTTCCTTGGAGATGTTTGTGGTCTTAGAGTTTTTTTGGGTTTTTTTCTAATTTTTTCTTCTCTGATGGGCCATTAGCCTTTGGTTAAAAAAAAAAGCTGTAACCTTTGTAATCAAATAATTAAAATCACAGCTTAGTCATAAAATAGATAAACAGTTATAATGTTTATATGTTTTATTTTGAAATATATTACAATTTAGCTTGTCAAAAAAAAATCTAAATATGCAGTGACTTCAATATAGATATTAACCTTTCCTCTTGGTTTGAAATTTCCCAGCATTAGGTTTTTTTTTATATTATGTGCTCTGAGTCACTGTCAACTAAGCAAATGCTGATTTATAAATTAAAAAGGGCCTCTGGGACCTTTCTGCTTTTGGTTCAAAATCCAATAATAATATGTTCTATACAGATTCATAACTATGCATAAACTTTTTAAAAAACATACCGTTTTTGTTAAATAAAAGCATTAAAGATCAGAAAGTAATTAAGAGGATTTGCATATATGTACTATCCAGATTTATTTATTTATTTATTTATTTATTTATTTATATATTTATTTATTTATTTATGTTTTTATTTATTTATTTATTCAAGTGGGAAGTATTTTATCTTAACTAATAAGGTGAAAAAGGCAAAAAATAAAGACACTAATTATGTTTATATCCCATTTCTGACTTTAAAAGAAATAAACAAAAGCCCTTAACCATGAACCTACACAAAACTTTAATATACTTGAGCAATAACTTGTAAGTATAAACCTTTCATGAATAAATGTGCATAACACATAGAAAAAAGGTGCATTAACTTATCCACATTCCATTTAAGAATTAGGTAACATCAGAGGGGTACTTGCTCAACTGGGTTTTTCTTTGAGTGCATCAGGATACATGGGGGGTATATAACTGGATACCACACATACAGATATTTCCTCATTATGTGTAAAAACATGAATCATCTTTACGTTAATTTCATTATTATACACTAACTGGTGTTTGCCTATAAAATGTCACTAAGCTTTGTGTTTATCATGTGAGATTGAAAAAAGGCTGTGTCAATGAAAACAAAAACAGTCATTATCAGGACAAGAAAATTACTTGACACAGGTATTCAAAATAATTAGAGAAATCCACAGTCACCACTCCAGCAGCTCATACACACACCTGCATAGGCACTCAGATTACTGTGGGGTGTTTTTTTAACTACTTTCCTTAAGTTCACCCCAGAAGACATCAGGGGATAAGAGGATGAGAAAGGAGCCTGAAGCTAATAAGAGTTGGTTTCAAGAAAAGAGCAGTCTGCACCGCCCGTCTCTGTCTTTTCTTTTTGGAAAAGCTAATCCCCGTCCCTTACCCTGCAGATATGATCCCTTGTCTACAGGAAACCACCGGCATGAAAAGAAGCAGGTGTACTGTCTGGGGATTCTATCACTGGAGGAGCGATTGGATTCCACCATGCAGAGATGAGCTTCTTTTTTTTCATGCTCCAGCAGAGCTATTTTATCTAAAGCAGGTCCAGCGATCAGACACCCACCTCTTGTTGTACCTCAAATGTGCATGCCAAGGTGAAATGTGAGCGTAAGCAAATCTGTGCCTATTCTCCCTTGTTAGAGGTTTTACAGATTACATGTCCACAAGGTTGTTTTTTTATCTGTTTTATCTGGCTACTTTTCTGTTTTAAACTGATAGTATTCTTTAAATCAGCATTCCACATTCTGCTTGCAAAACTTTTGAGCTAACACATTGATAAAATTGCCTCTGAAAAAAACAATGTCTTAAAGAGCCATGGTAGAATTCATCTGTTCTTCATTATAGTAATAGAGATTGTCTCTGCTCTAAATTCTACCATGTCTATGGTAGGCTGACTCAGGATATTTAACATTTTCTATTGTTAAAGGAAACATTTAGCTGACTGGTGGGGTCTTTTTAAGCCTATATTTTGTAAAGCAGGAATTCGAAAATCTTTTTAGTGCTGACTCACAACAACATCTGGAACTAAAGAATATAAATATACCTTGAATGCTTAAACATTTATTCGTTTTTTGTAAGATTATTAAATTACAAAAAATATATATGCATATTAGTGACGAAATATAATGATTCTTTTTCATTTTAAAGAGCAAAATCCATTAAAATCAACTTGGCCTTGTGTGAAAATGTATTTCCCTCCGTGATTAAAGGAAAAAAAAGTCCGGTCATATTCAGAATTCAAACTTCTGAAAGTACTTTAAATATGAAATTATTACATACTGTTTAATAAATGATAAGTGTTTTTAATTGAGAGTCATTTCATTTGAATGTGTTTTACCGGACACAATCCAAAGAACACTACTGCCACTTACCGGTCTGTGACGTCACGGTGCGGTATTGGCTGTTGAGCAAGTCCAGTACTGTATCTGGTGTTTGTCACAACGCGCTATTATCTAAGTCATCTTGAAAACATTCTTCTTCAAAATGTTGCCTACATATTACGTGTTTTTTCTCTGGCCAGAAGTTTGATGGCAAATCCTCCCTCTTCAAGTTGGCAATCCAAGGATGAACTCATCCATGGTGGATCATGAATTCGAAAACAAATTTTTTTTTTCACTTTTACCCAATATATTACAACATCCAACTGCCATGCACGTCGGCATTGTCAGTTTAACTATAGCTCTGGTGAATTTCAATGGTGAAGTCCTCTGGAAATCTTCAATAATTGTTGTTGATTTCATGTGTCTAGTAGTTCCCATTGAAGTAGTTAACCATGAAGTTACTGCTAGAAGATGTCAGAAGAGAGATGTTACTATATTTAGGGAAAAAAGGGAAAGCCCAGACTCAGTGAACATGATGAAAATTATTTTTTAATTATGTGCTGATTAACGATAAATTCATTAAATCACCGCAAACGTATTAGTTTTAGGTATTGATAATGATCCGTGTATCATTCCTTGCTGACCATACTTTTCCTTTAAATTTTTTTTTTTTTTTTTTACCTGTGATTAAATACAGTCTGTTTTGGTTACTCTAATCTTCCACAGCCAGGCCTGAAGATAACCAGACACCAAGTCAAGAAATAAGTTAAACGGAGCCTTCCTGACAACACGAAGTGTGCTAATAGATCTAAAGAAGCTACTAGCGTTGCACCGATGCCATTTTTTGGCCCTGATACTGATACCCGATACATGGCTGTGCAGTACTGGCCAATACCAATACCATCTGCTTGAAATTGATGTGTGTGTGTGTATATATAAAGAACTATAAAATAATTGCCACCATGGCTTTGTCAAGCTGCTGCCTACCTTTGTGAAGCAGGAAAAAGACTAATACAAAGTGAATCCAGTAGAACTGTTTATTGCCTACCTGGAATGGGTGACAATAGTTGAATAAACTTTTGGCTCACAAAATGGTATCGGTGCCCTATTTGTTGGTTCTCGCCGATACCAATACCACCATGTTAGTGCTGGATCGGGGCCCCGTTCGATACTGGTATCGGTGCAACACTAGACGCTTTACAGCATTTTTAATCTAAAGAAACTCATGAGCTGATGAAAAACAATCTATCATTACGCAAGGCTTTTGTCACAGTTCTGGTTCTGTTGTGTTTTCTTTTGAGTGTTCGGTTTTGCTTCGCTTAGTGTTTTCTAGTTTTAGTTTAATTCGTATTTTGTTGTGCTTTTTGGTTATTTTCAGTTTCAGGTTTTTATTTGTTGCCCTCTGCTCCCCTCGTGTGTTCTATTTTTTCCCTAGCTCCTTTCCTGTTCTGCTCTGTTCACACCTGCTCCCAATCTGCTCGTTAGTCCTCTCTTTCTTTCAGTCTCCCATAAATACACTCTCTATGCAGTTCCTTCGTGCTGGTTCCTCGTCTAACTTCCTCCAACTTCGTCTCTCTGAGTCTTCCTTCTCGTGATTGTTTTCCCCCCTGATGTCTCCATGGTTTCTGTTTTGTTTGGACTTTTTTCATGTTTGATTTTTGGATTCCTGCCTCAGTTCTTTGTTTACACTTCATTAAATCATCAAGAAAATCAACTCTACTTCCCTGCCGCTGCCTTTGGGTCCTCAAACCTCAACCCAATCATTACAGCTTTGGGGCTTCAAAGAACCACAGTAAGAGTCATTAACAATAAAACAAATAAAAAAAAGTTTTAAAAAAATATGATCTAAAGAGTGCATAAACAAATCATCCAGCAGGTCACAAAAAAAGACCTCGGATTTTAGTAGTCTTGTTATGAAGAAACCTTTGCAACAATAGTTACCATCAGGTTTCTATAGGGAAACCACTGCTGAACAAACAAACTAACAAGTTGCCTTTTGCTTAAAATGATCATGAAGAAACGTCATCTAAATTGAAGAGGTGAAGTGGTGTGCTCTATTGCATACGGCATAAAAGCAAAGCCAGCAGTTAAGAAAAAGAAACATGATACCTACAGCCAGTAGGAGTGTGGAGGTCTGATCCTGCTTCAGGTACTTGATGACTGCTCATAGTTAATAGAAGATTATATTTTGGCTAGTTTCTGCTTTATGTAAATGTCTTTATTTTTCCAAAGATATTTTGCTTTTGCTGTCTACATTTAAATATCTTAACTTTTGACTTATTTCTATACCCAATGATAATAGAAAAACATGGATAGCATTATAGATACAGACAGGGGACTAAAGAGGTGTTGTAGACATTCCTCGCTCCTTTTTTCGATTTTAAATTTACCTGTTAATTAACTTTCAAGTTTTATTTAAATTTCATTGCTGTTTGCAAATTTAATGAGTTGAATCAGAGCTCTAGAATATCTAACTGCTCGTGCAGGACTACTGCTCAGTTCAATCTTTATTATCCTCTCTGAAACTTTAATTTAGAGCAAAGCAAGACTGAGTCTGTACCTTTTATGTAGTCTCTACCAACACACGGAGCAGGAGAGGAGAAATAATACTTTCCATGCATAGAGGTGTTTCGTTTTTATTAATATAGGTTTTCAAAGGTATTATGTTTAATTTAAGACCAAAACCTAATCTCACTTCTGTAATTAAGAACAATGTAGAAACTTTACTTATGTACTTTTTTTATAGGTATATGTACTTTTCCTAAAGTAAAGAATGTGAGGACTTTTGACACCTCTGATAGTTCCACATGGGTGCTGCTGTTAGACTACATTTATACAAAAATGCTTGACCAAAATTTGTGCAGCCTTAGTTTTAAATACACATTTTCTCTGTACAGGTGTGTGCTTTTTCTTGCGTGTGTTCTCCCAAACGATTATGTTAGGCAGCTGTGAGTTCCTCCTCTTTTCTCTGGGTGGTCCCACACCATCATTCATAAATCATTAACCCACTTTGCTGGCTTTGAAGTGTGTTGGGCTTTTGCTTGACCCGCACCACCGAAGCCAGTAAGTGTCTTGTTAGACTTCAACACATTGAACATGAAAATATTGACCAGCAGATAGATATGAATCAGATGTTTTTCTAATATTTGTTTATCACAAGTTTATTTATATATCTTGTTGCTGCAAATTTAATACACAGGTTTGTGTTTCTAGCTATTATATTAGGCATTTACATAGACTGACATTCAGTTTAGTGACCAACAGCCATTACCAGTATGTTTTTAATGCTAACCTTAACCTAAGCTTAATTTACACAATACCTCTAACCCCGGTATGTCCTCGAGGACCGCTGTCCTGCATTTTTTTGAGGTTTCCTTGCTTTAACACAGCTAATTCTGATGACTACAGTTCAGCAAAAGCCCGTTAATCAGCTATCAATGAAAATCAGCGTTGCTGGAGCAGGGAAAGCTCTAAAACCTGCAGAACAGCAGCCCTCGAGGGCTGACTTTGGGCATGCCTCGTCTAACCCAATCACCTTAAATAAAAAATCACTACATTAGGACCAGTCTTTGGTCTCCATAAGGACTGTCGGTCCTTAGGAGGTTAGTAAAAATACCAGAAAAGGTCCTACTTTGACAGGTAGAATAAAAAGGAATACTATTAAATTTAGTTATTTAATGGTGTAAAATAGTTTAAAAAGCAAAAATAACAAAGCATTTTGATATTATTTACTGTAAAACTCCACTAAAATATGCTTGTTTGGTTTTTGTATTCATCTTTTGTGAGCTACTTAAACACCATGATCGGTGATCCGGTACCTCTGGCTCCCCTCGTTTCTGCTCTATATCTATCAAGCCAGCCTGTGTATTTGTCAGAAAAGTAGCTGAACCACTTTGTTATTTTCCAGCTATTTTAAGCTCAAAGTAAAACAACTGTAATTGCATTTTGTCTAACTTTATCAACTTTTCCATCCATTATAGTTGCATGAATTATTTTATTTATACATATTTTGACCTGCTTAGTTGAACTGAAATCAACCTGAACAAGGAGCTTTTTATTTATAACTGATACTTTAGATAATAAGATTAAGAGAAACACAATGCATACTGATTAAAACATGATTCACTGCATTTTCTACTAGAGCTTAATCTTAAATGTAAGTACAGGTTAGAATATTTGGCTATTAACTCTAATTTTTACCATGCATTTTGTTTTTCAACGTTCCTGAAAGTGTTTGTGTGTCCGTTGTGTTTCTGCATGTGTCCTAAAGCAGCTGAGCATGCTGCAAAGGAATGTTGGGGGTCTGGAGATTGCATGGCTTTGACAGCACAAAGCAATCATGCACTTAACATAGCTGTTAATCAGCACAAGCGTGATGAGGTCTCTTTCCAACAAACCGGCATCTCAATACACAGAGATATATAATGAACTTTGCTATATGTGAGTATATGTACTTCTTAAGTCACCTCAATTATCTGATGCATTGTTTTAGTCTGAATTAATGTCAGGTTTTTAATAAACAGTTTAACTACAATCCTGAGAGAATAAAATAAAAAAAGCCAAGAAACCACACACTTGAAAACCTCACCAGAACTAATCCTGCTCCCCCCGGCTCATCATACATTAATTCAACAGGCGGGTTCATGCAGCAAAAACAGATCTCTGCCCCGCCATCACCACCATTTCTCAGGAGCTGACATCAATTGTTTTGACTCTGTCAGAAATCTAACGGAACCACACCGTCCTGCTACAGGTTAACGCTTCAGCTCCAGAACCAATTCAAAACATGGCTCTGCACCAAGGCGCCCGCAACAGACTACGGGGTGTAGTCAAATTCCCAGAGACACTTTCCTCTGTGCTCCAAATGCAAAATGAGATTGGAAGCAATACGCTCAGCTGCGTTGGACAGAGATCATTTTCGATACTGTGTAGAGATTAGAAAAGCACAGGGGACGCACAAAAAAGCCTCTTGGATTGTATAACTTAATCATGTATGACAGAAGGCAATACAGAAACGTTCAGGGCCCATTCAAAACCATGTTTCACCTCCTGCTCACCCCAGCCAGCTCCTGAGCTTCACTGGCAGCTGTATTGCTGTTGTACAGCCAAGCCTTTATGAACTTTGCTTTTTAATGTTGATAATAAAAGAAAAAGAAATTCTTCAGCTTTAGCAAACCCCATAATAACAATCTCCCAATATGGTGTGTAGTTTTTTTTTTTTCTTCTTCTTTTAAAGCAGCAGGATATGAAAAACTGTTTTGACTAATGTCTATCAGCAGGCTGAGTGGAAAAAAGCAGAGAGAGAGTCTCTTTTTTTTTTAGATTGTTTTCAGAATCCGTCTCAGGGAACAGCTGTTCTTCATTCTGCTTGGCTGTGCTGGGGAAAGATCACCAAATCGTGCTCTTTTCAGCCCAAATAGCTTACGCACAATTACTCTGCCGGGGATCTGTGTGCGTTGGCACACTGTGTGGGTCGCTGTAGTCCTCCCTTTGTTTTCTTAATAATTAGCCTATGTTTTCACATGGGGAGGGAGTGTTGGTGAGAGGAAGCAAGCCTTTTTAAGTCTACTTCATCTACTACTAGTCTGTCTCTCTGTCTTTCTCTGGGTCTCAAGCTGTTCCTTGATCTCTTGACTTTGTCAAACTTCCTAACTTTATCTGCCCTCTTCTCCTTCATAATGTTGAGGGCCTGCAAAAGGATTTCAGGTATTATTTTCAGAGTTTGATTTCCTGATACGATCAAGTAAAATGAAACGACTGGCATAAAATCAAGTACAAACAGCATTAAAATAAAACAACAAGCCAGTCCCATCTAGGCTTAATCGGAGAAAATGACACACGAAGTGTGCTCCTGATGTCCAGTCTGCTCCGTAGCTTTCCCGCTTCACAAAGATAGAATGTTATAGATAGGATGAGTCTTGAACTGAATTAACCTGTGTCAAGAGGCACAGATGCACCGACTGATGTAATTGGGAGAGAATACCGCAATTTTTTATATTTTTCAAAATAAAACATCACTCAGACTCTGATCGACCAAATGACCCACGGACCGATACCGGTCCGCGGCCCGGTGGTTGGGGACCGCTGTTCTAATACATCCACTTATCCTTAGAAGTCCCTTAATTAATAGAGCACTTCTGTTTGTAATTAACTCTCATTATAAATGCAGTGAACTCTTTAAATCCTATCTTTATTCCAAAGGAGTGTTAGGGGAAGTCCACAACATTCACAAAAATTTTGAAGAAGAGGCTTTGGCAAAAAGAAACCAAAACTGAACTGTTTTGTTCACAAGCAAAGCAGTATGTGGGGTAGAAAACTCTGCATGAATAAACATGGTAATGACAGTATAAAGCTGTGTGCTGTATGAATATTTAAAACTAGCAGACATACCCCAAAAGATTGACAGTTGTGACTGCAGTATGGTGGTTCTAGGTCATGTTAACAAAAGTTTATTATATGCCTGACACACTTTTTAGATGTTATTTGTAAATATTTCTTAAAAAATCTCTATTCTCTTCCGCCTTAGAGTTATCTGTTGACCTACATGGAGAGAAAAAAAAAAAAGAACATTAAAGTTGAGATGTAGTGGTGGCACAGGGCAATAGACCCATTTCCACAAGCCTTAATGTTTGATATAATCATTCTAGATTTGAATCAGAACACAGAGACATTTTCTGCATGTCTTCTTTGTCTTTTTCGCACCTTATATACCGGTATGTATACATAGTTGGGTTGTTGTTTTTTTTATGGATGCAGATATGTTATATATGCAAGGTTTTAATTCTGGAAATTTTACATAAATGTCACTCAATTGCTTCTCAGTAATGCTAAAGGGTAACTTCACATATTTTGGGAAATGTAGAAAGATGTAGCAGGCATAATGTAAATCCAGTTTATGAACTGGACTTCCACTGTAAACATGTGGATCAATAGTCTCTGTGTTTGACCAGTGGTCGATATGCTCTGTGGGAGCCAATCCCATTGATTTCCACCTGCTCGGCCGCCTCAATCACCTTGACCTCGATGGTTTCTGTTGACATGGTTTGCCTTAATTAAACTGAACGTCAGACATGCATTTGATAAAGGCTTCACACACAGATAACGACTATGTGACACCTGTGGGAGCTCACAGCTGTTGTCAGCAGACTCACACATTTTCTATGTGAAAGCTGTACTGGGACTATAGGGTACACACATTTTTAACATGTATGAATAAATGCCCCAAAGCAGGTTCATGGATAAAGCTACTGAGAAAAAATAGTATTTATGAAAATACTGGAATTAATGAAGTTCAACTTTTAATCTGTTGTCATAAAGAAAATATTCAGAAAGGTGTAAATTTGTATTACAGTTATTATGGCCCAACAGCAAGTTTCTGAGCCCCAATTATGAAATATTAGTTAATTCTTGACTAACTATTTAATGGAAATGCAGTAAGGAAAAAAAAATCTTCAAGGTTTTAAATCAGTAAAAGTGCATGATGTGTTTTAAAAAAAAAAACACACACAATATTTGAAATATTGTGTATATATTTTTTTTCCTGATACCAACATTGTTATCCACCAAATCCGGAACTTTTTATGAGAAAAATGGCTTGTTAGCCCCCAGCATTGGCATTGGGGAGTGTTGGCCTAGCGGTCAGATCAGGTTGCAAATACCCGATACCCACAGCCTTCACTCTGGGTCTCTGAACAAGAGCCTTAACCCCACACTGTTTCCTGGCAATGGCAACCCATTGCTCCCTAAGGGAATGGGTTAAATGCACAGGTAAATTCCTCCAGTGTGAGATCAATACAGTTCAATTATTATTATTAGCATCAATATGTCATTTTGAGATTTTGCAAGCCGAACCAACAATTTGAAGCACTTTTAACAAATATAGTTCACATTTCATAGGAAACTTGCTCCCAGGAAAAGAACAGGTGAGGAGGCCCCTGGGGCGCAACAGCCTTTTTTCCAAGGGGACAAATCCTCCTCATTTTAACACATCAGACAGTTTTTCTTCCCACTGAGACAAAATGTTCATTCTCAAACTGTGGTTGAAGAATCACTAGCATTAGCACTGATAAACAACTAAAAGATGGATTGTTCAGCTATACTGGTTTTTCCTCAAGTAGTAATTACTTGAAAATAATTGCTTCAGATAATATTGTAAACTGAAGTACATTTAAGTGACAAAAACATGGGGTTAATAGAAACTTAATTACTTTTATAGACAGATCCTGGGTCCAATTTTACAATGATCGAGTTGTAGCTTAGAAAAACAGTAGGATCTGTCAAGCTAATGATAGTTAACTTTTTTAATGAACTGAAACAATAGCTAATATATACATCATAATTTAGTAGACTTTGTTGAGTTTTTTAACTTGTAACTTCTCTAAAATGAGCGTCAGCACAAAATAACCATTCAGGAAATTAAAACAGGTGATATTTGAAATTTGACAACCTAAATCTTCTGATTAGAAGTAATCAAAAATTTGGAGGCATTTTTTATTTTATTTTGAATCTTTCCGAAAAGCACTCTTCTCTGGTATTATAACTTTATTTTGCATTTATTTTTGCTGTTTTATACACTTTAAAACACGTAAATCTACTTGATTACATGGACTGCTAATCAAGAATTAGAAGAGCAGTTTGGTTGCATTATTTTTATGCTGTTTTTATGATGTTTTATCATCTTTCCAGGGATGCCAGTTTCACATGTTAAACATGTTTTTTTTCTTCCAGTGATGATACTTTTTTTGCCAAACATCTCTAATAGGTTTTATTTTTTGATGCTGATATGTGTCTGCGTAGCTTTATTCTAAGATCCAACCTTTCAATTATTTTGTTTTTCTTTTAGATGTGTCATTAACAGCTAATTATGAGGTTTTTAATTTTTTACTCAGGGCCATAAATTAGAATGATGACCTTTTTCTTTTTTGTCACTATTCTGTCTCCTATTCAGGAGATCGAATGCAGCTCTAACATGCTACGCTGCCTTTCTGCTTTTACTTTTTGCCTATTTAGTGTACGTCTTTAGTCTTTAAAGGAAAACCATTCAGACTTTCATAAAGCTGTCATTAGACCCATATTCTTTACAACCAGCGGGGAGTGCAACATGAAGAAAGTTATTCAGCCAGGGCACTCTGAGACACTAAATTAAATGGACTTCCAAACAGAGGAAAGCACAGAATCAGTGGAAACTGAAGTAACTGGCAAAGAATCTGGATGACTAACGACTTCATACTCCCTTTTTTCCACAACTTGGCACAGTTATTCACCAAAGCTCAAGTGCAAACCAGTGTCAAACAATATTGATGTTTAATAGTTGTTCAGCATCCAAAGAAAATGTGCATGACTCATAAATTTGGAGGACCATCTGTTGCATAAAGAAATTTAAATTAGTGGTGTCGATGTCTCTTTTAGGAGAAAGCAGGCTTGCAAAGGCTGCAAACATGTTCTGCATAAAGCATGAAAAGAAAGGAGATTGATCAGTGTTGGCCATCCATTGTGGGTTTTATATCCTGACAAGGTGTGCCACAGTTTGATTATGGCACAGTCGTTTTTTTTCTCCAAATTTCCAGTTATCCCTAATGCTAATGTACGCTATGATGTTTTCCCATCAGAGCTTTATATCCTGCATCTTTTACACCAAGCACCAATCCCCATTAGGTTGATATTAGTGGATTAAGGCTCCCTTTTTTACATTTGTTATATTAAAAAGGTTTTAGTTTGATTGACCTTTAAAATTTGTAAAACTTCTTTGCGTTTTAAGGCAGTTTATATGACTAAATGAACATAGAGTGGTTAGTCTTTCTCACTTGTCCACAGTTTGGATGGGGATGTGGGAATGGGGTCACACCTGCACAGGCTGGCAGGGTTTGATAAACGATGTTGTTTTAAACTCTGGAGACCGTCGTTTTTTGGGAGCCACTGTTTACCATCCATTGAAGTATAATGGCCGTCTTTGAAGACTGGAGAAGTTGGAGCAGAGACAGGCCTCTCTGTCTGCTGTCATGAGAGGAGGAGGAGCCGACCCTTGATTAGCTAATGACACATTCTGCTTCGATTTGCCATATGAGGATAAAGCAGGCCTCTGACATTATGTCTGGCATTTCCTACTCTGGCTGCTCTGGAAGGTTTCTCACAGTTTTTCTGTTTTTGTTTTGCTTTTGCACAAGTCAGATCAAGTAAATTAGCTTATTTCTGTTCTCCAAGACTTTTCCTTTACAACAGCGATATCATACTGTAAATAAAGCAAAAATTATCATTCTGACATGATTGCTAGGTTTCATTTTGAAAGTTGAAATTTATTGCAGAAAAACAAACAAGAACAAATCGTATTTGTGTATGTTTGGTCATCATCCGTGAAAGCCTTTGTGAGCGCTTGCTGCTTCAGACTCCAGAGTTGTCTGTACATGCTAGTTTGGGGAAGCCATGGGCAGATCCTTTTACCATCGTTCTTATCAGATGAGGCTGCACATCATGAAGCCTCTTCCCCTTATTTGTCTTTTAGGCTTGGAGCAACAACATGACATGAGAGTGACAGTCTAGACTGCAGCTATCTTAATACAGACCATTTCTGACCCAACTGAAAAAACCCACCTTCACACACACACATGAAATACATGTTCATGTAGTAGCATGCATTCAAAAGCATGTCTTCTTAAAGTTAAAGGATAGTTAAATGTTTTAATGGGAAGTTTTGTTGTAGCTTTATAAGTTATTCACATCTTACTTAAAGTATATTACTTTGTAAATCCAGACCTGTAGGTCCTATGGGGCTAAAGGTAACAGCTTGACTGAAAAATCAAAGTGGATCTCAAAGCCCATAAAAGCGTGTCTCCAAAAGGTTTATAAGGTTAAATCAAAGTCATTTTTATTAGATCTGAAATATTTTAATTGGTTGCAATGGTCTGTTAATCATCACTTCTGAGAAGGATTATTTATGCAGGAAATGCAGTGCGTCATCAATGATCTTCCTGAGTGAAATAACCATAAGGGGAGTGGCGACGTAGTGGGTAGGGCATTGAGTTTGGAATCCTGAGGTTCTGAGTTCAAGCCCCCTCCCACAGATTGCCACTCTGGATCTCTCAGCACACCCACACTGCTGCCCGGGCGCCGCACAACGGCAGCCCACTGCTTCCCAAGGGGATGGATTAAATGCAAAGAGTGAATTTTATTGCTGCGTACTTGTAACAGTGTGAAGACAATAAAAAGCTGTTGGAAAAAAAAGGAAACTTTTAACATTTTAAGAGCCCATTCAGAGCAGCTTTATCATAATAAATGAACTAAAATAGAGTTTACTTAAATGACTAAATAATGTTTTTAGGCTACTTAAAAATATGCAATAATTACTCCGTTCCATTTGTCAGTATGCTATCTCCTACTTCTGATTACAATAAAAACAGCCTCTGTAATCAATCTCCTAATGCAAACGTACCAATGGCTTCCTGATAAAAAAACAAAAACAATGTATGACTTTAGGCAAATCTAATTTCTTACTAAAAAAGATATATACTGAATATAATATATTAAAGCTTATAACAGAACTTCAGTGTCCAGAAAGGCACCTTTTAAATAAAATGTATTATTATTATTATTATTATTATTATTATTATTATTATTATTATTATTATTATTATTATTATTATTCACTTCAATAACTCTGAGCTATCCCTTTAAGTTGCAGCAGGCCTGCTGTATAAACACAGGGTTTGGGTACCCAGGCTCAAAAAAACATAACCAATCTGTCAAATTGATGTCAATCCAAGCATGAAGCGGTTGTGGATTAGCTCATGATTAGCCTGAGTCGCCTGCAGCAAGTGGAGCTTAAATCTAAATTTCATTTTTCTTTTCTTTTGTTTTCTAGGGGATTTCTGCAGATCAAAACACACAGACTTGTACTGTGAGTCTAATATAAACAGCCAGCTTTAACTCAATTCCTGTTGATTATACTTCACTCAGGTCTACAGTTGAGGTTTGAGCGTAGCTAATGAATACCAAGCATATTTTGAAATAATATAATATTGGGGTTTATCTTGTTTTTTTGGGGTGGAAATTAACCTTAACCATGAAAAGACATGTAAATGCAACAATTATGTGTTTATATATATAATCTGTTCACCTTTTGCAATCAGCATGTCTGTTTTTAAGCACAGCAAGCACCTTTGCAAAACTTTCAACGCTCCAGTTCATGGGACAGGGAGGTTATTTTGGTTTCACTGTAAATATCAGGCCTCTCCTCTTTGAAATGTTCACTCCCTCGGCTAAACAACTCCAGGGTAAAGTTGCAACTATAACAAATGGGTTTAAATAACAACATGCAGCAGCAATCTCTTCACAGCACGGTGCATTGCGGTTGTCATTCATCACTCCACCGCAGCATAACGTGGGACTTCCACAACAATTACTTCAGTCATTAAACTCCCTGCGTTGTTGTCGTTTGCTTGTGAGATAAGGGCGATTACTGGCCAGGCGAGGCCTAATCTGCTCTGATCTGCTCTGTGGTGAGGGGGAAAGCAAACCTCAGCTTGCCACTCATGGCTGAGAGGGCAAAGAGGGTTCAGCCGCAGTGTTTGACTGCACCCTTGTGGCTGATGGGGTGAACATCTAAACATACTTTAAGTAAAGGAAGGATCCCTGATATTTAACTTTGCCAAGATGTCATTTAGGGCCATATATGTATAAATATGGAGAGCAAATCAATGGCTCTTACTTATTTAGCTAGTAAATGTTCTTTTTTTAGTGCACCGATCAGATTCTTACCTTACAGTTATGCAAAATACTTATTGAGTTTATTTAGTTACAGTAAAAAAGTCAGTTGTTTTATAAAAGCAGAATGGCACAAAAATGTACAGATGAGTATAAACAAGCAAATGTTTTTTTTAAAAGGCCTCAGATTAAAGGTAAAGGTAGAAAAAAACACACGGAGAAGGAAAAGGAATCAAATGAAAAAAGGAAAAAACAAAATGTAAAAATGTATATGAATGTCACTGACATAAGGCTGCAAACAAATAATTAGACACGAAAAGCAGAACTAAAGCAATAATTATGTTTCATTTAAAACAGCTTTTCCTATCTCATAAAAAAATGTTAGAACTGTTTGATCTGGAAATGAACTAAAAGTTATAAAACAAACTGTAGACAGTTGTACTTAAAAGTTTACATACCCTTAATTTGTAGACAGCAAATAATCAGCAGCTATTAAAGTAAAGGAAATTAATGAAAGTAAAAAAAATAATATATAAAATGAAATCATGTCAATGATTTTGATAAAATATATAAGATAGATAGATAGACAGACAGACAGACAGACAGACAGACAGACAGACAGACAGACAGACAGACAGACAGACAGACAGACGTACAAAAGTGAAGAACTTTTTAACAGCTCAGGGGAACTTTTTCAATAAAAACATTTAAAAAAGAAGAAACTTATAAGCAATAGTGCCATTCAATCTTTATCCTTTTTTTTTTTTATAAAAATATTATAGTCAAGACATAAACTAATGCAGCAATGAAAAGTAGATTTATAAAGTAAATGTAATATGACGTACAACAGCTGTTGTCAAAGCTTTTGTCATTGGTTTTGATAATATTAAGATATTGTCAATCATTGATAATTATTGTAAAGCAGTTTAAGTTAGTCAAAACATTTGTGACTCACAATGTAAATACATTTTGCATTAATCTAAAAATATTCCAGAAGCAGATTCCTTATCAGACTGGATAACCTATGCCGTCCATTTGGGTTGATCAACTCTTTTCACATCATTATATTATTTAAATTCCTCTTTACTCATTATCAAACATCCGGCTTCTGCTTTTAATTCTACTTTCTTCTCTATTAATCTATTTTGCATTTTTTTCTCTGTTGGATTCATTTAATCTGGATTTATTCTTTAAATAAAGATTTTCATGTACTTTGTATATACTATACATGAGTTTTACTTTGTGCCCAGATGCTGAGTATATGATGTGTACATATAGTATGTACACTTCATTATTCATTATCCGTCATCCCTCTTAAACATAGAATTTTGCTAAATTAATTTTATCAACCAATTAAAGCAACAAATAAATCCCTGGAATATCTTTAAAACTTCTTAATTACATTTTGTACCTATAGGTTAGAGGTTATAGTTAGATTGAGGTTTTATTCTCTGACATGAGCTGGTTCCTTTTCAACATATAATTTCCCTTAGGGATTAATAAAGTATTTTTGAATTGAAAAGAAATAAAAGTCAAATTATTGTTTTTGTTTTCCAATTTATTCCCACAAACTCTTAATTTTACACAATCATGTTTCTGCACCATTTTGTTCATCAGAAAAACTCTGATACCTTCAAACTGGATGCATCCATAAAACCCTTATGAGGATAAATGTTTTATAAGTTATGATCAATTCGTAAATAACTAAAAAAGATAATCTAGTAAATGATACAAATACTGCCAGACTCATAATCCAGCCACTTCCCTGACAGTCTTGGTGCAGTATTTTATTTTCTCGTGCTACATCATTCACATCATCGTAAAAAGAAGCAGAGGCCTCCTCATCCCTTTACAGTACCCCTCGCTCCCGTTAGCCCCAGGCACTCACATCAAGCCCCTCAGCCCTTCCGGCCCCACGCTAGCCGTACACCTCGGCTCTGAATGCACTAGGCGAAAGAGATGAGAGGGGTTATTGATGTGCTATAAACCGCTATTTTATCACAGCAAAACAGGAAGCTATGTGTGTGGCGAAGAGGGGCTGTGGAGAATCTTGATTTTTGACTAAAAGCCTGCTTTATTTGCTCGTTTGCAACCGCAACAAGTAAAGGTGCTTTTAAAATTTGTTCAATATTAGTGAACATAAACTCAAGATAGAGAATGGAGGCATGATTTATTATATAAGAATCTTGTAAATCTTATAATGAATATTTCTCACTTTTACAGAAATAATCCTATAAAAATCAGTGTTTCTTTAACTTTTACACTTATTCATACAGTGTAGTTTGAACACATTAATATGTACCAAGTTCCATGCATGCTGAGGTTATACACACATATTAAAACTGGATGTTTTTAATCATCAAGGCCCAAAATTTACTAATTAAGTCATACGTGTTTTATTATTCTGCAAGCTGCATGCAAATAAATCTGTCCCAGAGAAGTTTATAAACTTGCATATGTTTGGCTTGTTTGCCAACATGACTTGAGCTACAATAAGTGAAGGTCCGACTTTTTTATGGGGGGGATGTACAGCTGCTGAATCTTCCACAAAAGTCCCCGCTGCCTGCAACACGGCTCCTCCTGCTCATGTTTCCCTCGCACACAGGTAGGAGAGCCTCTCTCTGACCTTGCATGTCTGCACACGAAGCAGTTTTTTTCTTTCTTTTACTTACAGACACACACAAGAGTCCTGAGGGAGATCATTTGTCATGTGGAGAGGAATCTTAAGTCATGCTCCTTACGCTGAGGGCTCAGACTTAAGGCATTCCTCTGGAAATTTATGTCCAAACAGCTGTGGTCTCATCCGCCTCTGTGTGGAGCGAGAGGAAAATGCCATCCCAGGAATTATGAGGGGCATCCAATCCATTACACACCTCCAATCAACTCCAAGTGTCCCCACAAGCACATGCAAGCTATTTTCTGTGTGCCTTTGTGCATCTCAGAGTGTGTGTAGCTGTAAGCATTTCCCCGCTCTTTTACTGTGTGTTTGCAGCTGCTTGACATCTCCTCTGTGTGCGCACGTGTGCTATGAGTGCAAGGGATTCCGAGGTGGTTATAGTGGATGTTCAGCTCTTTGACGGCTGGATGGTTATCCCGGGGCTTTGTGCATCGGAAGGCCATGGTTTAGAGTGGAAAAAGAGCCTGATTTCACATTGCAGCCATATGGACTGCAATGTTTTGCTAGAGAAATGTAAAAAACAGGATTACAGCAGAGGTAAGCGGTAGGTCACAGTATAAGATTAGGCCTTTAGAGAGTCAGCAAGTTGGTGATATCATCAGAAAGCTGGTCTGCTCCTGGAGAAAGGACAATCTAAAGTATATGAGGATCAATTTTGATCATTTTATTAAAGTGCTTTGGAATCTCTTAAAAAAATAAACTCATGTTTACTTTTAAGGCATTTAGCTGTGCAGAAAAAAAACAGCATATCCTTGAACAGAATCTTTCCACAACATTAAACTATTCATAGATTTTGTTTCCCTGTTAATTAAACACATAGGCATGGTAGCCTAAAGTATGCAAACTCAATGAAGCGCGATGACGACGATGATGATGATGATGATGTGATGGGTTTAGCGATGAGGGTTCAAGGCCTCTCTGTGCATGTTTTCAGCATACCATCACCGTCTTTCTGTTTATGGCCAAAACTCAGCAGGAATGTAAAGTGCTGTACAATCAGAGCTTTGTTTTCTTTTGTGTTCAAACTTGTCCAGACGCCACTGATTTTTGTTGGTTTATGATTCGGGAGGGGGGAAAAAAAGAAAAAAAAATACCTTTAAGATGTTCAGGTACAATTTTCCAATAGTCACTGTTACTGGAATGTGAAACCAAAAGGAGAAGCAATATAATCTTAATATACAAAGTTAGATTCATGTGTGAATAACATATATTGCAGATGTCTTCATAATAAAATGCATTTAAAAAAGAGGTTTTTGAGATATAAGGGTCTGATTCGGGTCAATACCTAACAAAAGTCTAGCAGGAATTACTTTCTTAAATGATTTTTCTACTTTTATCTTTGCAGTTTTAACTCAAACTTAGTCAGGTTGGATGAAAAATAAAATCTATGAACATCAACCATAATGTAATTGGAAATGTTAATTTATAGCTTCGGCTCTAAGTGTTGGAAATTATATCCCAAACTAGTCTTGATTGTCTACATCCTTTAACAGGAGTATTTAAACAGTTTATATGATGGTTCATATATTTATCTGTAACAATCTGACCATCATCCCCACAGCATGATGCTGCCAATATTGCACATGAATAAAAAATGCGACATTACTATTGAATACCCTGTGCATTAACCTGATTTTATATTTGAAACACACTGCAAAAGCTATATATATATATATATGCTGAAAACATGCACTATATATACTGTATATACCCCATGCACCTTTTCCTCCTTTTGGCAGCTTCTTCTTTTTCACTATTGAGCCAATGGAACGAGTAAATTTCTCCACTGTGAGAGTGAATAAACTCAATCAATTAATCAATACCATATTTCTTTATAGGGGTGTCGTAGAGTGCTGGCTTTTACTCATATCATTTTGTCTGCAGCTTTCATCAGAAGTGTTTTATTTGGGCTGTAAACACATATAGGACCTCTGTCCTCAAGAGGTTCTCCCACCTGAGTCTTGGATCTCTCTAGCTCCTCCAAGAGCCTCCTTAATCCTTATTAGATAAATACTTTTCATCCATGGCCTGTCAGTCTAATTCAGTGTGTGTTGGTGAAGATTATTATTAGATTATCAATTTGGGTAGAGTTTTTTTTTTTTAGTATCAGAAGTTGGACCCTATTTCCCCCTAAAAAACTATCTATAAACCTTTTGAAAAACTTTCTCCCTGTCTTGTCTGCTGAGTCCTTGGTCTCCTTGATGCTGTTTATTTACCAACTTTTCTCTAAATATCTGAATCCTTAAAAAATAACAAATGATTTATACTGACTTTTTTGGGAACACAGAATTGGATATTTCATGTTACTGAGGAAGTTTCTGGGGAAGCTGGTTTCTCTGCGTCATTTTTAAAGTTAGAGTAAAGGGCAGAAAGGCATACAGAGTTTTTAGACCCAAGCATTTCCTCCAACTCACCAGTTATTCACTGCTTTGTTTCAGTCTATCACAAAAGGTCGTTCAGTTGGACCCCAATAAATTTAACACCTCAAATGTGTCGTGACATTTGAAAAAGGACAACTTATTGTTTTAGATCAAAAATTGCAAAAAGTTCATATTAAATGAAATTTTTTTCTTTTTTTAAATGTTATTCAGAAAAAGAAAAGAGTTTTATTCTATTTCAAATTCAGTTCAAAATCATTTTATTCATTACAAAATGAAGTTAAATGTTGAAATAACTCTAACATTTTTGTATTTCGCCAGTTCTTGTAGAGTTTAATAACTAAGCAGGGAAATCTTCTGTATCCGTCTGTAGCTTTGGATCTGGAAAAACCTCTTAGTGAAGACACTGTTTTTATTAGAAAGTCTTCTGAAGATGAGTCTTACTGTTTTCCATAATGTTCTACATATAATGAAGAATTAGTCTTTGTGAAAACATCTCCAGATCAAAAGGATGTTGATGTTTGAGGGAAGTTATGATTTTTTAAAAAAGGCCATTGTGTCGAACTAAATGGAAAAAAACACTTATTCTAAAACAACAATATTGGCCATTTCAATCTCATTCCATTAAGGAAAAACAGGATAAATTCCCAAAACCTGCAGTTTTTGTTTCTGTTTTAATACTCCTTTACAATTTATTAGCTGTTATGGTGACTGAATAGAGCCCTGGTGGAATGAAACCAAACGTTCTTGGATGTGGTGTGAAAAAGTTGTAAAAAGTTCAAAGACTGTGAATAGTTAGTTTTGTGAATAACTTTTTGGGGTTTTTTTTAGTCAATAAGCTGGAAGAGAATATATGCAAAACTGCATAGTCATTGGATATAAATAATCAAAGCAGTTTTTTGTAATTTTATTTCCCTTTTTTTTTTCAAGATCTCAAACCATCAGAATATACATTGTTTGGACCATAGTTTATTACAATTAATCCGTGAAAGGTTCCATGTAATCCTAAACAGTTCAGGCAGAATAAATCCCACTTTTTCCACTGATATTTAATTTTCAGAAAAATGTTACTCTAAATGGCTTAGTTTTATATTTTCAAAGCAGAGAACAGCTTTAAGCTCATTGTTATAATAGATTTAGGTTATTTGTAGAACCTACAGCAGGTTTAATTGCTATTTATCAATTTAGTCACAAATTAGTTGAAATGAAGGCAACATTTCAAAGGTTTTAGTTTTTTAGCAGGACACTTTTTGTCCTAACACAAAAAAAACTATTTCAAAATAGGTAGAAATGTCTTAAAATAAGTGTATTTACCCTTAATTTAATTAGGTAGATAAGATTATTTTTGCTAAGTAAGATATTTAGATATCATGCACTTGAAATAGGTCCTTAAATCTTTTTTATTTGAACCATCTTATTTCATTGGTAAAGTTTCTCCTTTACCGGTAATTCAAGAAAAATGCACTTATTTTAATGCTGAAATTCAAGTTTTTTTCGTGCACAGAAACATACCCTGGATTCTTTTTCCACATGCTTTTAATGCATTAAATGGTAATGAACTACGAATGTCTGCAACTAACAAAATCAGCCTGATTAAAACAAACTCATATGATTAAAAGCTTTTAAATGTGACTTGCAGTGACATGATTGTTCAAAAATAAACACTGTATCATAGTCGTTTTCTTGAACTTAGATGAAGATCATTTCTGACTTTTTCTCTTTAAACTGAGACACAGTCATGAATGAAAAACATAAACTTACCACTGATTTGTTTGAAAATGTTATTTATTTTTTCTTACAAAGTTTCATCATGATATTTGTTACAAAAAAACAATATTCTTTAAAAGAAAATATTTACCAAAATGTATCTCCACTAAAGAAGTTTGAATTTAAAATGTTTTTGCCACATTGCGGTTTTGTTTTAAAGACCCATCTTCAAAAATGAGTCTCATTTTTTCCTCAAAGGGTCTCATAATCTAAACGCTCTCTGCTCAAATGGGCTCACAAACAGCGTAAATAAACAACCCCGGGACAGACCCAGAGGCTGGAGCTGGTTAGCCTTCACAATTTCAACATTTTAATTTGTTTGTTCCAATCTGCCTGAAAACGGTGACCTAACTCCTTCATAGTGAGCACATGTGTGGAAGAGTGCAGGGAAAGGGTAAGATTTCAAAATGGAAAAGAAAAAAAATGTCCCCATTTTTCCAACATCCAGACAGAGCAATTCATCAGGAACTTTGATGCACGTCTTTGAAAGGAGATAAAAAATAAAAAAAAGTTTGTGGAAAATGCAATACAGAACTGAGAGGGGGGCTAAACAAATGTCATTTTTGGATGGCGGGCGGATGAGAATAGGAGAGATGATGAAAAAGAAGCATTCCTGGGAATTGAACTCACTGGCTTACTGTTTCCTGGCCTTGATTAGAGAGATGCAATGATTCGTGGAACATTAAGATTAAGATCTTAGCTGTCCAGCTGAAAATTATAGAAAGGAAACTCTTGGTGTCTTTATCGGGAGTGACATTGTTTTTTATAAGAGGAAGTGCCATTACAGCTTGCACTTATGCACTCAGGCTGCAGTGAAAGCAGTTTCTAAAGGTTGCGGTTTTAACCTGTTATGGGCTTAATTCAAACTGCTTGATTTTCAGTTCCTTTTAAAAGCATTTACACTCCTTTTGCTTTTTCCGCATAAAGCAATGCATAATGTTGGAAAAAAAAATGTTTTAAAGATATTTTACAAAAGGCATCTGAAACATTTGGATTGCATTTCTGCACAGGCCCTTTAGCTTAATGCTGCTGAATAAAATATCCTTTAGAAATCATGTCCTGTTTTCTGAAGTATGTTACAGAACATCTTCATCCAATCCATAGGTTTGGGAACTTTTCATACAAAAAGCACAATACCGAGTTCTTAAAATTAACAAGTAGACTAAAAACATAGGCCGACTAGTAACACTTTAGCTTTCCCCGAAGCTTTGAAAAAAACTGATTCAGGAGCAAAAATATATGCCCTACTTTACTTTCTTACAAACCAATATTTATATGAGCTACTTCTTCAACAATATAATTCAAACTATAAATAACCAACATTTATTTAGGCTGCTAAAAGTGAAATTTCATGGTATCCTGTAGGCCTACAAAGAAAATACTTCTCTTCTCGCATCAAAATAATAAACAGTCAAAACTATTTCTAAAACTAAAGAAAAACAGACATACACGACTAAACTAGTGGATAAATCCTATTTTCTTATTAATGGTCTTATTTTTTCACCATTAAATTAAGTCTTTGTGATAAAGAAAAAAATAATATAACATATTTTTTTGTCATTTTGAATCAAAAATAGCAAGCATGAAAAAAGCAAGCAGAAATATTTATTGCCAGGTACTATTAATAGATTATAAAAAATAAAAACATAGGAGAGGTATTATTTAAGAGCGTGGTTTACTATTAAATCATGGAAAGTTTATATACCTCAAAAGTTTTTGTTCTGCTATCTGTAAAGTAGAACTACGGGTCCAGTAAAGACATCAGAAGGCTCTCTGTTCACGTGAAATAAAGAGAACTTTTTGCTTCCCATTTGAGTCTATCTAAGCGAAACCGGTTTGTTTGGCTGCTCCACTTTAAGCTTCTCTGTTCCATCTGAGTAAACTTTAACTTCACAATGAATAACCAAACTTGGCAGAATGGAACGCACAGCAGCCGAGTAAATCATAAATTATACACAATAATAATCAATTTGTGTAAGATTGCAATGAGAATGGACTACTTAGGTGCAGCACTTGGTAGGATGTTATAATCCAGTTTTACAATGGTGATCTGCACAATAATGACCCATATGGGCAGATGGATGGAGCCTTAACTAGTCCTAAAGCAAATATCTGAATTAGATCTTAAAGCATTGTGGACTTAAGGAAAACATTCAGACTTGATTAATAACCCCACATTTAAATCTCTCAGAGAGAAACAATTAATGGATTGCTAACCCTTTGATTAGTTGGGTTTTTTTATGTTAAAAGATGTGCAAAAAACAAAAAATAAGCTTCTAAGAAACCAACCAGGAAAATCTTTATTGGTAGAACAGCAACCATACTATTCTTATAATCCCCTCAGCAGCTGTTTACATTTTCTCATTTTTTGCATTTAGCTCCAAGAAGGTCAGGGGGCCTTCTTGTTGTTGCTCTAATTTTTAGCTCCCTTCACAGCTTCTTCATTAAATTCAAGCTCAGCCACAGTAAAATGTTCATATTTAGATCATCCATTTATATAAAAAAAAATTTTAATAAAATAGCTTAAAAAAAAACAAAGAGTTTGCATTGAAACTGTAAACTATAAATGTTTACGTTGCCACTGCTTGGAAACTGCTTGCCCTATATAAGGAACAAACCTTTATGCAAAACATTCTAATAGAGTTAAAAAGAAATAAAATAAACCAATAAAATTCTAGAAATTGTTAGCATTGGGGGCCAAGACAAAAAAAAACAGAGAATCTGAAACTAACAGTAACTTCATTTTGTTTTTCTCGTCAATTCATATTTAAAATATTTTTAATGGTGTGTGGGGGGGGAATGCTTGTTTTATTACCAGCTACTCCTTAATATCAAATATTGTAACACATTTCTTTTCTTTTTTTTTTTTTTTGTCAGGTTGATATCAGCTTCAAGTCACAATGATGCTGTCAGCAATAAGAGACAAAGAAATGTCCCCACAGCAGCCAAACCTGACAAGCCTACAAGACAAAGTAGCTTTTTTATCTCCAGAACATCCAGTGAACTCCTAGAGATCACCCAGGGCCACCGCTGTCCAACAACTGAACTCCTTCAAATATTTACAGTCTCTTAACCTGCAGTTTGAACAGCAGTGTTCATCAGCCCTTCTTGGAACGCACACAGTTGGACCCGACAGAGGAGCATCTTCCTCATCATCAGCTCTGTTTAGGCCGTTTCTTGTGAGGCGCTTCAGAGTCCGTATCCGCCGACTTCTTGGACGCAGCTTTCTTTTGCTCTTTTTCCTCAGGATCATACAGAGCATTTCTCAAGAAACGTGAAGCAGCTCCCTTGTCTAGACGTGCAGCTTTCTTCTTGTCTGTAATCTCCTTCACTCTGTTCATATACGTCCTTATGCGCTCCTAAGGAAAAACCGAAAAAGGGTAATCAGGAGATCATCCTGGGTACAGAGAAAGAATCAGAGCATTAAAGAGAACAAACCAGCTCCTGTTTGATTCCATGTTCTCTTGGGTTGATCCCCTTTGTCACCAAGTACACTGCAAACAACAAAGAGAGTTAACACCACTACTTCCCAATACACTTAACCATTATGCATTGGTTCAAAAAATAAATGAATCAATAACTTACTCCAGAACAAGGAATTAAGAGTATAGACAGACATCAGATCCAGCTTGGCTTGATCCAAAGGATCCAGCTGGAAAGATAGTTTATTACATGTAATAACAGTTTTTTAGACACAAACCATAAACATAAAACAGGTCAACATAGAAAAATAGATCCCGCAGAAATCTGGGGATTTAAGCTTTACTACTAGATATCCTGTGGACATTATTGGCAGTAAGATCAACAAGTCTTACCTTTTGCATCTGGTCGTTTCTGGAAATGGAGATCAGCTTCTCCAACATCGTTTTCACCGCATTCACCGAAGAATCAAAGCTCGTCAGCTGTTCGTCTATCTCCTGCGGGTATTCCTCGACTGGCGCTACCGCTGCCATGTTCCTGCAAAGTTACAAGCCAAAATATTTCAGTAATCCTATCTGTACCCCAGAGAAGCACGCGCTGGCTAGCTAGCAAGCTAGCTAATGCGCTAGCTTCCAATACAGCTAACAGCGGATACATGTCTTGATAAACATTAAAACAGATAAAATGCAATGTTAACTACACCTAAAACTAATAAGAAGAATCTATCAGTTCACCTCAGACAACTCAATGACGGCATTTACCTGCTTTAGGAAGCTTAACGTGCTGACCAACACCAAACAGGAAGTGAAATACAACAAGTAACCTTTTGAACGCTCTCTCTAGCCCCACCTGCCGGTTGGGAGAGTCACTGCGCACACCTTCACTGCTTCATTTTGTTTTTATTTTTAAGTTGTTTACATTAGTTTAAGGGTTTATTATTAAACTTATTAAATTTTATCAATATTATTGGTGTTTTAGTCATAATTCATTTTGACTGAAAAATAACTACAAAATTAAATACAAATAAATATAAAGTATAACTATGAGATTCTATCTCATAAAAAAACATAATATAATACATCAACTATGAAGTATTGAACAAAAACACAAAATAAATAAATATGTGATGCTTTAGGGGGGAAATATAGAAAGCGGAAAAGAGGTGTTGCTGTTGCCTGGGAAACCTGGGACGTCATTATGTGTAAAAGAGAAGACCAGTTCAGTTTCATCCCTGTTCAGAGCTGCAGACAGTCCTGACAGACAAAAGGCTAAAGTCATGGATAACTGTGATTTAGAGAAACTCTCAATCTCTGCTGGGAAGCTAAATCCAGCCTTCTCACCACAGGTTACAGACTATAAAGTGACAGTGGAGAGCAGGGTCAGCAAAGTCACCCTGGACCTGAGCACCAGTGATTGTGGAGCATCATACAGCATTGTAAGTGTCAGACTTCAATTTTTTTTTCTTTTCTTTTATCTTAAAGAAATTTCTTTGCATTTCAGTTAGACTCTTGTTATGTTTTTTTCAGCTGTCTGGTGACCGTTCCAGCACTGTTAAACTGAAGGATGGGTTGAACAGAGTAGATATTGAAGTGGTTGCTGAGGATGGGACGGTGAAGAAATACAGTGTGGAAATCACTAAGCTATCAGGAAAAATTGCAGAGCTCACTGATCTGTCTGTAGAAGGGGATTTTCCACTGAATCCAGCCTTTACCACTAAAGTCCATGGATACAGCAGTAAGTAAAAGCCTTAGTAATCTTACCCAAGATGTTAATGTGAAGGGTTTTCCTTTGGCGATGAGGTCTGTGATCATATTCCCAAATTAAATGCCTAAAAGGTAGCCTATTATTATAATTAGTATTAGTATTTTTTTGTTTTGTTTTGTTTTTTTATGTTGTGCAGTTTGAGGTAAACTAACATTTTGCTTGTTTATTTTAATGCAGGTTTTGTCCCATTTTACTGCAATGTTGTGACACTTGTTGTCAAGGTCCCAGACAGCCTTATTAAAGTGACAGTAAATGGAAAGAGCAGCTCTCAGCCTGTGCCACTGCATTTTGGGGACACTATGGTGGAGGTCTCTGTCTGCTCAGCAGATGGCAGTGTTTCACAGGTATACAAGCCCCAGAGAGGATTACCAAACATCATATATTTAGTCTCATTTAAACATAATCATATCATTTAATGTTATTTTTGTTGTATTTTTTTTTTTTTTTTGAGTAGCCCCTTTTGCTGGCTTCTTATTAATAAATAGGAGGACAAAATCTAAATTTCAGGAGATTTCATTTAGTAAGGTAATTTAATTTTCATGAAGCTCTGGTGCATTTATCATTAAATGCAGCTGTCTTAATGTTGCAGATGTACACTGTGCTGGTGACACGGGAGCTGCTTCCCATGGCTGTGACCTTCACTGAAGGGAAAAAGCAGCTGGATTATGAGTGCCCTGTATCCCTCAGCGCTCTGTACAGACCCATGTCTGTCCACCACAGGTGACACCTCGGAATTATGGACAAATGTTGACAGGATTTTAACCGTATAGTTATGAAAATGAGCTTTACATTTTGTTAGCCTAAAGACCAATAATTTGATTTGTAACTATTCCCTTTAATTGCATCAGGTTTACACTGGAAAAACGATCTAGAAATAGATACAAAAAAATTTAATTAAGTGTAAATACCCTTAATTTAAGTAGGTAAATTAGATAGTTTGCCAATGGAATGAGCATTTTTACTCTTAAAGTAAAATAATTGGATAATATGCACTTGAAATAAGACAATGCAATTGTGTTTTATTTACCTCCTCAATCCAAGAACAAATGTACTTATTTTAAGAAAAAATGACTTATCTTGATTTTGTTTTTTTCCAGTGTATCAAAAGGTTTTTGTTTGAAATTTTTTCTCTTTTTTTTTTTGTTTACTCCAAATCTTCATGCAGTAAAAAAACACACCATCAAAGCAGGTATCGGTTTCAGGTGATGCTGAAGTCCCTCCGCTTTTCATCTTCGAACCCTCAGAACCATATTAGCATAGACACATTGGACAGACAACAGAATTGACTTTATTATTAAGGAGTCAGTTTAATTCATCGCTTTTTTAATGTTTTTTTAGATAGAGATTTTCCAAGTCAGAAACCTGCATAAAGCATTTTTATTTGTTTACTTAACCATACAACTTATATGAATTTCATAATCTGGATTTAAATGAATTGTAGATTTCCTCAATGTCACAGAGTCAAAAGCCTGAAACATACCATGTAAAAAAGAAGGAAGCAAATATTTACACTGTTAATGAGGCATTTCCTAAATCCTCTTCCTAAATCCCAAATAGATTATTTTGCTTCTGTTTAGTATCATTGATTGGATGTAATTTGAAGAAACAACAATTGCAGACAATTGACCATTTTTCTCTTTTTTTTTAACAAATAGAAAAACAGAGAGCTCTGTACTGCCTGAAAAAGTCCCACACAACCACACCAGCCTGGCAGCTCCTCTTCATGCAGGTCTCCAGCTTAGCCACTCCCTGCTGGGATGGCATCCTGTCACAGAAACAGCAGATCTGCTGATCTCGTTGTTTTGGTCACTCTGCCATGAACGGCAAACTCAAGCTAAAGTGTTCAGGGCTGCAGGCAGCCCATGGTTTTCTATCCCCTCCCAGATTCTCTCTTATGAACCAACCCTTGATGAGCTCAGTGCAACACCCAACCAGGTAGATAGACATCCGTCTATAAGAGTGGAGACATGGGATTGTCAGTGATTGCTGAATCTTATATCTATGTCTTTTTATAGAGATTGGCTCTATAAACTTTGTTATTTTGATAAAATGTAAACCCACACACTTAACTTTCCAGAAATGAGGCATCATTTAACGGGTAAACAAATAGTGGGACACTTATTGCCAAATATAAAATGACCAAACATCAGTTTTTTTTTTATGTTTATGGAACATAACTGTTCCACACATGTTCTAATGTCCTTTAAGTGGAAGAGAAACCATCCACTTTTTCCAAATATCATATATGAAATTTGACCTTCATCCTTTTTGTGCAGTGAGCAAGTGCCAAACCCTTATGACACCACCACTATGTTTACATTTAGAAAATCTTCTGAGTCTGAGATCTTCATCCAAACTTTTCATCTGGTTTTTTTAAGGTTAAGTAACTGAGACATTCCCTCATCAGTCCATAAACGCCTATGTAGAAGACATATGGTTTGTCTCTGTTGCTGGATTAAAAAAGGTCTGCTCAACCTTATTGGAAATGTAAGGAAGGCCATGCATGGAGGCAGGGTTTGTGTGAGGAAGACAATCAGTTTAAATCAACTCCAACAACCCTAGAAAGGAGACTGACTAAATATCAGCCAGATGGAGTTAGAAGTTTGTTTATGGCTACACAAAACATGTCATGCATGCAAAGCTTTCTACAGAACATCTGTATAAATATTAGTGAGCTGTACTGTGTGTAAATGTTTACACCTATGAAGAATGGAGAAAACCTACAATAAATTCAAGCTTGTTTTAAATAAATCACAGAAATAATAAGAGCAGTTCAAATAAATATTCTACACGCAGGACGAGAGCATGGAAAGATCTGACCGTAGCTAACCTACCACGTCTCCCCCACACACTCACATATTAGCGCTTTACAATTACGTTCTTTCAGTTAGTTAACATTATAGTACTAACCTTATTCTGAAGTTAACTTACTTACACCTCTATACCCCCCTTCTAACAGTAAAAATGAGGTTCCACCACATTAAGACCAGAGTTTGATCTCCTTAAGACCTGTTGGTCCTCAGGGGATCAGTTAATATATTAGAAAAGATCCTAAATAGGTATCATAAACCGGCACACACACACACACACACATGTTCTTGTCTTGCTATATGTAGTGAGAACCACATATTGACCCCCTATTTATTTTTGTCATCCTAATAAACCCCTTCCATGTCCTATAACCCTGATGATAAACCTTAACCTGACTATTACCAGTGCATAACTCACCTTAACTTTAAGCTAAACTAAACTTAAACTTTAGTCTTCAATCTAAACGTTGGATTTAAAAATCAAGTAGCAAATGTTTTTAATTTTCTAATGGGGCTTTGGTCTCCATTAGGTGCAGGGTCTCCTCATAATGTTTTATATTCCTGTTAAAAAGTTCTTACTGTTCCAGCCAGGTAATAAATACATACCCAAAAGCACACTTTCACTGCAGCACGTTATAAGTCAATAAATTAAATTCCACTGTTTTACAGTAACCCAAAGAGCATCTTCTCCAAGCCTTACATTGAGTTGCTGGCCCGGCGATCACGGGTCGACCCACTTAGCGGCTGTCCTCTGGGAGATTGCTGGAAGGTCCCTGAGTTGGAGCTTGATAAAAAGATGTCAGCAGCTATGGTCCGGTGTTTTTTTCATTACCGAGGTAAAAATCTGGAGCCTCGGTTTACATAAAAAACTATATTTTCTAAACTGAACCTAATTTTTAGCTCAGCTGAAGTGATAATTCACATTCTGCTTAGAAATAAAGAGATATTTCACATATGGGACTTTTGAATAGTTGAAATATGTTTTTAAGTAATAAATTATAAAGAGTAATTTTGTCACTTCTTGGATCCTTAAAGATTTATGTCCTCATTTCACCCTGAAGGGTAGCTTTACCCATTAGAGGTGCTTGAATAACAACATTGTTAATATGCTAGGTGCTCTCTGTCTAACCTCTACTCTAACCCATCCTGTAATATCAAATAACATGGTGGTACTGTAGACAAAGATTATGTTTCTTTATTGAAAGGGGTATTATTTCTTAAGTAAACATGTTGTATCCGGCTGGCATACATGCCTTTCTTTCTGTTATATGTTTCCTACAGTGAGGATTTCAATACAGGTAATTTTTTCAATATGAAATAAATGATTAGCATTTTTCTTTTATGTTTTCTTTTTTTCCACTAAACAGGATGCGACAGCGTGATGCAACTATCTGAGCTCGGGCCGCACACCCTGGACTGTCCACTCCAACCCACAGGGGACCTGGATGCAAAGGTTAAAATAAAAGATGAAGCAGAGCTCAGCAGTGCCACAGTCGTTCCTATTGACCCTGAATTTGCTCATCCTTTATTTAAAACTGCTCTCACAGACTCTAAGCTACTTTAATCTCCACTTTAAAGCATGTGTTTGGTTGTGTGATGTTGATTTCTCAGCTTTATTCATTTGCTATTATAACTCCATCACTGGACTCTTTCAGAATCATTGCTTTTTTATTCAGGATGTGACAGAAACCAACTGGTATAAGCAGCACTTTCTAACATCTGGAGGTTTGGAGATGGAAACCAAGCATGTTTATAAGGTAATTACCTCCTGTTTTCTGTTTATAGTCCTCAGATTTTACACAAGCGTACATTTTGTTTTTATACAGACAATTTATAACCTGAAAAAAACACAATTTTTACCAACATATCCTTTATCAAGTTGCTGATTATTATGTTTTTTATGCCTTAATTTAAAACCTATTGCCAAAAGTAATGGACAATTTGTCTTTGTACCAACCTATCCTTAATGCATAGAGTAAGACATTAAGTTTGATGTTTTAAATTCCAAAAAATTGAAATAAAAGTAAAGAATTTTCTTTAAAACAATTTAATTATTTATTTAATTGAGCAGGTAGGTGAGACAATTTGCCAGTGGAATAAGACAATTTAGTTTCAAATAAGAAAAAACCCCAAATACAGTCTAATTTCAAGTGCATAATATCTAATTGTCTCATTTTAAAATATTAATTCCATTGATCATCTTATTTACCTACTCAAATGAAGGGCAAATACACTTACATTTTTATTTCCAGTTTTATTGTTGGATTTTCTGACCACTCTTCTATTTTAAAGTTCAGGCACTGGTGTTGGACAGCATGGCCTGTAGAGTCTGTTCTAAGTCATCCTAAAGTTGTTCTTATTAGGTTGGGGTCTGTGCAGCTCACTACGGTTTCTACGAAACAGATTTATTGGATCCACATCCTAATGGACTCTGCTTTGTTCACTGATCCTCATTTATCCCGGAGGCCAGCCGTAGAGTTTAAAAACCTAATGCACAGCAATCATGCATACTGCCCCTTCATACATCCTGATTTGCATTGAATTGACAGCAGCTTTTGCCCCTCCTCCAAATATTGATGCAAATTCTCAAGTTATTCTTAAAAGATGAGTATCCAATTGTCCAAATTCTCTTGGTGCAGGATTAAAGAAAATTAATTCCCTTAATCCTTGCATCACCAATCTTTACATCTAGCACAATGCTGTCTGGCAGGTGCCATTTTTATGCTTTACGACTCTGAATCTAATGCTTTTCAATGTGATAAAAGGCTTTTGATGCAGCTGCTTGGCTGCAAAAACAGGTAACCTCCTTCAAATACGTCTGCAGAAGAAGTCTTCATATCAGCTATAGTAGCTGAAATTTAAACTGGTTTAACCGCCTCTATTAAATTATTTTAATGAGCTTAATATATCAAATATAGCTTTTATGCAGACTTTACAACTGCAACTACAACTCAAATACGAAGAATCTGTTGGTGAAAATGAGAGGAAAGTAGCAGATAGGTTTTATTAAATTTCCCCAATAATCTGATCTTTAATACAAGGGATCGCCTCAACATCCAGACGTCCTGAAATACAAGTCCAAAACCCTCAATGAGTGTTGAATTTCCTCCTAAATTATTTAAGATTAAAATTAACTGGCTACTAAAAGTTACAGTAATTTGATTTTTTTTGCGCCATCACCATAATTACAATTCAACTTCCCCACATTCTCTATAGCCTTATGCTGGATGATATTCACCATTATGAGTTTCTTTTTAGGTGCGTAGCTGGGAGAAAAGACTCCGAATGGCAGGAGAGGATCACTGTGTGGATAAACTTTGTGCTCTGGCTGAGGAGCATCTCAGCTGCTACCGCCAACATCTACCTAAACAAGGTATATTTTCATCATTGTTTGGTAAGAAATGCAAATTAGAAACACAGCCCCCCTAAAAAATCTGGACTTTTATGTGTTTTATGTAATTTCCATAATGCTGCTATTGTTGCATTGTTTTTCAATATAAACCATATATCTCACTAAGGATTATACTGTCTTCTTCAAAGTCATTAAGGTTTTTAATGAGTTTCATGAATTTCTATGAACCCTCTATCCTGTCCCTGCAGACATTTGACCACGTCTGCTGTTTGTTCTTGTTACTGTCTTGCTTCTTCCGCAGAAAATTATGTTTAGTGTGTGCATTTAATGTTCTTGCCATATTATTTGCTTGACATGACATTTTTTCACATCCTGCCAAGAACTACGGATTAAATCCAGCCTTTTTATGCTTAATCTGGACTTTTGTTAGTCTTTGCCCATTTACAATACATATAAACTTAAATGAACATTCTGCTGCAGGACAGCATCTAACTTCTTCAATGTGAAACTCGGTTCTAAAATCTGTCAAGAATGAAATAAACCTTCAATATTTTACATTGCTAACATTTATGTTAAATCTGTTTTTCCTAAATGAATCCTTGATGTGGTTCAATGTGATTTTGATACAATAGAAAATCAGAACCGAGGCCCTTGTGTCCGTGTCTCGATTCCGACATTGCATCTTATCTCAGCTGCAGCTATTAAAAAATACATGGAAATGGGGCCGTTTGTGGTCGCCTCTGAGACGTCCTCTCGTGTCTAATGTGTCAGAGACTCCAGTTACTGCTGGGGTTCCTTCTTTTTTCAGCTATGCGTGCCTCCTTAATTGCTTGATGACTCACAGAAGTGACATTTTAGACTGATCCAAGACGACCGAATAAGAGTCACTGAAACCGAACAGAGAAAGAACACCAGATCCAGGGAGAGAGGCAGATCTCTTAAAATATAAACGGGAGCTTTAAGAGGCTGAGTGGCTTAAAGAGAGGCTCAGTTTAACCTCATGGGTCATATTGCTGCAAAACAAGAAGGCCGTGTCATGCTACTTGAACACAGATTAAGGATGCAATATTAAAATGGGTTTAATCGTTCTGTTTTTATTTCACAAGTTATGATTTCTGATACAGTGTTCCCAAATATTTCCTATCAAGAAATCACAAAAATGGGTTTAAACGATTTATTCAGTCATTGATTGAATTAGTGTCTTATGTTGACGAATAAAAACATTAAGTTTTGTTATCTGTTGTTTTTGGTCAAAACACATTGAAGCATCCAGCATTATGAAAAAGATATCATATATAAGAAAGCAGAACATAACCATGACATTAAACAAAAAGTTGTAGAAATATTTTATGACCGTTATGTCCATCTGAATTCAGGCTCCTCCAATCTATAACTCTATAACATCTATTTCAGTCAATTCCCTTCTCAGTACAAACCTACAAAAGAATGAGATGTGTGAACAGAGCAGTACTGGAAGAGAACTTGTTAGAAGTTGCAAAAATGTTCATACATGTGCAGGCTGGGGTTCATCTTCTAACATAACCCTGAACATGCAAGCAGAGCTTCAGTGGAATGACTTAAATCACAGTAAGCACTTATGTTAGAGTGGCCCAGTTCAAGTTTGAATCTAAAACCGACTGAACTGTCCATCGAACTGAGCTTGTTTCCTTCTAGATCTATATAGATGCTACTCCAATGTAAGGCCCACATGCATATCAGCTAGAATAAATCCCGTCTGTAAGTTTTTAACTAATGTGTAAACAAGCAGTGCTCTTCTCCATCCACCTTCTGCAGGGGACCAGTTAAAGCAGGAGAATATGGAGTGTCTTCTGCACAGCCTGGAGCAGGCGGCTGCTTGTTACGCATCGGCTATCCCACTAAGTCCCAGAAATGCCAAGCTCCACTTCCTGCTCGGCCTCGTTTTGGAGGAGCAGCATAACTCCTTGGAGATTTACAGCCTTCACAGAAAGGTGAAAAAAAAAAAACCAGCAGCTTGATTAGTTGCATAAAACTTTCAGTAACTGCAGCCCACACTTGAAAGGGGCGGACCCATGACTTTAGAGAGCAGTAGAGACTTTTTCCATTATTTTTATATTCCCCATTTTGTGGTCAGTCTAAACAACAGTCAGGTAAAAACCTTAGGAATATTCAGGACACACAAACTATAAATGGCATTACAATAATTGAACCTAATCTCCATATATACATGAGAGTTTTACAAATTTTCCACAATATTGCACCTTGCCCAGACATTTAACCATAAATACCATACAATACAAACCCATAAAGCACAACATGGATACACATTTTCACAATTATTTACACCACTGCAGCCATTTTCAAATCAAGGTGTACAAATCAAACAAGGACTCCTCTCAAATTACACATACTCTCTAAACACAGCGGCAGCAGTAAGATCCTATATAAAAATCAGATTTACCGTCTGTCTCTTTAGTTTTTTTAAAAAGGTCCTCAATTCTCTGCAGCTAGTTTTAAGCACAAGTCTCTAACATAACTTAAAAGAATTAGCAGCTGCCTTCCTAGGTGTCATTTATGCCTTTACCAGTGTCAGGCAAAGCAGTTCAGGTGTGTCCACACCAATAGAGCCCCACCCTGGGCTGCCACCAATTAGCAGGTCAGTGCAACAGTAGGCATTAATGCACATTTATACACAGAAATAATTTCAGTTCTGCACTGAATAGCAAGTTAAACATTTTCATGATGGACACCAGATTATAGTTGTGTTATGAAGCTTTAATGATGCTGAATTATACAACAGTAAAATTAAAAAAAAGTTGTTATTTTGTCTTCCATAGGGTTATAAGGATAGTGAGGAGTTAAGTGATGCCAAATCATCCGCCTATCAGGATGAGATTCTGGCAGTGTGTAAGCTGCATGGTTTCTTTGGCACGCCCACTGTGGAGAACCAGCTGCGGGCCTTGGATAAGGAGTACCACCTGCTGAGACAGCAAGGACAGTCCAACAAATCAGACTACATACAGACCCTTTACATCTGGCTGTCCAAGAATGCTGGGAAGGTAACTCCTCACTTTAAAAAAAATCTCTAAAAACTGGCACCCCAAAGGTTTACCTCAGGACTTCAACACACACATCAGAAATGTCTTTTGAGCTTTTACAGAATTAGCAGAACTAATTTTTTACATACAGTATTATTTACCAAGCACTTGTCCACACTCCTTTCCAAATAGCCCAACAAATTAATCCAGTAAAGATTTTCTTAGTAAAAACTTTTCTCTAGTGATGTGAACAGCTTTAAATGAAGGTTTGGGGGCATTTATTGTTTCAGAATCGCAATGCAGGGATTCAAGATGAGGAGAGTTACATATATCGAGCCTTAATGAAGCACCTGGACGCCTGGTCTCTGAGTCCCGACAGCTGGGAGTTCAGCCTCCATGTAGGAAGACTTCTGCTGCTTCAGGGGAGAAGCAGGGAAGCTCTACAGCACCTTCAGACCGGGCTGGCGCTGCACCCCCTGCACCCTGCACTTAGGTACAGAAGGACCATCTCATGCTAGAAACTACAGAATATAGTATGTTGTTTTGGGTTGTTTTTGATTTTTTTGCACAATATCACAGAGAAACAGGAAAATCTTTCCTCTCTTCATCCCCATAACCCTATTGTGATCCTTGATTCCCATCAACCCAATGTATCAGAAGAGCCTCAATTAATGGCACCTGAAAACCTTAAAACTAATGCAACAACCAGTGGCGTTTAATATATAGTGCATATCTAATGTTACTTTAGCATGAGTTTATTGCCTTATCTTCTCAAAACCCACCATTTTATAGCATTTACAACTAATAACTCAGAATGCATGAAAATTACACTGGTAGAATGTTTACCAGTATAGACATGTTAGACATCGTTGGAAAGCTTCCATTCTCCACAATTCAACCACCCAGTTAATTTTATGGACACAGCAAGCACCAAAGCATAATTAACATAGATATAGCAGCATGTCAAAATGTAAATATGACAAAGCAGCCACAACAAGCAAGAATGTCTTTATTACTGCTGTTCAAAAAAGACCTATTTTTTTTCTAGAATAAAATAAAAAACTTTGAGTGTTGTTTGAACTGATGCAGTTTGTGCTTAATGCAGCTTCTGTGTTTTACTCACCCAATTTTCATGTATATATTCAGAAACTAGAAGGTGTTAGCTTTCAAATAATGTATCACACATGTACAATTGGGCTTACAGTTACTGTTATTTGTTGTTCCATTTGAGTATGCAAAATAAGCGAGAATTTCCCAAAATGAGGTGAATGTTAAGAGGTTGATACTAGAACATAAATTAGATTTTTTTTTTTTTCACGTATGTCCTTCTTACAATATTTGTCCAAATGTGCCACTTTAAGAGCTTTCTGGATACTTTTTACATGTCAAATCATGGTGGCTTAAACATATATATAAATGTACTCTTTATCAGACTATATTGTCCCAAAAGTTACAAAATTTCTATTGAAAAAATAATCCTGTGGGGTTTTTTTCTCGTTATTGTATGCAGGCCAGTTAGTTATATGTCGATTGAAAACCTAAATTTGGCCAATCATATATCAACGGTCATCTGTAAATCGTATTATTTTGGTCACAGCTAATCTACGCAACGGTTGAAATAAATAAGAATAATTTCCTTTCCCATTGAGTTCCGTCCCAGTGTTCACGGGGATGGACGTCTGTGTCTTCAGCAGGCGTAGAGCTAACAGAACTGGCAGCGTTGCGAGGCAAAGGCTCAAACATGTACGGCTGTAAGCCTTCTACACCAAACCAAGCTTCTGCCTCAATCTAAAACTAAATCTTCCTTCACAGTCAGCACTGGATACTTGAGACATCCTATCTTGGAGAGATTAAACATATTCATTCAAATGCAACTCTTAAATGAATTATTTTTATTATTAAACTGATTTGATAGATATATTTGAAGCTGGCATTAAAGAGTAGTGAGAACATGGCTAAACATGGACCAACTATGAATCCATTAAATTGTGCTTCATGAAATGCTTAAGAATTTTTTTTTTTTTTATAATCCAATCTGGCTTTGACCTCTCATAGATTTATTCATGACCTGTTTGCTGCGTTGCATGGTGCTGTGTGTTCAGCAATGTTCAAAAGCATGGCTTAGGGACCATTTCTAGTCTATATTAAATACTGCTCGGAAGTCTTTATATTTTTTGTGCAACTTTGAAATATTTATTGCACACCTAGTATGGGCAGTATATAGATCAGTGGTCTCCAACCCTGGTCCTCAAGATCTACTGTCCTACAGATTTTAGATGCATCCCTGCTTCAACACAGCTGAATCAAATGATTGATTACCTTTTCAAGCCATTCATTTGATTCAGCTGTGTTGAAGCAGGGATGCATCTAAAATCTGTAGGACAGTAGATCTTGAGGACCAGGGTTGGAGACCACTGATATAGATTATTTAATTAGATAATATTCGGACTGTTATATATTGTTTGTAAACACACACCCTCCTGGCTGTGCATTAGAAGAACAAATGAAAGCATGAAATGAGCTCAAATCATGATCAAAAAGATAACTGCAGATATATGTGATAAATTCACCACAAATTCCTTTTAAAGCATAAGAGTTTAATATAATAAACATTCAGTTCCAAGTCAAACATATTTCAGTGGTTAACATGGTTGAAAACCATCATCAGTAAGATGATTCATAGTTTAGCATGGATTTTAAGTCTGAGAGCCAAACTTAATCCCATTAGGAGAAAAAAACAACACTGCATGTAACACAGAGGAGAAAACGGAGATACTCAAAAACATTGTAATTCTATGTGTCCAAATGGAATTCCTGAAAAACTACCAAAACCCAACATACAAACACTAACTCAGACAAAAACTGGTTCTTCCTACAGACAGAACATCCAAACCTAACTTGTGCTGCATTGTTTATGCAATGCAGTGCAGTAAGGATTGCACAGCCTCCTACAGTATATTAGAGAAACCCAACAACAATTGTACAAATGCAAGGAGCTGCACAGGAGAGCCAGTAGCTCTGGACAAGTTTGGCTGTAAACTTGCACCTCAAGAGCAAAGGATACACCTTTGAAGACCAAATTGTCCAGATTTTGGACAGAGAGAACAGATCTTTTTTTGATAGGCGTCAAGGAAGCCCTCTTTGTAAAAAGAAAAAAGCCATCACTAAACAGAGGAGGGGATGTGGTTTCAGCTTCCAAGCATTTCAAATTTAGTCATAGGACCCATTCCAAAGAGATTAGATAAGCACTCTCATTATGATCCAAAAAAACAATCACACAGCCCATGCACAGCAGAGTCCCCAACAATCCAGAAGAAGAGAGCAAGGGGCGGCATTTTGATATGCATCTGTTCAGGGGCTGCTTTAATATATCAGTGCTCCAACTAGAGATTGTTCTGGTGCGAGCCAACAGAATTGAAAAACTCTCCTGGACAATTTTTAAAACTCCTTAAAAAAAAAACAGAGTGGAAGTCTGGTTGCCTTCCAATTTAAACCTGTTTGTCGTGATCAAATTAGCTTTTAACTCATTTAGAAAAACTGGAATGTTTTCAAATCAATTCATAATGCAAATCCAAGAGGGGAATAAAACATTATTTGGCCAAGGCAAATAAGCTCCTCCTCCTGGTCAGAAAACCAGTGACAGCCAGAAAATTTCCATGGGGGTGGCCAAGCAGGAACCAAAACCAGTCTAGAGTCAGTCTAAAATGATCACGCTGCATTAACTGGAATTTGAACAAGAAAAACATCCATGTGTCCCAAATAAATCTGTTAAGACAGACTAAGTTTTCATGAAGCCCTAGCTAACACATATTTATACAAACATAGTGCTAAAAAGAGTGAGTTCCGTTTTTTTTTTTTTTTCAATGTTAGTATATTGATATTTATGATATATTAATTACTATAATTTTTTTGTAAAGTTTTATTTAGAGTTGTGAAAGAAATCAAGGTGGTAATGTATGTTTTAATGGGAAATATATATTACTTAGTAAGGGCGGCCCTGGCCACCCATGGCCCCCCTTCTAGCTTGCCCCTGCATATGACCATAATAGGAGAGAAATGTAGGATTCTGTCATAAGTGTAGGAAAGTGACCCTCTCAACTATAAAACCTGGACCATCTGGTTATATAGTTTTCCCACAAACAGACTAATGACTACAAATATTTATTTTTTTTATTTATTTATTTATTTTTTTTATTTCTCGCTTTTGTTGTTGGAAACGGACAATAAAAATGTATAGATAAACAAAACAGAAACCATTCATTCCAAAAAGTAAGAAACATTTTTTTAGAAAATTACATCCTTTCTTTCCTTTAATTTATCTCCTCAGACGTTGTTGTTTGAGTCAAACGCTAAATATTTTATTAATGGCTATGCAGGTAAAAAGGATCAAATTCAACAAAGAATTGTATTTTTTATTTTTTTAAAACAAGCAAAAGAAGAAAGAGATTCCTCCAAACACATTGAAGTTGGTGATCTTGTGAAAAAAGGGATCTAACCCTCAGCCTGCCCTTTTGAAAACCATGTAAGGGCTGTGCATACTTTTGCAACACAGTCTCACATCTTCATCTTGTCTTCAGCACTGACTGTGCTTATTGCTTTATTCCAGATTCTTCACAGGACTGGCTCTGTTGCAGCAGGAGGAGAAAGCTTGTGAGGTTACAGAGAAGGAGGCTGCTCTATTCTTACATCAGGGACTGGAGCACTTTGTCAGCCAACGCTGTAGCAAGAGGTTTGTTAAGTGTGTGTTTTGTTTGAGTGAGTGGCGGAGGTGGATGCATTCAGGGAGAGAGGGAAAGTGTGAGGTCATGACAGCATGTGTAATATATCAGGATGTTCTGTTCAGGCCTGCAGGAGGGAGAATGGGGAAGGTTTTTTATATTGATTTTTGTTTTTTGTTTTAAAAATGTAGAAGTTTGAGATTTTGTTTATAAATTCCATTTGTATTTCTTGTGTTATGATTTATTTCTGCAGTCAGAAGAAGCAGCGCATGTTAGACCCCCTCTGCAGCCTGAACGCCCAGTTTCTGCGTGGGCTGCTGGCCCTTGGGCAGCTGCAGCAGAAGAGCATGCTGTCTGAGAAGTCCATGACTCCTGAGCAGGTTTATCACACGTAGGTTACCTATGGAGACACATTATGTCACTTACAACCACAATTTTATATCAAAGCTTAACTTAAAGTAAACTCACACCCCCAAAATTCAACGGCAAAAAACAACCCTCTTTCCTCCCAATCAGTTAGATTCACAGAAGCGTTTGTAAAAACGCCTCCAGCTCTCCAGTCCTTATGTGACAACGATATCTAACACTGCAGCCAAACTTCCCTGGACGTTGAGTAGCTTTTCAGCTATGAATGAACACCATATCCTGGTTGGACACAGATTTTAGCATATGCCAAGTATATAATTTTGAATTATGTATAAAACAAAACAAAAAAAAAAGATTCAATCTAATCAGGTTGTTATTAATTAATATAAACAGTCAGGACAAACTAAATCATATGAATAAATTTACTTTTACACCTCAAAGCCACCCCCCCCCCCAAAAAAAATTTTAAAATTTCTGTCCTATTGATGAGAGGGAGGGTCCAACTGAGCATGTTCAGCACACTGCTGCCAACTGTTTAGCGAGGAAAGTTATTCCCTGTCTGAAAAATCGCTAGATGATGTCATAAACTAACTTGCTAATTTCAAAATCCAGGTTTTAGAAGAGAGGATTATCAACTTCATCCTGACAGAAAGTGGTTAAAAACACTCTAAATATGTTGAGAACTAAAAATGAAAAACAAATCTACATCAATACTCCTTAAAGGGTCATAGAATGACTCTATAGGGTATTTGGTGCAGGTCCTTAAGGTCTCTGAATAGAGTGTGTAACACTGGTTGGGCTGAAAATGGCATATTTGCTGTTCTATAAGCCCTGATGCAAGCCTGGTTTAAAGACCTAGAATGAAATGACAGGTTTTCTTCCTTTTATGCTATGATCATGAATATTTAGATGAGCTGGGCGCTGATTGGTTGGTGTACAACGAGCGAAACTGCTGAGCAAAGACACATCATAGCAACAAGCACTCACTCACTGAAAAATCAAATTGTTGATATGGTAGGGTGACCAGACGTCCTCTTTTTTTCGGACATGTCCTACTTTTCATACCTAAAAACATCTGGGGGGTATTTCAAATCGTCCGGGATTTTGTTCGACTACAGTGCAGCAGAACCGAGCCTGGGCTGGTCTGGTGCAGGGAGCCATCGGGGGACGGTGTGACACTGGGTCAGGTTCGGACCAGCCCCGGAGCTGATAATGTCCGGTCCAGTCAGCGACCCAGCAGCCCCCCCAATACCCCCACCCCCCCCAAAAAAGTGTCCTACTTTTCAGAAATCCAAATCAGGTCACCATAGATATGCTAGCATTGCTATCAACAGTTTAGAGACAGAATCATACTTCCAGCTTGCGGTTGTGATGGCCTTACAGTCGGAACAGCCCCTCATTTCAGTAAAAGAAGTTTAGCAAATCCTGCTTTGAACCGTCCAAGATTTTGAAAGCTGTCTTCGGTAAAATACTTCGAGCAAATGAACAGCTGAGCATCAAACTTTGCAGGGATCTTCTGATAGACAAAAAGAATCCATGCCTGTCGACTCTTCGGATCCTTGGGAAGACTGTGAAAATGTCCCCTTTCTCTATGCAGCCTGGAAATTTGCATTTACCCCCGTGGTTCTGGCTCATTTTCAATAGAGAAACTGCCTGCTTTGTAATTATTGTAGAAGTAAACCCAACTGTAGAATAAACAGCTAAACTGGTGTCGTACATCTAACTCTATTCATGTTCTTGGGCCAGTGAACCAGTGCGCTGGTCTGTATGTCAATTTCGGGGCGTGAAAACAGTACAGGCCAGAACCAAATAAGGCAACATCCCAGAATTTACGTCAATTCAGGGCTTCATCTGAATTCGCCCGTTTTATGTTGGAAGTTAGAATTGTGAGATTTGCAGAGAAAGGAGGTGTTGATGAGGTTTGAACTTCTCTGTACATCAATTTCACCCACTAGACTATCGTTATTCATCTATGATGATGAAAACTTGGTTTTGCATTTTTAGACCCCTTTAAATCAATCTTGCTATGTTAACGAATATGATCGGTGCTTTCATGTTGTTGCCAAAGTCTCCAACATATAAAAACGTTGCTATATTAGGAACTAGTCACTTTTTGGAAAATTAAGTTGAAAAGTGATCTGAAGAGTCTTGAATTATAGTGAGAAAATCTGTATGTTGGCAGCAGTGGTGCATTGTTAACCTCTTACACCCTAAGGGGGTATAAATAAATTTCCGCCTGACAAAAACACACAAAACTAAATAACTTATAGCCTCAAAGCTATTAGATTTAAGAAGAAACTTTTGGTACGTCTGTAAAGGTAAGATGTCATAGAATGGTTTTCTGGTGTCAGCACCATTGTAGCTTTGACCCAGCCTGAAATATTAGGGACAAAATACAAAATATTTTGCATTTTTTGAACCTCGCCAAAATTTTCTTTGAAATAAACATAGCAAAACACTACCAAAATATTATTTATAGCACAAAAAAGTAGTACAGACTTTCAAATCTAAATGTTGTGTAAAAATATACCAAATTTGGACTCAATCAGATGAATCATATTTATTTTAGAATGGTATTAGTGAGAAATTTCTTAGGCGGAGAGGCCATTTTGGCACATTTATCCATAAATGTCACCAAACTGCGCCAAATGTGTTTTTTACATCAATACTGGGGGTTTGTTAAAATTATGAGATCACGTAGCAGCTGGACCCACCGGTGGGTCCGTAGGGTTCTAGGGGTTAATGGCATCAATTTAGCCTGTTTCTGATTTGAAGGAAAAAAGACTTGATGCAGCTATTTCCAGTTTCCCTACATTCCTGCTCCAGCAAACCTGTACCAATTATTAATAATATCTTTATTTATAAAGTGCTTTATTGCAAAGTGCTGAACAGTATAGGGATTTATGCCCAGAAATTTCAGTCTCTAGATTTACAAGTTGCTGATAGACAAAAGAAAAAGGATGAATCTGTTTTTCTCTTCCTTCATAATTATTATCTACCTATGCCTTTGTCTCTTACTCCAAATATTTAATGGTCAAACAAAAGTGTATCATTTTATGCCACCACATTTAGTTTATGAACTCTAATTAAGAGAGGCCAAATGTCCTTTCCTGTTCTCAGTGTAGCAGTGCTGGCTGCCCAGAGTGTGAGTCAGTGCGTGTGTCACAGCGAGGTGAGCAAGCAGCTGGAGTGGGTGCTGCTGGATGCTCACTTTGCCCTGCTGCAGAGACTGATCCAGCTGCGTGAACGCCAAACTCAGGCAGCCATCGACCAGCCCTCCTTGGTGGCCAAGAGGTGTCAGGCCCTAACAGCTCTAATCCGTCTGACCAGCATCTCTCCCTGCCAAGAGCTGCTGGATATGCAGGAGAGGGTAGGAGTTTTTATTTTCTACATTTGAGCTGTCCTTTAAAACGATTTTTAAGGAATTCCACATATTTATGAATAATGTTCATAATGTGTGTCATCTGACACAGACTTGTCAGCTTGCAGTTGTCACCTTTCCACGTGACAGCCATGCTCTATGCCAGCTGGGTGTGGCCCAGCTGGCTCAATATGACAGCAACCTAAACTCAGAAAGGTCAAATGAAGTCCTCAGCGATGCCCGCCTCAGCTTCCAGGCTAGCATTGAGCTGGAAGACAAAGCTCAAACTGGAGACCCACCTGAGCAGCTGAGTAGTGAGTCTGCACTTTCCATCCTTTAGATCAGAGAGCCAGAGTTAGTCCAAGATTTCAGCTAGGTAGTAGTGAATATTTTTTGTTAAACTGTGTAAATTTTTATCTGCTGCTGCTTAAAGTAACTCTTCCTATTGTGCAGAACAAAAGTGGTGGCAGGAGCATCTGGAGGCGGAAAACAAGAAGGCAGCCACTCACCCCAGCACCCAGCCAAGCCAAGAGAAAGCCCAGAGTAGCAATGACATGAAAAAAAGAGCCACCAAGCAGGGTAGAGGAGGTCCAACTCAAGGACGAGCCTCTATGTCCAAACCTCACCCAGGTCCCTCCATCAGAGCAGGGAAGGCGGCTCAGCCTTCAACTAAAACTCTAACAGCCAAGTAAGTTATTGAAAAAGCTTGATAGATTTGGGATTTTTGTTCTTTATATGTTTGGTTGTGGATGTTTCTAGTGTGGAGACACTATTGGGTACCACTGCTTAAATGCCTGCATCTCTTAAAGCCTAAGCAGACCTTCTAACCTGCGTGCTAGAACCTTAAAGGCTCATGAAACGCCCATAGCAACAGAGCTACTGTCAGTTTGTTCTAAGTGCTTTCACAAAATGAATTGAACCAATACTCATACGGATTCAAAATTCAAATGCAGTACGATCATTAAACCCCAGGAGGGCGCCATACAAATGGCTTTAAAGCTTAAAACAAATTGTCAGTAAATTATCTAAAAAATAGAGAAAAAATTTATTCTCTAACTTGAATTTAACTTGACAAGTCTTAATCCAAAAATGAGAAATAAACACTTTTAGTCAGAGTCAATTTATTCTTTATGTTCACATAAGAGTGACACAGTGGATAGCACTATTGCCTTGTGGAAAAAAGGTTCCAGGTCCAAATCCCAGCCTGGGTTCTTTCTGCATGGAGTTTGCATGTTCTCCCTGTGCATGTGTTGGTTCTCTCTGGGTAAGGATTGAAATAATAATTATTATTAATTCATTGTTTTTTTGTTTTTTACTTTTTTTAAATCTCTGCTACAGATATTGGCAACCCTTCAAACGCCTGTTAAATATGTAAAGAGAATGTTTTTATGTTTTATGCATTCGTACCTCATACTTTTAAGTCGGTCAAAGTCTATAATTGTTTGTCTAGTCATGTAAAGTCATTAAAGGTACTGGGAGCAAAGTGGATCCTTGTTGGAGAACTGTAGTTTACAGAGCAACCCTATTACAGCAATATTTATATCAAAAGTAAAAAAATATATATAATTATTTTGCATTTCAGATAGAAAAATGTTTTCGTCAGTTAATATGCTCTATCCAGAACTCCTCAAGTGGAAAAGATTGTTTCACTGGTTTAATTTCGTACAAAATCTTCTTTAAGGAACCTTTTGCGATCTGATTATTAATTGAAAAAATTATCGACTGATTAATCGTTTTGCAAAATAAGCGTTAGTGACAGCCCTAAAGGCAACTTTAAAATGATTTCTACATTTCATTTAGGAGGCAACATAAATGTGTGGAGTTTGCTAAACTCTTCTGAGACTTCATCTGGAACTGTGCGCTTTGGTCAGTTGTATTTTATGTAAGTAGCGTGGAGAATCAGAGATGCTTGGGGAATATTTTTCTCCCACTTGTATTTTCCTGCCTAAACAAAGGTTGAGTGGAAATTAATCAAAACAAATTTTTGGTGTGTTGTAAAAAAAAAAAGGAAATGAGTCCTCTAATCGGTCTTTCAAAACAGTAATGATCCAAAATATATGACCACATCAAGAAGGAAATGGTTAACCAGACACAAAATCAACCTTTTTTTTTAGAAAAAGTATCAGTCAGCAGACCTCAACCTTACAAAAACCCTGCAGATCTGCAAATCAGAGCTGTGCAAATCAGTCTTTATCCTCCTATTGGTTGTCTGCCTATAAATAACACTTCAGTGTTACACAAATTCTGATTGTTTAAAAGATTTTTTTTTTTTTTTTTTTTTTTTGGCAAAAAACGTGATTTACTATTATAATGAATATGCCTGTTGTACGCAGCCTATATATATATATATACATATATCTATATTCAAAAAAAAAAAAAAAAAAAAAAAAAAAAAAAAAATTGGCATAACATTCTTTCTCCTGTAGGGGGAGACCTGGTGCAGCCGCAAAACCAGCTAAATCAGCTAAACCTCACAGCACCAAATCCAAGCTCCCTGCAAACAGGTCTGAACAGGATTGTAGTTCCAACACTTGTGTGACTGCAAAAGGTAAGCCATGTCTATTTGAACCCCTTCTGGGTCAAATCTCTAAACTGCAAAGAAGAAAAATGAGGAATAGAAGGAGTAACTGTGTATGTTGATCTCAGAAATAATATAAATCAAGTTTTTGCGTTACCTCTATAAATACATATTTTGTTTTATGTATAATACAGTCTAGAAAATTAAATAACACTATCGTTGATCACAAGCATTAACTAAGAATAGCCAGTTTTATTTTATTTATTTATTTTTTAATATGGCAATGTTATCATATCATGTCTGACTGTCACAATCCTTAAGGATAATGATAATAACAAAACATTCCTTGAAAAAAAAATAGAATAGGATCAGGAAGAACAATTCAAGACCAACATTTGACTTTAATTCTCTTTTTAAGATCAAGCAGCTCATTGAATATGTGAAAAAAGGGGAAAAAATGCTTAACTTTTTTTGGTCGTTTCTGTGTAAAACTTATCTATGATTCAGTGTGATTATATCTGTAGACTCGTCAGTAGGAAGCAGAGGCGGCGCCTTACAAACCCCATTAAACCCAAGGTCCCATGTGTCACGGCTGGGTCTGGCTAGGGCTCTCTCACGCTCTGCAGACACCAAGGATCAGGCAAAGCAGCTCTACCAAGAGGTCATCACCATGGCACCAGGGGTCAGTTGTTAACAGTAGTAGTTTGTCTTTTGAAGGGTATTCACTCATGTATTTTTACGCTCAAGATTGTAATGGTTATAAGATAAAGTTGTATCTGTAGTGATTCCTGTGTCATGATTAGAACAAACTTTGTATGTAGAACTTCCAGACTTTTCAGATTTAACTGTGCTCTCAATTCTTTAGATTAATTTAATAATATTAAATGTTAAAGTTAACAAACATGGCAGATAGTTCTACAGTGGATATTTTTGCAGGAAAAGAAAAAGTAAAGACACACACACTCACTCACATACATGACAAGTTAATCATACTATCCACATTGATAAACAGTGTCTACTTATCTGAGCAATCTTAAGCAATTGTATGAAGTACCTGCTTTTCTAGCAGCGCCCCTCCTGAAAAAGCAAAAAGATAACTGCAATGCCATCTGTTGTGATTGACTAGGGGTTTAGGAAGACACACAGGAGTAATGGTATATGATAAAGAGAATATTAAGCTCTGAACTACAAATACTAAAGGCTTAAACAGTCACACATATAAATAGCATTTGTTTTAGGAGAGTAAGCTACACACAGAAATACAGAGGCAAATATATAATCTGTAGACAGAGAACATGAAGACACAAGGGTTAAACCAAGTTTCAGTCTAGGTGTAACTTCTTGTAAGATAAAACACTGCCAGGGAGCATATGGGTGATAGTTTAAATAGCAAACATCTAACAATTGTCTAGTAGGATAAACTATCAAAGTGAGAGAAAGTGGACAATCATGTCTTCCAGCAGCCTAAACCTATAGCAGCCTAACTATAGAGGCAGCTCAGGATCTAAGACAGTCATCTAAGTCACCTTATCAAAAACCAAAGTTTTAAGCCTTGCCTTAAACATAGATGAAATGAATCTGAGACTTGTTCCACAGGAGAGGTGCCTGATAACTTAAAGAGCTAACCTCCCGTTCTACTGTTAGAACTCTAGGAATCCCTATTATCATTGCACTCTGAGAGCAACGTGCTGTTAGAAGCATGTTTACATAACCCCTTAATAATAAAGCTGTCATACATCAGAGATCTGGTGATTCCATAAGTACCATCAGATCTCTGAAGTCAGGCAGTTTTTTAAATAATGTTTTTTTTTAAATAAGTTTGAGAGGTACAAGGAAAATTGAAAATAGAGAAAGACTCATGAAGCACTCAGACTAAAGGATAGGGGACTTCATTTTCCACTAGTTATCCAGACAAAATCCTGACTGTATAGAATCCCTGCATTGTAAAAAGCTTTCTGTCAGTAATTGTCATGATTTAATATGGATGTAAATAATAACATGTTCATAAAATACATGTCAGTAGATGCCACCAAACAGTCCCATGCCTAATATCAAAAACGCATACAAAGGCTACACATTATAACAAAGAAACAATGTCATTAATAAAGGGTTATAATCAAAATATCCTTATTATTTGGATGATAGATCCATGATGCATACATTGAGCTGGTGGAGCTGCTGGAGCCCTCAGATGCTCAGGCTGCGGTGGACGTGTATCGCAGGTTCCCCCTGAAACTTGTGGCTGAGCAGAGTTTGGATGACGCCTTCATCAGTGGGGACATCGTCCGTTTGCTGATGTCACAGCAACAGTATGACCACCCACAGCTTGGCCAGAGTCTGGTGGCATATGGCAGAGTCATGGAGCTAAGTAATTACTGTCATAATGATCAAACCTGTATGCCTTTTCAACTACTGAAAGAATTCTAAAGCAATACTATTGGTATAGCAGATGATGTATGAAAAAAATAATCCTAATCCCTAACTAATTTTTCATATTTTGTCGAGCCAAAGCCACAAATCTCTGAGTATTTTATGGGCCCTACTGCATTTGTTGCACCTTTTCCGATTAAAATAACTTTGAACGCTTTTAGAACAAAAACTGCAAATGTCATAACCTTTAATGCACCATATCTGGGACTTTACCCACAGGTTGCATTGAGAAATACATCAACATTTTGGAGGAGAAATCCAAAACCGCACTGATCAAGAGCGTCTATGCAAAAATCAACGACAAACAGGAAGACGATCCAGATCTGCAGAACTTCTTCAAATTCAAAGGCTGGGTCTGACAACTGTTTATTCTCCATTTACCTGTTATGGCACTTTCTTCTGTGCTTGATTCATAAAGAACTTTGCCTTTATTGAACTGTGATGTCATATAGTATTTCAGTAATGCCTGACGTTGGAAACTGATGAATCTCTTCAAGAACACTTTTAATCTGAAAACAGGTTGCAGTGGGAAAAAAAAAAAAATCAGATCGAAACAGAAAACTAACAAACCCAACATGAAAATCCAGCCAACAGAGGTTTATTAGTGAGCCTCAAACATAAATTAATCTAGATTATAAACCTTGACATCCCTGACATGCAGGTGAATAATATTGCTTATACTAACTTGTATAACTGTGTTCTGTAGGATCATATTTTACACACACATTCCTAGACTTGTCCTTCAACAAAAAAAAATAAAAAATGTTCCCCATTTCACTTGAGGTGAACTCATCCAACTGCCAATGGTTGCAGATGGAAACAGTTTGTGGCTTTTAAAAAAAAGAGTTTCAGATGCTCCCATTTGTCCCCCACCCCCCTTTGGTCCCTGTTTGTCACACAGAGTTGAGTTTTGTGACGATGAGCACGCGGACAGACTGGTCGAAGCCAGAACACACGCAGAGTCCCTGCTTGTCGGGGCTCCAGTCCAAGCTGGCGATCGGCTGAGTGGACAGAGTTACGTTCTGTAAGAGGTTGACGGTGCCAGCGACGCCCACCTCCACTCCATCAGAGTCCTTCTTGCTCCTCTGTGCCGGATACTCACTAGAAATTTAAAAAAAGAAAACTGGATTAAAAGCTACACCAGTATTATAAAATATGTGTAAATGATTTCTTTGTGTTATACCGCAGCCTTTTCCCCCCATGTGGAAATGACGGTGGGGTATGAATACTTTTGCACAGAGAAATTAATCCATTTGAAGAACTATTGTTACAAAACTGGTCTAATTAACCTTTGATTACTTACTACTTCCAGAGATGAAGGTTGCCTGCTCCCCCTGCAGTCATAAAGACGTCTCTGTTCTGTGGCAAATGTCTCACCTGCCAGACGGTTGATTTGTGAGCCTGAAAGCGAAAAACATTTCACTTAAAAAGAAAAGATCAAATATAGATTTTTTTTTTAAACTTATCTTAACTTTGCGGATCAGTTTTATTATTTTTTTGGGTGTAAATAAAAATAGCAATGGCCCACTTTTTTTTTATATACAAGCAGATGTTTGTTTAGTTTTTTTTAACCAGAAATCCTGCTGTAACCTGATGGTTCCAGACGTTAATGCTCTATGCGGTAAACCTGGAGTAAATCTTTAAAAAGCTGTAACCACTGATGTCTCTGGTCTAACAGATGCTTGTTTAGACGGCTGAGCACCGACTGCGTTTCCCCACAAAAGGCTGCACTTTTCACCAGTCCTGTCTCTAATTTGGACTTTGGACAAACACACCCCCCCCAAAAAATGCTTCCAGGTGAGAAAACAACAGGCAGCCTTATATCCCTCCAAATCCAACAACCGGAGGATAAATATTTAGGACAATAATCTTTTGACTGTCTCTCCTGCTCCACCCTGGATAATCACCTTTTCGGAAACTGAGGCGAAGCCCTTGGTGGAGTGCTGCGTCCTCATGTCAAAAACGTGAAATTTTCCCTCCAGAGACGTGGCCACCAGCTTGTTCATGTTAATGTCCTTCCTGTCAAACTCCACACAGCATACCTGCTCAGAGTGTGAGAAAAAAAAAATCAGGCTCCACTTTGCAATCATCCGCATCTAGATTCAAGAGGGAGTGAATAAGAGCATCGGCTGAACAATCAAAGCAGTGCAGTCGTTTATATTCAGAAGCCTTCAGCTCCCTGTCCATTTATGGTCAGTTATGACTGAAAAGCAGATTTTTTTTTTAGGTCTGTTGCCTTTGAAACTGTTGAGCTTGTTCTACCTGGGAGCCACAAAGCTCACTAAGATAATGATCTCTAACCACACATATAACTGGTTTTGGGATGAATACGTCATCTCCAGCCTCTTAGGTGACATTTCTAAAGTGTTTACTTCAACCCTTTCAACAAACTGCTGCTTTTCTTGAACCTATTTTAAATGTATTCTATATATTTCTAAAAAACCTGTTAAATTAGAGGAATACAGATCAAACAAATGATTAAAATCCCTAATTTAAGTCACAGTCGCATATTCCTTATTAGGGAGTTTGATGCTGAGGTTTTCCTCCTCACCCCGTTTTTTATGTTGGTCCCCCATCGTAGAGACATGTTCCGCAGGTCAAACAGCTTGATGTCTCCATTGTCGTAGCCAGCACACACACAGCGGTCTTGATCATTGAAGGCGTGACCTGAAATTTACAGTAGACATAATCATCCAACAACGTGGCTTTATTTTCATATTTTTTTTGCAAACATTGCATACACAGAGCATATCTTTAACAATTCATAAATGGCATTTCATTATAACAAGCTGTTGTTTCCAGTTTACAACCAATAACTTTTCTATAATCGATATACAAAAAGTGGGATATTATTGTGAGTCGGTTGGCGACTTCTTAAGTCCCCAATTTTCTTTTAAGGACATCAAGGTAAAGGGGGGTGAATGTATACATGCCATGGCTTTTAAGCTTTGTATTTATAAGCAATTTTGAAAAACCACACAATCAGAATCAATCAGCCTTATACGGCTGGGGTTGTGAGATTAATCATAGAATATGACTTCACTTTAGATACATAAACAATTTTCTTTTTTTATTATTATGGAAAGAAAACGGGCAAGGGTGTGATTGTAATACATCCACATGATATAGGGGTCTGTTAGCTTTCCTTTTCCTGACCCGTTTCTACAAGTCCTGGATGGAGGGAAGGTCAGCCCAGATGATGCTCTCTGCTGACCTCATTGTTTGCTGCAGTCTGGACCAGGCCTGTTTTCTGCACAGTGATGGAGGAAGATGGTAGGGTTGAACTGACCAGACGCTGCTGTGGACTCTGCTCTCCATATAAATTCCCTTTAAAATATATTGGTTTGTAGTAGGGCTGTAACAATTTATCGGATTAATTGTGATCGATTATTGAAATGATCGTCAACTAATTCAGTAATCTATTAATCATCAACTGGAATATAGAGACTCTAAAACATTCCTTTAGCTGACTAACCAATCCAATTAAGAGCAGAAATTACATTAAAATTGTAAAAAAATATATAAATATTTAGCATTTAAGATAATGTTTTCGTCTGTCAATATGCTCTATCCAGAACTTCTCAAGGGGAAAAGTTTTAGGTTCACCTGGTTTAGTTAAGTGATAAATCTTATGTAAGGAACCTTTGGCTACACGATTATTAACTGATTTATTGAAAAACTAATCGTCAGATTAATCGTTAGTTGCACCCCTAGTTTGTAGTTGTTGTTTGTAAAATGAAAAAAAAAAGTTTAAAAAGGTGTGAATACTTTTTCTAGGCTTACCCGAAATTATGTTTACATCTTTATTTCTTTTTTTTTTTTTTTAGACCACTAAAGAGTAATGAAAAAAAAAAAAAGAAAAAATTTAAACTCAGGGATATTTTAGTTACCAAACGCTACAGTCCAGCAGTCCCTTCTGGTCTCTCCTTCCACAGGCTCCATGTTGGCCACAGGTAAATCCTTCTGCCTGGGATCCCAAACCTTTACAGTCCCTGCACAACCCGGTAGAAGAAAAATTAAAACGGATTCCCTCCTTATTAATGTTCTAACCTCCTTCATCTCTGTGCAAATTAAGACTCATCAAACTTCCCCTTCATACCATCTCTGCTCCCTGTGACTATCTCAGGAGCACCGTCACCAATCCCAAGGCCACCAACCCCATCGATGCTATTCACTATTTCTTTGTGAGCCTTTGCAGCGTAGACTGGCACATCTGGAGCTTCAAGATTCCTGTAGATGTGAGAGATATGTGTACCGCACTCTCAATTAATAAACGTCTACCTCTACCATTCATCTTTTCCATTAATAACAGAATTGATCATTTAGAGATTGAACATCTACAAAACAGAGGGTAAAAAATATGAAATTACCAAAAATAAATAAATAAATAAAGTTCACATTTACCATATGTGAAGATTTCCATCAAAATCTCCTGTTGCTAAGTGTCTTTGTTGAAGAGAGGTGGCCCCAAACGTCCCACACTTTATGGGTTTAAGTTTCTCCAGCTGCAACATGGGAAAACAAGAGATGATTCAAATCAAAGAATTAGAAAAATAAAAAATGTCAAGGAGCAATACTGATAGGAAAGGAGCTCCAGACTGCTGTGTTGAATCCAGGCAGCCCTCAGCCTTTCAGATGTCAGGGGGTGGACACACACATTCATTTCTATTCAGTTTATTTCACAACACCTTTCACCTCAAGGCATTTTGTAGAGACAAGTTAACTGGATCATACAGCCAGATAGTTTCAAAGTTTTCTTTCCAAGGGAAAACTACCTAATAGCAGTGACTCATTGACTTGACAGTAAGTGTAGTGTTGCACTTTTTGAATTTCAAAATAAAGACACATCTTAAAGCTGACGATGCAGATCAGAATTTAATGGGTTTGGTAATCATTTCATCAATACATCGATATGGATACATGTACAGTTACAGCTCTATTTAGGGCTACAGCAAACATTTGGAACAGTGTGAACTGACCAGATCATGAGACCAGATGTTAACTCTTTGCCCTGGATGCAAAATAATTTGTTTGTGACCAACATTCCCAGGCTAATGCATGGTGGTAGCAGTATCAGGAAGTGGGGAAGTTTTCTTTTTCAGCTATAGAGATAATAACAGAATGAGGGCAGTACAGAGGAAAAACAGCTGGAGGCTGTAAAAGTGATGCTGTGATGTTGACATGAAAAATAGATAAACATGAAACATGAAGAGAGGACCTGGGAGAAATGCTTCTTGCATTTGACTTCGTTACTCAGCGACGGTTTGCTTTAGACAAACCTATTTTTTTATTTTTATTTTTACAACAAATTTACATTTATCTTTTAGTAGTTTAAGTCATTTATAGCTATTTAAAAAAGATACATTTTTCACAATTCACATCTAAATTCAAATTAGCCAGATGGAGCAACTCATCCTGAAAGTTGTTCAAAATAAATAATATTTAACCATTAATAAAATGACTACTACTATTATTATTATCATCATCATTATGTTCTAAAAACACGTTTTATTAGAAAAGTATTAAAACAAGCTCTGATCAGACAACAATTCTATATTTCAGAAATTGTGTTGGAAAAAAAACACAACTCTAGGAAATGTGACAAACTGTCTTCAATACTCCATCAGTGTCTACTTTTTTCTCTGGGAGCTAACAGCTCTTGTTCGTTTCAACATGTTCCTTAAAAAAATCTCATTGTTTCACAGCAAATGTGAAAAACTAAATGTCCTCATCCCATTGAAAACTGTTGTCAACCATATACTTCTAATAAAAATTAAATAGAAAATGGAATATATACGTGTAATCATTTAAGTCTACATCCAGTAGGAAATGTATGTGAAATTTATTACTTAAATCTATATTTGTGTTCTATAATAACTTATAATTTCTCTATGTCATACTATCCTTAATAAACAGTCTTTGTTCTAACATCAGGCATTTTATTTCATCCTACATTGCCAGAATTGGTATCCCCATCAGCTCCACACATCCAGCATAGGAATATGCACATGCTTAAGATTATGATTAGACACTAGGCTTGAACTTCATCAACCATAGTGTTTGCTGTACATTTTATAGGTCTCTGTTTTAATTTGTCCCCCCTGTCTAAATCAGACAAAAGGGCCCCAGCTTTTTAATTTTTGGCTTATAAACCTATTTTATCATACAAATCACTCCTAAAACTTTGGAGGTGACAGACCTTTTATTTTGTGAAGTTACAAGAGGGAACAGATTAAAGGCTGCTTCAATCTGTTCCCTCTTGTAACTTTACAAAGCAAAGGTCTATCACCTCCAAAGATTCAGGAGAGATTTGTCATCATAAAACAGGTTTATATGCCAAAAATTAAAAAGCTGGGACCCGTTGTGTCTGATTTAGACAGGGGGGACATATATTTTCGGGACAGTTTTTGGAGCAAATATTCCTCCATGCATTTACATGATAAAAAAAATGACACAATGATAACAAATGTTTCACGGGTCTCTAGTTTAACAAACTACAGAACATTTAAACAAACAAAAAAAATTACAAATTAAGAATTTATAGCAAATGGATGGGATTGCTAATGTGTAGAGTCTCAATAATCTCTGTAATATAACTATAGCTTGTTTCTAATTGTAGAAAAACGAGATTTTGCAAACAGTGCCAAATTAGGAAGCTTATTTATTTATTATTTATTCCTGTACTACGCTGCATTCAAACCTCATCTCTTTGTTTCTGCAGTGAACCCTCCAATAGCAAATCCAGTGAAAGGAAACTTCCTGATTACAAGCTGCTTGACTGTAACCATGGATACAAGAGAGTTCTAGAAGCTTCTCTGCGACCCTCTAGGATAAGTCGTTCGCATGCTGAATGAATAACAATAGATACAAAAGAAAATAAAATCACTGACAGATAAGCTACCTCCTTTACGAGCTGCAACTCTCCGTGTTGCACTTCATAAATTTGGATCACGCCTGTTCCTCTGGCGAAGTTTCCCAGGCAGACGAACTTGGCGCTGCACGGAATCCATTTGCTGTCAAACACCGTGTAGTTCAGGCTCTTCTGGATGTGTGCGATAATCTGAGGCTTTGAAAGAGGCGATGACATCTTTTAAAACACTTGAAAGGGAAGAAAATCCTCTTCACAACAGTTGTCTCCACGCCAAAACAAAATAAAACGAGGACCCTCCCACAGTTCAGGACTTTTTGCTGTCTGCACATATGCCTGACTGTATATGTACTCGTTGAGTAAATGTAGCATATTCAGAGATACACAGTATTTGATTTATAGAGAGTACTAGACGAAAATTACTAACAGGGACACAATAACTCTTTTATTAAAATTTAAAATGGAGGTCAATAATTTCTGAACCGTTCAGGCGTTGGTGAGACAGCTGTTTAGGTCCTTTCCATCGCACCTCATGCCTCTGTAGTCGCTTGCTCCTGTTTCTGCGCCCAACCAGACTAAAAACACCATTTACAGGCATGGACATCGAAACTCATCCAGCTGTAGAGGTAGTTGGGACTGTGGAGAGTAAAGATGGAGCAGAGGAATTTACGAAGGTGAAGTCTAAAAAGAGCCAGAAGCGTAAACACGAGCAGGAGGGAGCAGATATGGACACGGGGGAGAGCGTGGCCATCAAACGGCCGCAGTTTCCAGCGATCTCCGGGGAAAAACTGAGGGTAATTACAAATTTTCTGCCACTTAGAGCGTGTTTTGTGTGTATTTTATCGGTATTATTGTAATTTGAGTTCATGAACATGATGGTTTCTACAATGTTTGTACTTTCCCTTTAATTACAGTGTTTTACGCATGCGCACAACGTTCTTGCGTCATATGAGCAGCAACTAATAGATTTACCTACGATACGATGATGACATATTTGTAGTTTTCTTTTTTGATAATTTGCTCAATATTATGCCAACTTATGTCATGTTTTGATAAACCGGGGAATTGTAACCTACCTTAGATTTTCAAACCTATTTACCCTTTTATTATTTCAATTTTATTGTGGTTATCTTTTTTCCTTTCTTTTGTTTCTTTTTTTTACTTGACTACTTCCCCCCCCTTTTTTCTTTCTTTTTTTTTTTTTTACAAATTATTGTGTCATTTTGAATCTGGATTCAACGATTAACCCTTATAATGAAATTGTATGTTAATGAAACATAAATTAATGTTTACTTACCTTTTTTTTGTTATTATATATTTTTTAGATGTGTCTAAAGTGATCATTTGAGTCTTTAATAATTTTTCTTAGATAGAATGTATTGTATTTATTAGTTTAAACATATATAATTCCCACCGGTTTTATCTTTTTATTTTCTTGACATTGTTTTAAAAGTCAATTAGCATAAAGTCAATAAAACTGTCTGTGACTTAGGGACCAGATGAGATGCGTAAAATCGCTGTACCAGCTCACAGATACACCCCACTGAAGGATAACTGGCTAAAGATTTTCACTCCCATCGTAGAGAATCTACAGCTTCAAGTGCGATTCAACCTTAAAACCAGAAATGTGGAAATTAAAGTAAGTTTCCCCTGAAAAAAACACAGATTTAAAGTATTGTTAGTCATCTTTGTAGAACTTACTTACTTTTTTTTATTGTTTAGACATGCAAAGAAACACAGGACATCAGCGCGCTCACAAAAGCAGCAGATTTTGTCAAAGCCTTCATTCTAGGATTCCAGGTTGAAGTGAGTATCTGAGTTGAAGGCTTCTTTAACTTAACACTATTTCTGCAGAGTTCAAAACAATTTTTCAGCATGTTTTTGAGTAAAGTTGGCTGTTAGTGCATAAAGTGTTGGTATAAAGCTAATTGTCCTAATTTTAAACCCTTCAAAACAAGAAAATTTGTAGGAAGACATTTAGTGTTTTTTGATCTCAAACCGGTGATGTAACGATCGGCCTTGTTCTTCCCAGGATGCCATGGCGCTCATCAGATTAGACGAGCTTTTCCTTGAAAGCTTTGATGTCACAGACGGTGAGGTTGCAGCACCAGAAGGCTCTGGCCTTTTATCACTCTTTTTCCTTTCCCCACTGTTTACTTAACGTCATGTTTCTTCTTCCTGCAGTAAAACCTCTGAAAGGAGACCACTTATCCAGGGCCATAGGAAGAATAGCAGGGAAAGGAGGGAAAACTAAATTCACCATTGAGAATGTAACAAAGACTCGGATCGTTCTCGCAGACACGTATGTTCTCCAATTTTTTATGTGCCCCTCTCTGTTAAAATAAATTTTTTTTAGATAATGATATTAAAGTTTACTAATTGTCTCAACAGGAAAATCCACATTTTAGGTTCCTTTCAGAACATCAAAATGGCCCGAACAGCAATATGTAACCTGATCTTAGGTAAGCTGCAGTTTTTCCAGTGAGTTGAATTTTAAAACAGAAGATTTTAAACTGATGTTAATGTTGGTAATGACTTGATCTCAACAGGAAGTCCACCTTCAAAGGTTTACGGTAACATCAGAGTGGTGGCCAGCAGGACTGCAGAGAGATTCTGAAGCTGATTGGATGCTTCGTGCCTTTCTTCTTTTCTGGATCTGTAATGAATTAAAATCATGAACTGCAATTTGGGACAGAAACCTCACGTGTTTCTAAACGGCAGGATTGTAATTTAAGATGAACACAGTCGTGCAGTGGGGTGCCTTGTTGTATGATTTATGTAAATAAATATGAAAAACAAGGAAGGCGGTTTGTTTCTGTCAAGGAAATGTTTACAGCATATCTATGGAAATATTTCATGGCAGCTTCAGTCGGCGCATCAGAACTAGTCAGAGGAAACAAATTAGGGAACCCATTTAATGTTTTTAGGTTGAAATAATTACAGATTAGCACCAAATATTTACTGTTCTCATTAAATATTTTTTTAATAATAATATGATTGAACTTTATTGACCTCACATTGAAGAAATTGGGTGGGGGATGTGTCTTGCTCAGAGAGCCAGAGTGGCAGTGGGCCTCAAACTCAGAACGTCAGGATTCCAAGCTCTATGCCCTAATCACTAGGCCGCCACTCCTCCCTTTTCTAGCTTGTCTTGACCTTCTCTGGCTTAGTAAACTTGTGCAACGTTTAGAGGAACATCGATGTCTCCAACTGGTACGTTTTAAACACTGATCTCTATTCACTGGATAGCTGATAGGCCGTTGGTAGTACACGATTCTGTCGCCAGCCACCATATTGGTACTTCCTAGTTAGATCAGTCATACCGATACATTTATCTCACAATAGATAACATTCACTCTCTGCATCTTAAACCATCCTTTTGGGGTGCCATCCGGGGTTAAGGGTCTTGCTCAGGGACTCAGAGTGCAGGCTGTGGGGATCGATCTGGCTACTTGCAACCTTCTCGGAGCTCAAGTGCACTGCTCAATACATGCGCTACAGCGTCAAACAACCTTTTTAAATAAAAATCAGCAGTTTGACACACATTTTCTGTCCCATAGCAAAAATTGTAAACACATTGCATAATCAGTGTGAATTCTATATATCATGTAATATGTAGTATACAAATCCATCACAATGGCTATCCAGGGAATAAATGGCAATCAGTGGTTTTAAGTCAGAATAAAGCTGCCTGTTCCAGCTTGAACAGTCTTTCCCAGATGGTTTAAAGGAATAGTACACCCAAAACATGATTAGCCTTCATTTTCTACTCACCTCCATGCTGAACAACACTCTGGAGTACTTTTTTGATATCTCAAATGCATCTGGAGATCTGGGAGGCTTCTTGCTGTCTGCTGACATTCAAATAATGGAGGTCCATGGCGCCCGAGACAGAAAGGTCCATAAAAGTCCACAAAAACGTGTCAATATTCCTCCATACTGCTCGTCCAATGTAATCCAAGTGTCCTGAGTGGGTAGCATCCAGAATTTACTCGAAACGAAGTCATTTAGAATGTTTTTAGAGCATAAACAGTAGTGTATAGGATTTCCTAATAGCGCCCCCATGCGCGCTCACGATTCTACGGAAGCCGGCAGACCAAACCGGAAGGAAGTGCGCATTCAGCGTCTGGTCTGCCGATAATGCAAGCGTAGAAGAAGAAATGTGCTGTTTACCTGTGCAAAGAAAGAAACAACGAAAGAAAAATGTCTGAGGACTTCAGTGTTGAGGAAGAGCATGAGTTCTTTGCCAAGCTGAATGCGCTGGTTTGGTCTGCCGGCTTCCGTAGAATCGTGAGCGCGCATGGGGGCGCTATTAGGAAATCCTATACACTACTGTTTAGGCTCTAAAACGTTCTAAATGACTTCGTTTCGAGTAAATTCTGGATGCTACCCACTCAGGACACTTGGATTACATTGGACGAGCAGTATGGAGGAATATTGACAAGTTTTTGTGGACTTTTCTGTCTCGGGCGCCATAGACCTCCATTATTTGAATGTCAGCAGACAGCAAGAAGTCTCCCAGATCTCCAGATGCATTTGAGATATCAAAAAAGTACTCCAGAGTGTTGTTCAGCATGGAGGTGAGTAGAAAATGAAGGCTAATCATGTTTTGGGTGTACTATTCCTTTAATGCAAACTTCAGTCAGTCATGTTTTACTTGGAGACCAAAATATTCCTCCTCACCTGTCTCTAAAAATATAGTTTTGTATAAATTGCACTTTGGGGTTCTGTAAATTTCATTTAGCGTCTTGATATCTACAGGTGCTGGTCATAAAATTAGAATATCATGAAAAAGTAGATTGATTTCAGTAATTCCATTTAAAAAGTGAAACTTGTATATTATATTCATACATTACATACAAACTCATATATTTCAGATGTTTATTTTGTTTAATTTTGATGATTACAAATGACAACAAATGAAAATCTCAAATTCATCATATCAGAAAATTAGAATATTACTGAAGACCAATAAAAACAAAGGATTTATAGAAATGTTGGCCAACTGAAAAGTATGAACATGAAAAGTATGAGCATGTACAGCACTCAGTATTTAGTTGGGCCTCCTTTGGCCTGTATTACTGCAGCAATGCGGCGTGGCATGGAGTCGATCAGTCTGTGGCACTGCTCAGGTGTTATGATAGCCCAGGTTGCTCTAATAGTGGCTTTTAGCTCTTCTGAATTGTTGGGTCTGGTGTATTGCATCTTCTTCTTCACAATACCCCATAGATTTTCTATGGGGTTAAGGTCAGGAGAGTTTGCTGGCCAATTAAGAACAGGGATACCATGGTCCTTCAACCAGGTACTGGTAGCTTTGGCACTGTGTGCAGGTGCCAAGTCCTGTTGGAAAATGAAATCTGCATCCCCAAAAAGTTGGTCAGCTGCAGGAAGCATGAAGTGCTCTAAAACTTCCTGGTATGTGGCTGCGTTGACCCTGGACCTCAGAAAACACAATGGACCAACACCAGCAGATGACATGGCACCCCAAACCATCACTGACTGTGGAAACTTTACACTGGACTTCAAGCAACGTGGATGAAGTGCCTCTCTTCTTTTCCTCCAGACTCTGGGACCTTGATTTCCAAAGGAAATGCAAAATTTACTTTCATCAGAGAACATGACTTTGGACCACTCACCAGCAGTCCAGTCCTGTTTCTCTTTAGCCCAGGCAAGACGCTTCTGACGCTGTCTGTGGTTCAAGAGTGGCTTGACACAAGGAATGCGACAGCAGAAACCCATGTCTTTCTTATGTCTGTGTGTGGTGGTTCTTGAAGCACTCACTCCAGCTGCAGTCCACTCTTTGTGAATCTCCCCCACATTTTTGAATGGGTTTTGTTTCACAATCCTCTCCAGGGTGCGGTTATCTCTCTTGCTTGTACACTTTTTTCGACCACATCTTTTCCTTCCCTTCGCCTCTCTATTAATGTGCTTGGACACTGAGCTCTGTGAACAGCCAGCCTCTTTAGCGATGACCTTTTGTGTCTTGCCCTCCTTGTGCAAGGTGTCGATGGTCGTCTTTTGGACAACTGTCAAGTCAGCAGTCTTCCCCATGATTGTGTAGCCTATAGAACTAGACTGAAAGACCATTTAAAGGCTTTTGCAGGTGGTTTGAGTTAATTAGCTGATTAGAGTGTGGCACCAGGGGCCATCAATTTTGAACCTTTTCACAATATTCTAATTTTCTGATATGATGAATTTGAGATTTTCATTTGTTGTCATTTGTAATCATCAAAATTAAACAAAATAAACATCTGAAATATATGAGTTTGTATGTAATGTATGAATATAATATACAAGTTTCACTTTTTAAATGGAATTACTGAAATCAATCTACTTTTTCATGATATTCTAATTTTATGACCAGCACCTGTACTTTCAAGTTGAGTTTAGCTGGACGGCCAGATCTAAAAATTTTGGCAGTCCATTTGATTTTGGTCTTTTCATCAGGCAGTGAAATCTGTGATTTTCAAATCTTTACCAGATTTAAAAACAACTATAGCAGTCTCTCATTTCAAAGCCTTAAAATTGATGTTAACCTTCCTACAGCAGTCAGGAGAAAACCAAACTGAGGCTAAACGAGAGCAAAGCTTTAAAATGAGGAACCTTTTACTATAACGTTAACCCATTAGATTATTATTATAATATATAATAGCTTACCCCTCACCAGATATTACCCATAAATCAGTTCTTATCAAACATAATATTGTCAAAACTGATATCCACATGTCTAAATATGCACTCCATCACAAGATGCCCTAATTGTTTAATTAAACTACTAACCAGGCATTTTAAAAATATACTTCATGGACTGAAGTTCTTTAATTTTTTAACTAAAACAGACATATGTTGTGCAAAGGAGGAGGAAAAAAATGGACAAGTTATAACCCAAATAAGTAGACATTTTGAACCGCTTTAAAAAATTGTTGAATTGTAATAGTTAATTTGAACTCTATGGTTAGTTTACTTTAATTAATGGGTATGGGATTCTGAAATACCCTTCAGTTGGTATTACATGCTGATAATTAGGTGTTTTTTTTGCGGAATTGACTGAATGCTGGAGAGTTTTAGATTAACTTGATAGAGGGGATTCAATTATTTATTGCCGTAGATGAAACACAACAGAACACACCTATAGCGCTCTGCATGTGGGATATCTACTTCCTAAAACCATATGTTGGCCTGCTTTTTTACTGATTTAACATTTGTTCTCAGTTCTCCCCCTTGTTCATTTAAGTTTGCACACCTTAATCATTTAGCTAATAAGAATGAATTTTAATTAATTTGAATTAATCTGATTCAAATATTCCTGGGTAGCTTCATGCTGATGGCAGCATCATGATTTGGGGATTTCTTTTTTTGCAGCCAAAGATGCTATATTCAAATATTACATAGGATTCATGGTTAGGTAAATCATATCAATTCTTTAACACAAGGGGTCTTAATACTCAGCATTTTAGAAATAAGCAGGAGGTTGTTATTTTCAACATTTCAAAGTTTATTTAAATTTTATTTCATTTTCATACAGTATCAAGTTTCCAACAGTCCCACAGCATAATATGCAGCATGCAGAAAAACGGTTCTCAAACTTAAACGTTTTCAGATATTCCCAAGCAAACTAAAAAGAACCCGATTCCCTCAGAGAAAAAAGTAGCACTTACAAACTAAAGCGCGGTCTGAACTATACAGAGAACAGAGAGCCAGAACTGCATTTAACAAATACTTATATACAAAAAAAAGAAAAAATGAAATCAAATTTCCCCTTTAAGCTGAGTACAGTGTGTGGCAGTTTGAGACAGGATCAGATATGCAACTTTTACTGGAATCGAAGCATCTCGCTGACCCGGGTAAAATACAAAAAAACTTACATGTAGTTCAATTCATTTGGATTACCGCTCATAATATGTGTACATTTACCAAAGTTTGGCAACATCCATATTGTATACCGTAAAATTCTTAAATATATTAACATCACCATCCATGTGTAAACAAGAGTTTTTATTTCAAAAAATTGATCTACATGCACAACAAAAAATATACTTCCATGTCATGCAAGCACAGGGGGAGGCCCAAGCCGTGCAGAGCTCAGGGGTGGGGAACTATTGAGCACTCCAGATCTGACTGAATATTCCTGTTAAAACTAGCAGTTGGCCTCCAAAGCAAAACGGACATTTATCCCAATGCTGTTTATAGTAGGAAGCATTTTTTTCCACTTGGGAAAAAAAAACAAAAAAAAATGCTGAATTTAAAGTGTATCCCCTCCCTGCTTAAAGCGACAGGTGTAGGAGAAGGTGGACAACATGGTTGTGAGACAAAAAAGAAAAAAAGAAAGTGGGATTGGAAGCCAACTTTTGAAATGTACACGCACGAGATAAAAATGAAAAAAATCCTAAAAACTAGTCTAACGCCATTTGCACACTGATCATGCTAACGTGTTAAGATTGTTTTTGCGTTGAAGGAAACTGACTCGTCCTGTGCTGCACTGAGACATTTCAGAGAAAAAAGCTTCCTCCCTCCTGCTGTTCCATAAGATGAGCACACATCGATTACCTTATATACACATATCGGTTTAAAAACAAACAAAACCGCTGCCTGCAGGTAAGTCTCTTAAATTGCTTATCTCACAATTGTTCTCTCTGCGGTGCTTTGCCAAGGTCATCCAGCATGGTCTGCTAAACGTCACAGAAAAGCTCGGAAACAAGTTCGTTAGCGATTGCTGAGCCGTTCTCTGCATTGGAGATTGTCTTACAGACACGCTCTAAACCACTTATGAGTTTGCAGCCATGATTTTTTTAAAACAATTTTTATTTATCTGGAAAGACATTTTCTTGGCATTATTTTAACCTAGCTAGAATTTCATGACAGGAAACAGCGAGGATGTCCGACAATATAAACACATTCTTACGTATAAATAAAACTAGTAATCATATTGGGGGCAGAAAAGAAAGAAAGATGAGAAGTGTTGCTAAGAGTGATTGGAAGCCTTACTGGTCGATTTAAACTGAGTGGGAAAAATAAAAAAAAATCACGGCGAAAAAGAAAAATGCTTCGAAATTTGGGTTTGTATTTACGATGCCTCGCAGTCGTGCAGTTGGAAGCGTCGCGCTCCGGTTTTCCTGGCGTGAATGAAAGCAGTGATGATAGTTAATAACTTCAACTGGTTTGGGATATGTTCTGGTTGGCACTTCATACCCTACGTTCTAGCTGTACTGCTGCAAATGTAAATACACCACACACTTCCTCTCAAAAGAAAAAAAATGCAGATATATAGTTGTATTTTTTTCTTTATAAAAGACAAAATAAATATCAAAATGACAATCAACAAAAAAAGGATGAAATATGAACAAGCCAACCAGCCTCTTCACTGCGCCCTCCTCTAATTAGCCCCTCCCTCTTCCACGACCCAGAAATGCTCCTGCAAATGACCAAATGGATGTCCTTCAGTCTCTTAAAGTGCTACGACCGGGTTATTGCGGATTTACAGTTCAATAACACTTCAAAGTTGGCTTCACGAGGCCCGCGTTTTGTTTTTTTTCCGAAATAAAAACCTTAAAGAAAAGAAAAAAGCGGCTTCACAGAGAGAGATAGACATAAAGAGAGAGAATACTTCCATTGAGTTACACACAGAGCGTTTTGCCAGACGTCTTGAGCAGATCTTCGGAGATGGTGGAGAAAGCGAGTGTCGAGGGCGAGGAGGGGGGGATTCAGCAAGCAGAGGGTGCTCACACGTCCACCACCATCTTTTTGTGTATATCGAGGCCGCCGACCACCTGGAGGGAGAAAGGAGAGGTCAAACAAAGGAATGCAAACCCTTTTCCCCTATTATTGGAAACTTATTTGATCCAGATGATAACAGCCAAACAAATAGGTGCTCATCTTTTCAATAGAACCCAGAATTAACTGGTTATCACCATTAAGGTTTACCATGGGAGTACAAATGTATAAAAATGTTCAGTCAGGCCACAGCTCCAGTTTAAATTTAGAGAAAGCCTCGCTAATCAGCCGGCTGAAGAGTGTGAAAGTAAAGGTTTACCATCTCTTCTATGGTTTCAGGTTAATCAGTTAAATAAAAAAAAATAAAAAAGATTTATATTACTTGATTAGGAGGTTATCTAAATTTAACAGTCAACCAAAGCTACAGCATGCGACTGCGGTCGCTTCACATCTGCATTACCTCACTTCACTGACCGCATACAGACATTGGACTAGCTCAAACACAGAGACCTTGGACTTTAGCTCTGGGTATTTTTTTAGCTTAAGCATCAAAACTAGAAGATAAAGCAGAACTAAAGAGGGTAAATGTTAACTGACACAGGTGGATCTTCACACTACACAGATTCTTCTATTAAAAGTGATAAAAAAAATTATGCTGAATTAAAACTAAATCATGTAAAGGGTTAGGGTTACAACTTCTGAAACATGAGGTGTTTTTATTTGATTTCACAAACCGACTTTGATAAAACCATCAACATTCAGGATGCAAGGAGCAGCAGGTAAAGTATTGCACTGGAGCAGGAGGTCATTTCACACCACATTAAAAATACGGACTCATGTGGGAAGACCTAAAAGTAGTTAAGTTTAAGTTTGTCAGGCATCGGGCTGCAGGCTAGCTTCCTCTGCAGATAGACCAACTAATCTAAAGCTAAGATCAGCGTGCTTGTAGATGGGTACACTCTCAAAGAGAAAATTGAATCAGCAGCTAAAAAGCAAATGTAGGTCGTTTATACTGGAAAAACGATCTAGAAATAAGTAAAGATTTCTTAAATTAAGTCTATTTACCCTTAATTTGAGCAGGTAAATGAGATTCTTAAAATAAGATAATTAGATATTATACACTTGAAATAAGGCAATGCAATTGTGTTTTCTTATTTTAAACCTAAATAAAAATTATCTTGTTCCATTGGCAAAATGTCTGTTTTATCTCAAACCAAGAACAAATGCACTTATTATAAGACAAAATGACTTATCTAGATTTCGATTTTCTCTACTGTAGGAAGCTGTTTGGTAACTCAGAAGGGTAGTATATGCATTTTAGTTTTTGCGTACATGGTCACCTGTCATAATGGGTAAAATGCAATGCTTAAATAATGTCACCGCCGAGCTTAAATAAGATGTAAGAAGCTTGTTCACTGATGCAGTTCCCTGCATGGATAAGGCTGGCTGTTCCAAAGGACTCTGGGATTTGTAGTTGTGATGATTAATGAGCTGCATACCAACTGATTGGTTTTAGAGCATCTAAAACAGAACTGACCCTGATAGAGCCGTTTCATATGTCTGCCCTAAGAAGACAATAGAGATTCATAGGGAAGGATAAAATGGCTCCAAAGGTGGAACTTTTTTGTTTTTTAAAATGAGGCTGTTTACTGCTTAACATTATGGTTATGGTAGTTTTGCTGCAGTTTTACAAAAACTGAACAAAATAAAGGAACAGCCAAACAATTTCTAAAACTAAAGAAAAAGATTAACCAACAGATGAATTAAAGAGTAAATAATAGTTCAAATTTCAGTTCAATATCTAAGAGGAAGAGTGAGAAATACCCTAACGTGAGATAATTTCATTTAAGACTTATTCTATGTTGACACCAAATGCAGTAAAAAAGCTTCTGCTGCTTCATCTTTGAAGCTTTGTCCACATTAAGGTCAGTAAAGTGTGTCCAGATGCATCTGATGCTTGTTCTGCTCCTGTTTTCAATGGAAGAGAGCGGCCTTGCTATATTTGCTGTGATAAGATGGTAAAAAATAATTTTTATATATTTTTAAGGGAGAAAGTCCATCTTAAAACATCATTTTTGCAGTCAGTTTACAAAGATTACGATCCTGCCTTAAAATATTTCACTGTCGGAGCTGCGCAGACCCCCACATACAGGGGGCAAGCTATCACTGGGAATGAATGGCCAGCTGGAGCTCCCTCAGCCTCTTGGGGGTTTTCCGCTATCGTTCATGGCCGCTGAAAGTAGATGTTAATGTTTTTCAGGTATATGTGACGAACTTCAGGCAACCAAATAATAAGAGCGAACATATTTTGCTGGCAGGCTTCGACATTTTAAGTTAATTTAGGTGTTGGTAAACAGTTTCAGGGGACAGATCATTGCGCTCACATTTCCCAGATCCGCTCCTCTGATTGGTTGATGTGGCAGTTCTAATTTTTCAACTCCAGCATCTTCTGTTTATGAAAGGCTTCATGCACCTCAGATGCGTCAAGACGCTCTGCAGGACCTTTTGATGCGCATCAACTGTGGACTTTTCATGAGCAGCTGCTACTCAAATCACATTTGGTGTCAACGTTGTATAAAAGTGTAATAACTGCTGTGTTAAATGTCCTTAAACAGCTACATTTCCATACATTTAGAGAAATCCAACCAGCAGCTCAAACAAGGAAGGATGCTCTTTAACAAGAACTCAAGATGTTAACAGTTAATTAAAATTGATCTATTGAAGAGATGAAACTAATCGCTTCCAATCAAAAATGTTTCCTTATTTTGTTAACTATCCAACCAAAGCTGGGAGGGATGTATGATTTGTATTTTAATCAGGATAAAGAACAGGTCATAGTTGCTATTTTAGGGCGTTCATTTCTAGATCCTGCTGTTTGGAATAGTCTGTTTCTGATCGGTCTCCTATTTGAAGACATTCATATCTTAGCAAAGTAGATTTTAAAACAAAGTAGAGCATCAGTATGAAATGTAAAGCCAGTATTTGTAATTTTACATAAAAACAGAAAGAAATGCATCTGAAAAAATGAGATTAATCACAATCAAGCTCCTGTTAGTCAATAGTAGAACCTACTTTAGAAGCAGTTACAGCTACGTCTGTCTGATTACATCATCCAGACTTATGACATTCTTAGATCCATTTTTAAATAACGATATAAATATTTGAGTACTTATAGGTTTTACCATTTCTTTTTTTTATCTCCACATCAGGAATCTGATGTTAAAAACATTCTAGACTGGATTATTCTAGATAAGCTCTCCCAAAACTCCTAAAGCAGAAGGAATTTAAAAACATTGTTTTGATCTGAACTGAAAACAGGTTATAGTTTAAGACCCAAATGAAAATGGTCCAAAGACAAAAAATTATTGTGAAATTATCCTATTTTTTTAATCAAGTCTGTGTATCTGCTTATAATCCATAAGCTGAAGAAGTTGTGATGAAGAAGCCTAAAGATCATCTCAGAAATTTAGATCTTTGTCTTGTAAAGTGGAGTTTTAAATTCTTTATCCTAGTAACCCAGAACTATGCGATTTCTTTAGGATAGAGCTTGGTGATGCAGCTTGGAAATCTATCTTTGATATTTTTCTACCAAGGTTGATGAATCTTTTTTTTACTGCCTTACGATTAAAGAAAAAAAAAGAAAAAAATGACATGCATTACTTTAAAAAGCTAGCTTTTATTTCAATCATCCCCTCTGCAAAATGACCTTGATTGAAGAAATTCAAGCTGTGAAACGAGCTTGTAAAATAACCATTTTCACAACAAACACTGAAAATATAACAAACTAAATGTTCACAGCTAGTAGTATTACAGTCAACTAGTTTAACTGTTGTGAGTAGACATCCAAGGATAAAAGGAAGTCACAAATTAAAGTCACTCTGAGATTTTTATTAAATGTTGATAAACATAAAATGTGATGAACAGATCATATTCTTTCACAGATAAGACTGAATAAAACCATATACGGCTGTATTTTTTTTTCTTCTTTTAAAAAAGGCACCGCCTCTTTTTCCATCTACTTCACAATGAGTGTTGCTGTGTGTTAGATTACCTACAATCCTAATAATAAACCTCAATGTTAGTAGCACTAATGTGACAAAACGTGAGACACTAGTGATGAATATAGTGTGGTTCCTGTACGGCAGAGGAGCAGCACATGTTTGAACAGAACCATGAAGCGATGAGATTCTACTTCCATATCCGAGTTGTAAATACTCCATCTTTGTTTTACTACCAGCACCCTTCAAACAGCATCTTTTTTCATCACATTCAGCTGATGTTTACACAGCTTCTCTGAAACAAACGCTCGGACCAAAAACGGCTACAGACTCTCTATCCTTTGAAGCACAAAATGTTTGAGCTGCAGTATTTTCTTTCATCTTGCATCAGTCTCAAAATACACACTTAAAAAAAAAATGGGTGGTGGTGGGGGGGGGGGGGGGGGGTGATTTTAGTTCAAGGCTCTGGAGATCTAGCTGTCAAAAAATGGGTCTTGCGTCTGTCGGAGCCAGATATAGAGCCTTTTATTTCAGAAACTGGCTCGGAGTGACACTAGTCCCTCTGGGGACCACCAAAAGACAAGTTATTGGATTTATTTAGGTAGGCCACCCACTGTGTTAAAGCAACTCTTTACCACTATGATCTGAAATGAGCTGGTGTAGTTTTAATTTGCATAAGAAAACTGGATTAGAATTTGGTGCCACAGCAGGGAAACTGTGCTTCTCTCTCTCCAGAGCAGATAAGTCTTATCACACCAGACCTCGGGATCGCTGGATGACACAGCTCCTCCCACATAAGCGGCGCTCACTCACTGAAACTGAAACCCAGAGCTGTTGAGCCCCAGCGAAAAACCATCGGTCTTTCCAGAGATTTCTTTCCCCTTTGACCTTTTACCGCCTCCACAACCGACAGCATCAGCAGAAATGCCACCGCCCCCAAAAATACCCCAGGAGAGCTTCGACTCACTGCACAGAACTCTTCAAAGGATATCCTGCCGTCTCCATCCTTGTCTGCGTTTATAATGGTCTTGTCCACAATCTGCTGGAGCTGCGTGTCCTTCAAGTTGTTGCCCACCATCATCTTCAGTACTTGGAAGAGCTCGCCGTTGGAGATGTAGCCGTCCTTATCCATGTCGTAAATCCTGAAGGCAACTGTGGATCCGCATGTGGCGTGAAAAGAGAAAATGAAGTTAGTTATATGCAAACCCTCAAAGAAATATCACGTATTGATTAGTAATGCCTCTTTAAGGGTTAAATAATAAGTCTGACGTACTGAGGCTGACTGCAAAGAAATTAGCATCAGGGCTAATCTTGTTTAGGAATAGAGATGGGTGGAAATAAAGAGAAGACACATTTATCCTTTTAAGCAGTAAAAACGTGTGCCTTGATAAGATGGCCTAAACAAGCAGAATAACCTCTGGCCACATATGGAAGTAATGCAGCAGCAGGTTTACTTACATCGCAGTTTCTGTTCTTTGTCGCCCTTGACGCTGAACTGTGAGACTCCTTCAATAAATTCTGAAAAAGAAAAGAAAAAAAAGAAAAGTTGAAGCTCCTCTGGAAGGTCACGCATTAAAATCTTATTCCATCACTGGATTGTTTTTCTATGAAACTTAAAGCTCAATGCAAATTCAGATCTGGAAATGATACTGCACTACAGATATGGTCCCCGGTTTATTTTTTCCCAAGGTTAACTGAAAAACTGCAATATTTCGATTCAAAAGTTTCTATTTTAATGAGACTAAATGTTGGTAGTTAATACAGTTTAAATCATTTTTATGATACAAGGTTTCATGTAAACAACTTCAGACGTTTATTAATAGTATTACTGCAGCTTCCCAGCCGTCTGTTTTGATAGGGTTCATTGATAATTTAGCTCAGGCTCTTTCTAAACTTACAGGAATAAGTTCTCCTTGTTTATAATCTGAGCCTGTTCCACTGTGTTTTAACAGAGATGACCTATTAAGGTTTTTTAAGCAGTGTGTTGTCAAGGTTTCTCTGCGTTTTAGCCCATCTTAGTCAGTCATATCAGACAGGAAGCTAAAGCCACTGATACAGACTCTTTTCCTGTGCATCTCTTTGAACATCATTGGCTACACTCAAACCAAAACAGTTTTAAAAAAAATTTCTTAAAGAGAATCCACCAGTTAGTAAAGTTCTAAAACAATGTGATTCCATGGTCACTGATTATTCTTCATGTACACATGCCCAACATGCTGGAGCAGTGACATTTACAGAGAAAAATATATAACTTAGAGTCTAAATGTACTAAGAGCTTATATAGGATAGGGTGAGAATATTTAGAGTATGGTGGCGGTCCAGCAGTGGTGCATCAGACCCATATATGGAGGCCTTAATCCACGACATACTGGATGTAAATCTCAAAACAGAGACTTTTGGTACACGTCTCTCCACTCATTTTCCACCCCCTTCCCTGTTTTAATTATAAATAATGGCCACAGACCCCTGTCTCTTTAAAAATACATATTACCTAAACCTTTAAAATAAAGTTAAAGGTGTAGTTAGATGCTGTACTGTAGGTAAAGAAACACCAAGTCAGTGTCATTTCTTTACAATCAGGTAAAATAATCTCCCAAATATCTTTACTTTCCTCTTCCTCTTTCAGTTTGTAAGAATTTGCTTCTTGTGACTATTTGCTGTTTTCAAAGTATAGGCTGAGAGCAGGGAATGTATAATAACATTGTCTGGAACCGAAGCTAACTGGATGCATAAATATTAGAAGTGTTCACAGGTAACAAAGGAAAACAGCAAATCACAAAGATCAGCATATGGGGGCTCTGGGGATCTCCTCCAGGGTCTGTGAGCCTGTTGGGGACTGGCCCCTGGACCCAGGAGGATAGTGCATGTATGAGGAGTTAAAGAATATATATAGTATAGGCCTGTATATGTCCATATGACTTAGAATTAGACAACTTTTATTGTCATTTTGTATACACAAAGTTTATACAAAAGGAATTTTGTTTAATCACCATTGGTTTTGACTTTGACTCACATGGAAAGGATACCCGTTGCTCTTGAAACTTCTCTTTAAAGTTTACTTTGGTTGTCTGTTGTCTTCTTTTTTTGTTCTGTTCTCTGTTTTCTGTCCCTCTCACCTCTTACAGGTGGGGAAGCAGACTAGGAGTTACTGTTCCTTTTGTTTTGTCTTGTTTTCTCCCTTTTCATGCACTCTCTTTTATCTCTTTCTCTCTCCGCTTATTTTTCCATTCTCTTATTTTCTAACCTTCCTTTCCATCTCGATTGTTTACGATTTTATTCTCGGAATAATTTTCCAAAAATTTTCATATACCAGTACCAAGCAGAACCTTATGGCAAAAGTCGTAATGAACTGCTTGTAAAAGCTAATCTGTTGGGCTATCATCTAGCTCTGGGACATCTATTCCCAAAGCCATCTTGGCTAAACAGGACACCAAAAAGATCAGCATGTGGGACAACCGAAAGGTAAGATGTAACCCCCCGAAGACCACCATAACGCTAAGGTTCTGATTCTTCAAAGAATATAAAAATTTTTTTTTCCAAACACGTATAATTGCTACGACTCGCTGCTTCCAGCTGCTATTATATTTTAAACAGTGTTTATATGCATGTTTTTAGTTGCACAGCTTTATTTTCCATCTTACCATAAACAGGTCTGTCTTTTTATATTTTAACCTTAACCATAAAGAAATCCCAACTGTAGTTAAATACAGTCTGAAATAAGCTGTCGATTTATGAAGCATTTCTAGACCTAATCTACTTTTAGCTGTCATTTAACACATCAACAAAGTTAGAGGATAGAGTGTTGATTTCACAGCATGTACTTGTTACAGCAGTACAAGTGGGGTGCATATAGGAAATGTGCAAAGAAAGGAGCAAGGCAATTGTGCAAAACAAGAAGTAATAACAGATTAAAGGTAACTTGTGTACAACACATCAAACCATAAAGAGAAGCAGAAATATAAACAAATCAACCCAAAAAAAGGGGAAAAAATCTACATCATGTACATCATGTGCAGAGCAAAAGCAGAAGCATAGTTGAGAAGTAGGTGTTAAAAAACACAGCAGCAGGGTTTGACGCTTACCTTTAAAGTCCACCTCTCCGTTCCCATCCGTGTCGAATATGTCGATAACCCTCTGCACCAGAGGGTTCTGTTGCAGCTCCGGCAGAGACATGAATTCCTCGACGCTGAGCGAGCCCGAGTTATCTAGGTCGAGTTTCTTAAACCTCTTCCCTAGCCTCTTAATCTCATCAGCATCGACTGAACAAAGAGAAAAAGAAAAGAAGACAGAAGATCAGGATGAGGCGTTTCCTGTTGGACTAAAGATCTAGATTATCATCTTGGTTATCAAAGCTGTTAGAAGCAGGAACCTTAATGTCAGAACACGAAGAATAAGAATTAAACAACCAAAGTTGACCTGTAAGGCAACATTTTTCAAACATGTGAAACAAAAACTGAACTACACATTTATGCAAATGTTAAGAAAATGAAATGTTTAGATATTAGTCATAAACAGGGGAAAGCCAGCAGACCTGAAACTGACAGCTTCTAAATCAAAGAACCGCACAAACCAGAGGATGCCCTGCTCTGCTCTGAGCAACCATTAAAAAAAAAAAAAAAAAGGCAGTGGTAAAATAAAAGGTGGGGGAGCCAAAGAAAAAAGTACCTGAACTCTGAAAACTTACAGCCTTTGTGGTCGACTTGTGCAGCTTTATTAGATGGAGTTTGGATCTTTTGTTTCCCTGCCATGAGGAGAAACCCTCACGTCTAAGGCAGCTGCACTAAGCACTGAGCAAGGAGTAATCCAGAAGCAATAATACCATCCGTTGATAATTACTATATAAGCTCATTCAAACACAGTCACATGACCCGGCCGGCCAACCACAAACTATTAATTTATGAGCTTTAAGGTGGGGTCCTAAACTACATCTTTAAAAGAACGTTGTGGCTAATTTATGAGGCCTTCTGGTTCTGATCAGATTTACTGAACCAAGAAAACCAGGTTCAATAGTATGACGTGCTGCTGATAAGACATTTAAAACGCAAAACAAATCGATGCAAAAAAAGGATTAAAGTTCTGGTAGGTCAGGCAAAGTTTTTCCAAGCTCATTTCATCCCCATTATAATAGATGCCAGCTTTAAAACAACAACCCTGGCTCCGTATTCCTGGTGGAAACTGCGCAGATTGCATGGTTTTGGCTGCAACTGCTCCATCCGTTGTGATTTGAACCAAACCCATGAGGCTGGAATAGTATGACTCTGCAGTTTTTTTACATGATGCAACGCAAGGCAAGGAAAAAGATGGTTGTGCATGGTGTTCTGCGTTTCAGCACTCCAGCAGCCGAGCTACATCGGCTCGATGACTAATCTGCATGTGTTGGAGGAGAAGTGGAAGAAGGAGAGAGGGTGAGAAACACAGATTGAGAGGAAGAGACTATAACCGAGGCCAATACAGGCAAAACATTTCAAAGCATCATGTTTGGTTTTAACTAGGGATGTCCCGAACCTTTGATATATGAAAACGTTCCAATATAAGCTGTCAAAGGAAAATCTAAAGATGTCTTCCTGTATCTAAAAGTATCCATTTAAGCCATTGATTAATGAGAAATGGCTCAGTTGTTCTCATTCCTTAACTGTTTTTCTCAGTTCGAAAAATATCACTTCAAAAGTTTTCTAACAACAAAATAGGTAAGTATTGAAAGTTTGTATGATTTGTTCTGATATCAGGTCAATATTGGTAAATACTCAAATCTGCAACATCAAAATCGTATCGGAAATGTTAAAAGTTGTATGGAGACGTCCCTGGTTTAACATTATCCATCTTAAAACCATCACCTGCTCTATACACTAATGTCGACATTTGGAGACAAATATAAAAGTTTGCTAAATTGATGCTAAATTGACTTTTTTATTACCAAACTGCAATGACACTTCCAGTTGATTTTTTTAATCTTTTAACCCCAAGCATTAAGTTAGGCTTAAGGGTTCCATTGTTTTTATGGCCTTTAATGTTCTATTGTCCAGAGTAGATGGTTGGGTGGACTTTAAGGTTTCTAGCTCCCAAACTGATCTTTGAACTAGCTGTAACCCTCCTTTTATTTCTGGGGTATCAAGCTCATGTAAACATAATACCACCACCTAAAGGGCGGGAGGCCTTAAATGTAAAATGGCCAAAAATCAAGGGCCTTTTTTTTTTTTAGATTTGCAGACAAAACTGCAATTATAATTATTTGTTTCACAATTTGGGGTACTGATTCAAGTCTGTTAAATTATTTTGAAGAGGTAAAAAAATGAATGTGGCTTTATGATTAATAAAGAAAGACAACATCTTTTTTATTTATGACTCAGTTTAATTCACTGGACAATGTAATGCATTGCTGGCAAAGAGAGAGAGTTTGGATCAAGCTTGCATTTTACTTTTTGTTGCCCTGTCCAATTGATTAGATTCCCAACATAAACAGACCACTCTACTATGTTTAGAACTAAGCAGAGGTCATTCTCCTCAGATGGTCCCGTATCAATCAGCCTAGGGCATTGATGGCAGCAAAAGTTTATCCAACAAGTAAATTATATCAGTTCAATCAAAATTTGTTAAAGAGGGGCACTTGAGATGTTATACTCTTTCAGGCATCACATCCAAGTAGATTTTTGTGTTTGAGGAAAATATGCTTAGCATGGCTATTGTAGCATTAATACATAGGAACCTGATTGAAACCAAATAAGACAGAAGAAATTGCTAATTTTGTATATGGTAAAATAGGCATGTACAGCACTTACTATAACATTTACTTCAGTTTTATCTAAATATTATTTTTGGCATTTATTATCTCAACCTATAAAATGTTACAAAATTACTTGACAATATCACAAATTGTGGAAATAGGATTTAATCATTTTTGTTCACTTTTACACTGTAGAAATATTTTAAAGCTTGTTTTGGCACAAAGCTGCCATCAGTGGTATCAGCGTCTTGTTAATATTAAGAAACTGTTTATGATTGGTTAATGCCGGCAATATTGTAAAATTGTAAGGTATTGCCTGGATTGACCCTTTGGTGTTTTATCGTAATATTCTGAAAATTCAAAAGCAGTTTCCTTATTTTATTTTAAATGTTCTTATTTTAGTTCTTATCTTGTTCAGACCATGACCCTAAGTTGAATCCTCACTTTGCAGCCTGCGTCTTATCGCAGTCTCCAATAAAAGGCTTTTAAAGCAACAGTTTTTACATTTATGGCCTTGAGCAGGTAAATCTGTCACAATGTCCAGTAGCAGAAAATGGTGTCACCCGTCTTTCTTCTTTGCCTTAAAAATAATGTGGTAGCCTATGTGATAATGCATTCTGTTTAATGGCTCAAGGGTATGATGAATATCACTGAGGGGCATCGGGTTCACAAAACCTGAGGAGGAGAGATTAGCCTGGTTTACTGGTCTAACAATGTAATAGCTGAAAGCTACAGCGCAGCTATAAACAAGAGCCCCTCACTTAAATTAAGGCAGATATAAAGACAAAAAAAAAAAAAAAAGGATGTTTATTAACTGGTGATAAAAGAAAAATCTTTTCATAAAATTATAGAAACTAGATCTGTCTACCTTAGATGTAGGCCTACATGTTAAATGTATTAGGTTATTTTAGCTTGGTGAAAGTATTTCCCATTTCCTTTTGTGCATTTAGTAGCAATTCAAGAAACTTTAGCTCACAATTACTACTCTGTATCCAATTTCCATTAACTTTGCAGATTTAAAACATATTTATTAATAGCAGAAAGTCAGTAAATGAATTCAATTTGAAAGAGAAACAAATCCACAAACAAACAGAGGCTTTTAAAATGTGATATTTTGTCCCCTGAGGGCGTCCGTGTCCACTAGGAACGGTTATCTGAGCTGACCAACTGACTCTTCTTTTGACACAAAACACGGTCTAATCAGCAGCCTCCTGTTTTCCTGCTCACAGCAGATGACAGCAGCCAAGCCCGTACATGGAGTATCAGTGTTACAGATTTAGTATTGCAAATCAAAGCCATGTTCAGGGGAGCCTGCTGCATAGCTAAATGCGTCCTTTTCACGGCCTGATGTGAAATCTGTAACAGCTGAGTGATGCAAGCACCCAAATAACAGAAGGTATGGGGTTAAATCACACATTGAAGTAGAGAAAGATCTGTTCTATACAATCAAAATGATTTAACCCACCATTTTAAAATGGATTTTGTTATTTTCATTTGGACAATTTAATTAGAATAAATTCTGAACTTCCTTTTGGTGCACATACACGTGTGTGTTGATTTTAAAATAAGTGCTGCCCGTCTAAACGGTATGTTAAATTTCTGAAAAACTGACTGTGAAACACGTGGAAGCAAGTTGAGGAGAGGACCGGGACAAACTGGTCATGCTCAGATTTACTCATACAGGCGTCTTGTTTATAGACAAGAACTTTTCTTTAATAAAATATCCTGCAGGGTTTGTATCACATCACCCATTACTAATGCAGATAATAATCGTCTGCCTGGCAAAGAACTTAAGAACCCAATCCTGACAGTACCTTCTGCGCTAAAGTCCTCATTCTGAGCCAAACAGAATAGAGCAGTTAAAATAAATACCTATGCGTCCTCCATTTAGAAGAATGGGATTTTTTTGAATAATCTATAAGCAGAACTCAGTTAGCTCTTTATATATAATTGATAATTATTACTAAAACGCAATTATCAATACACTACCTAAAAAAACAAAAATGTTGCCATCAAAAAAGAAAGAGAAAGCTCAAAAACTTATATTAATTGGACCACATTTGCTTTAGCATTATTTCAATAAGCATCTGCACTTTCACAAGATTCATTCAACCCGGTGTCGCAAGAACTTCTCTCCAAAATCATGTCTTTCTGAAATATATTTGATGATACAGTTATTTACTTTTCTCCATTTGACCTTCTAAAACAGAAATCTTTTCCACGACCATGGGATGTGTCGTTCGACGTGATTATTTTAAGAATATATTGGGGTTAAATAACTTGTTGCCAACTGAGACATAATGGCTCATGCAGTAATTCTCCAAAGGGAGGCTGGTACTGATTTGCTTAGTTGCCGACTTTTTTGGGGGTAATTTCATAACTGCATGTGCTGCCACTCTACTGACAACACAGGTAACTATTACAGGCAATCATTGTTAAACCTACCATCAAAATGTTTTTACTCTTTAGGTACACTCAAAGAGGAACACAAAATAAGAACTATTTCTATTTATTCCAAACTCCTACTGTATTTTCAGTAGAACAATAACAGATTTTCTAAAAGGGTAAAACAATAACTATAAATAAAATTTATTCTTAATCCATGAAGGAATCAGTTTTTACATAACTTCCACCTGCTAAATGCTACTGCGTAATGGAGGCGAGATGTCCATAAAACACCCTGATGCTGTAATGGTAGTAAGCCTGACACCGTGTCCATATTTGGAGCTCCCGTTTTGAAATAAAGGGGGAGTACTTCCTGCTGTGCTGACAGAACCTGCTCATGAACCGTTTGTGTAACTCCCAAGACATCTCTAGCTTAAATTGTTTGTCTGGTAGCATTTTGGAAGTCCTGTGAAAACAGTGACTTAAGTTAACATTTGCTTTGGAGCTTCAAACCAGTACTGAAGGTTTATTTTTGAATGAGATTGAATTTCATTTGATCACTTTCATTATAGTTTAACATCTAAAATACCTATAAAAATAACCTGAATTGGATAATTCTCTGAAGAACAAAGATTACGTATAATCCTGGTAGGAAGTGATCTAATGTGGGTTCTACCGGTGGAAACAGAGCAGGGATCAATGCTTTCTGGTAACAAGAAGCTCTCTGAGCTAAACAAGCATTAATATAGAACTGGTCAAACCTGATCCTTTAAAAAAAGTTTTGATTATTGAAACCTTTACTCTGTCAAACAAAAGAAAGAGTGACTTTGGCGTCAGATGCAGGAGTTTGCCCTGCAACTGAAGGGTTGTTGGTTCGAGCCCTGGCTGTGGGTTTCAGTGTTGTTGTGTCCTTGAGCAAGACACTTAACCCACATTGCCTACTGATGGTGGTCAGACGGACCGGTGGCGCCACTGTATGGCAGCCTTGCATTAGTCATTGAGCCTTAATGCCAAGCCTCTGCAACCATCAAATCTGTCTCTGTGCGTAACCCGCCCCCCGCGCAGAGGCTATGCAACCGTCGTCGAGCACCTAAAAAAAATCCTGACTACGAGTCAGACTGTCTCAAACCCGCGCAGACCTCAAGCAGAATTGCGCAGACAGAAAGCAGCTGTGATTGGTCCTTGGTATGCCTTCCGGCTGTCTGTGTGGTCATCCTTCTCGATTTGGTTCCGGGACGCGCTATTTTTAAAAACCGAGAATCAACTACAATGGACAACTACGACGAAAGGTTAATCGAAGAGGTTCGCTTCATTAACACAACCTGTTCCTCTTCGATGTCTAGCAACTCTAGATCTATCTCCCTGACCGTGATATCTTGCAAATGCGCCATTGTTGTTTTGAAAGATAAACACTCCCACCGGCACCGCCGAATTTCTCGCGAGTTCTCCAATAGGTTCCCCTTTGCGCTTTGGTGGGAAACTCCTGTGCGTCCCTAGAAATTCCAGACCAACAGTGCAGAAGTATACCAGCAAAACTGGTTCGCAACCAGACCCAAGCGACATTTAATGTGTGCGGTTGCAGAAGTATAATCTGCTCTTTAGGGCAGCTGTAGCTACATTGTACCTTGGCACACTCAGTTTGTGAGTATGTGTGCAAGAATGTAGTGTAAAGAGCTTTGATCAAGTCACCTGACTTGAAAAAGTGTGTACAACTCATTTACCATGTATCACTATAGCCCTGCTGCTGATTTTTGCGTAAATGATGTTATAGCTGTGAACAACTGCACAAGCCATCTTTAAACAACTTCATACTCTCGTACTCGTCGTCTCCCGCTTTATCCAGAACCGGGTCGCGGTTTCACGACTTCATATTCTTGTGAAGTCTAAAGGAATCTTTTTATTTAGCATTATTTTTTTTTTATCAGCAGCTTTTATTTGAAGCTATTCCTGGGTCTATGTTGAAAGAGCCTGACAAGTTTAAGTGTCCCATCTGAATAATTTTCAGACAGAGACGGCAACAAAAAAATAAATATACATCCTATATAAAACAAAAACTATTATGCACATTGCATCAGTAGTTCACCTTCAGAAAATTGCTTTATTAGCATGCATGGCTGCTTTTTGTAAATCAGGCTGTCCGAAGGAAACTAGTCTGATCTAAATGAATGTTAGATGGCAACAAACGTACTATCATAGCTACAGCCTTAAACTGCAACACTATCCTCACTTCCGCTTCCTAGCTTGTAGTGAAAAAGTGTTCGCAGCTGACTTTTATTAATAAAGTTGTGTTCACACATTCTTGCAAGTCTGTGAAATGCAAGTTTGATAAGTCAGACAAATTGGGGCTTCTAGAGTTCATGTTTTATCTAATTGGTTTCTAAAAAGAAAACCTTTAAAACCTTTAACCCTTTTCTTAGTCTTTAATAAGAAAATATCTTTACCAATTTAAATAAGTTAAAATTAGTAGATTGTTGCCTTTTTTCTTAAGACATTTTAGCCCAAGATAAAACTGTTAGCTATTAAGGAACTTCTGAGCCGAATGGCCAGACCCCTTGTTGATGGTAGAAGTTGCCAAGAGTATGTGTATTATTCATGGTGGTAAAGACGGCAGCTTTCTAACAGAACAGGTCTCCTTCCTACAGGTCTGATGTCTGCCAGCATCAGAGAACCACATGGAGACTCTTCATAGGGTGAATATACTACAGCTAGGAGTTTTAAATGAGGGACATGGCTCTCTCTCATACAAGTAATGGTTAGCAATAAAAATGAAGCGATTCCTTGAACGAAGCTCTAAAAACTTTTTAAAAAGGTATATTCTGATTCAAGGCTTTGTCCATCCTATATAACTAAACATTTGAACCATCATGTTTAACAGCATATGTTTATTGCTTACATTTACTGCGATGAGGAAGACAAGAGACAACAGGAGAAAAGGACAAAGACCTGGTGGGCGTTCCAACTGGGACCATAAAAAAAAGAAGCTTTATACCAAACTGCTTAGCCCAATATCAGAGCATCATGAAAAACATTTTTTATGTGCTCTTCAGAAGAAATGTAAGTAGTTGGACAAACAATCAGATGTAGTGTCCCTGATCCAAACTGGAAAACAGACAGAAGTAGAAAATGTCAAATGAGGATCTGTAATAATGAAAACCACAGAATGAGCAGCTTAAAGCTCCAACATTTAAGAGGAAAGCATTCGTACAGAGATATCAGGATTTATGATCAGGTTTCATTTACATGTATTTTAAAAGAACAGATAATGTGTTTTGGATTATCGACAGACACGCCGTATTACTCTCTATATATAAGTTTGGATAAAACTTACTGCTTTGAGTGAGTTAATTAGCAGTTTTAGTAATTTAAACAATTAGAGATAATTATTTATTTACTAGATTAATCTAATCCCCTCAGCTCTATTTCATGTTACATTATTTATTTGCATCTTCCCCCCTCCCCCCTTTTGAACCATATTTTTGTGAATATCATAAACTTCTCTGCATATTTGAATTCCTTATTGTTCCACTTGGAACTGTTTATCAGTTCATGAAGCTTCCAGTGGACAGTGCTTTATGTAGGACATCTTTGGGACGACAACTGTCCTGCTCGTTTTGAGGGACAACAGGTGAAATCAGTTACCTACAGGACTAACACTGAATCAGGCATCAATTTAGATATAAACTGAACCAATGTTCAGAAAGAACTAATTTATGGTCAAGAATTGAGATCCAAACAATTCTGGCGCAACCTCACCAACAACCATTTAATTACTCAATAGGTTACACCCAAGTCTGAGTGTATTTCCATTTTAAATCTTTCTTAAATACAATGAAGGTTTCATATATGCAAAACCACAAACAGGAAAGAGCAGTGCACAAAAAGAATAGCTAAATACCGTGCTATTCTACACATTACAGAGCAACTAATAAAGAAAAGTAGCTAGCATGGCAGAGCTGAATAATTGTGGCTGGCTAAGAGAAAACTGAGAGCATTTTTGATTTAACTAAAACCAACTAATGCATCTAGGAAAACTTCCCCTACCGTATAACAAAGACTGAGTCCTATTAGGGTTGAAACTAAGACTACATCCTCAAAGCTGAATCAAAGTATCCGGATCAAAGTGTTTAAACCTGGAGGAGCCAGAATAGGCATTGTAATACCTATGCCACACCTCTAGGAAGCGCAGCAATGCTGCAACAGAAGTAAAGGAAGTAGAAGCAAGGAAGAAAGACTAAACAATGAACCCAGAAGAAAGCACGGATCAACAGAAAGGCTAAGATGTGCCAGTGTAAAATCCACAATAAATTCAATATTCTCTGATGTATAATATTTTCTAACAATCACAACTTTGAAGTACACCATTTTTTTGTGTCAGCACATGCTTATTAAGAAAGACGGGGTCTACGATAGCATGCATGTGCAAACATGTTTGAAACCGGTTCTACAGATTCGGATATCAAGACTTCAGTAGGAGATGGCTGAAAACCCATCCACTCTAGGAACTTCAGATGTGGTTACTTTTGGAGTCACTTCCTCTGGTTGACCAATAAACTCAAAAACAAGGATTCATCTTGACTGGTCCTAAGGGTGCCAGACAAAAGCAGTGAAGGTGAAAGAATTCAGACCTTCATTTGACCCTGTACGGTTAGACCAGGCCAAACAAAATCATGTTTCTGGGGCAGTATTGCTCCAGTATTGTGCTGATTGAAAGGTTAAAATAAGCATCAAGAAGTACAATCGATTCCATCAGGCTTTTGTTGCTCTATGTTAAAATGTAGTTTTGCACCAGCCACTTATCTCTAGTCCATAAGTGTGCCCAAAAAAAAGCAGTTGTGACCATGAATCATTTAAGGGTCTTGAATGGATTCAGACCAACATATTGGGGTCCAGAAACGACACATTGGCATGGTTAAGAGCATTCCAATGGTGTGGTGTGAAAGTACTGTATGGCTGTCCTCCAGCTCAAGGCAAAGAAAATATTAAAATGTGCTTCAATAGACAATTAAAAAACACACATGCACACAAAACAACTGCTAAAGCTACAAATGACTTCAAGGAAAAAAGAAACAAAAAAGGTAGATTATCTGAATTTTTAGAAAGCTGTGTTCTTGAAGAGAAGTCTGATGAAAATATGACAGCTAGATGTGAGAGCCAAGAAAGGTAGAGGTTGTGTGATTTTTTTTTTTGTCACAATGCCTGCTAAAAAAGAAAATCACAAATCAGAGGGGACTGAGAAGGAAGGGACTGCAACACTGAATACTTTAACAGTACACACGTAGACTGCAACTCTTTCCCTTAGTTTATACTAAGAATAAAGAAAATATTAAAGAATTGATCATGTAGAACAGACCCCATCGTTAATGGCATACCTCCGACAAAGACAGAATGCGTTTTGAAGAGAGACAAGGATGATGGTGTTGGGATGCTGAAAATTAAACTGTAAAAACTGCCAATTGCAACAGTTCCATGAAAAAAACTGATATGATTTTAGTGCAAGAGCTTTGATGCAAAATCCTATCTTTTATTTAAAAAAAGTTTAATTTAAGCTTAATCTATCATAAAACATTCTAATAATGGAAGAGATTTCATTTAGTAATGCAAAAGGTTTGCACTATCGCAGGCTCCTCGTACTGCTATGCTAATGAGCAGCTCTGAGGGACACCCGATGTAACTGTGAGATGATTATGATAATCTCATATAGTCTAACACAGAGCGCACACACACACTTTCATAAATGCTGTATGCACCCACAACAGTGTTACTAGGCAACGGGAAACCATTAGCCCCCAAGGTAGCCCACATCCACACAGATTCCACGCACACACACAGTGAAAAGAAACACTTAAATAATTGTTCAGGGGGGAATGCATGAAATACATACATATGTAGATGCCATCACCGCAGCCTGAAGCTTTTTCGTTGCTTTATTGCATAAGCGACAGCAACATGGGTAAGGCCCTGGGAAGTCGTCTGTAAACCTGTGTTAGAATGGCTGATCATTTACATCGTGAATCAGCAGGATCAATGCAGGTCTTTCTCAGCTGGCACACCTCAACCTTCTGTCCATATTATCCTTGTAACAGCCAAAAGGTAAAAAGCAGAACAAACGGCTTGAAAACCGATTTCCACCCTCCATGTTTGAATAATTATAAAAACCCAATGTTCCTGAAAGTGTCATTAATGATTGAGTCCTCCTAAGCATGCTAAGCCCTTAAACAGTTCACCCTGCACATTGATGGAGACATGTGACTCCATTAACGCAGCTAACCTCGATGGAGATGAGCGCTGTGAAGAGGAAGCTGAATTCAAGTTGCCGTGTTGCTGAAAATAACAGCCTTGTTGTAGATGGCTTTCCTAGCAGCCGAGATAAGGCATGAGGATGGGTAAACATGAGAAGGTTACATGCACAGCTCAGTAATTACATGGCTTCGACACATGACACTGAGCCAAATAGCATAATGGGGTTGGGTTGAGTATACGAGGGTGTAGTAGTAATACTGAAGGGAGGCAACTCTACCGGCTTGTTAGAGCACCTGGGAAAATTTCACTGTTGCAAATTAAAACTCAGGCTATCAGATTTATGTCACCACTTGTTTTCAATTCCAAATCCCTACCTAGTGCGAGTGCATTTTAATACGTTCAAACCATGGAAAGCAAAGCTCGAAATTGTCAGTAAAATTTGCTTTCAGAACTTCATTAAATCAAGTCATGCAAACTCTATAAAACTAATTTAAAACGAACACCAAACGCAGGTATTTGTGAGCATATTACCTTTATTTTGTGTGTAGTGATTAACAAAAGTAAAAGGTTAAGCTCATGCTGATTGGCATGTACCTTAGACCCAGTTTAAAAAGCTATGAGATCACCCTTTTTACTTTTAAATAAGTCGGCATTTATCTACATTAGTAATAAGCAATGCAAAAACTTATGTTCCAAAGTTGTACTTAAAAGATCAAGTAGTTGTGTATCGGAATGCCAGTCTATGAGTGCACACAAAACTGCATTTTCTACAAAAACAAGTTTAAACAAAATCTATTTTTTTTTTTTTTGCTTTGCTAAGGTCCTAGCATGGATAAGCACACAGTGTAATTTAAAAGCTTTAATGTCTGCATATGTCCAAGCTGCTGTTGAATGGGATTCCTACTGTCAGTGCACCGCTGGTGTACGGTGGTCTGAGCGGCTCCGACAGAAATAATATTTAAAGGCAGGATGGTATTCTGGATGACATGACTGCACTGAAGATGTTTTCAGGTAGACATTCTCATTTCAAAAAGGATTTAAACTACTTTTTACCCACTGATCACAGCAAATATAGCTGCCATTGTTACAGGCAAAGAAAGGATAGGGGAGCTCAGCAAAACACGCATCATAACCACTTTTTCCACTGCGCAGCCAGAGCAGCAAAAATGCTTCAGCCGTGTGTCAGAACTAAACTTGTACAAGGATAAAAAATGAAACAGCATGCAGGTTTTTGCTGCTCTTGCCACTTTAGGTGTGAATGTAGCATTACAGTGGCTAGCTTCCAGCCATGGCGTCCTGCACGAGCATTGGGAGGTCGATTCACTCATGTGTCAGTGTACGCACACAGGGGAGAGGGACAAGCAGACGACCCTGATTGACATGTCAGGAACCAATTGTGTATAACGGACCGTCTTTTGTGATTGGTTGGGGTTATTCATTGATTTCTCACTGCAGTTGTGACCATTTATATTAGTTTCACTGCTTGCTAAGTGACTGAGGAGATCTTTAAGCCACATAGTAAAAAAAAATGCATCAGATCTCCTACTGCACTTTTAAGAGACTCTAGAGTACATTAGAATGATGATGGCTGAAAAAAAATTTTAATTAAGTATTTATATCAGTTAACATTAATAATTACTAATTGCCATTTTCTTTATCCATTTGAAATTAAGGACCTAGAAAAAAAAAACTGAATTGAAATTGCAGTCATGATCTTATTTAAACACAGACTTAAAAAATTAGATCAGCCCAACCACATCTTGCATTCGAAAAATACACCAAAGCCCATGTTTAAAGTCAATTCTGACATCTTATATGAAAGCTCTTAAAAGAAAGTCCAAATGAGTAAAAATCTTCCCCTTGAGGCTTTACAAAACAATACAGATCACTAACGGGCAATGTTTTTTTTTTTATTGCAGATCTTAGTTGATATCAAAACACACTTCTAGTGACATACATATATGAAAACCAGCCAGGCTCTACAGTTAAAATGCTCTTAAGAGTTAAAAATAAAACCATATGACCAGTTTATGTTGGTCTGAGCAGGTTTGTGCAGAACAGACCGTGGATTTCAGAATCAGGCCATTTCTGAGGCTAAATAAAGCCTCTAACACATAAGCACACACCCTGTCACACTAACTAAGTCTTATCTCATGCAGGGCAGTGGTGACACCAGGCTGTATAACCTGGATTGTATACTACAGCTCCAGCACTTTGTGCATTAGGCTGATTGTGCCGACCGCTCTGATAACATACACTTTGCTTGGATAGACCAAACTAAAGACACAGCTGGACACAACATCGATGGTGTGTATTTATAGCCTTTCCGTCATTAGAAAACCCCCAACTCACCCCTCCATCAGAGGCTCACGCCTCCCCCCCTCACCCCCCCCGCCCTCAGGGAAACCCCTAGCAACAAGGAACTCCAACAAACTGCCTGCTGTTTATTTTTATTTTGGGTGGCCGCAGCCCGAGCTGCGGTGCAAGCTTGCTGCTGCATTTCTTTCAGAGCACCGTGCATTCAGGGGCCAGTGAGTGGGCATGCTTTTAAGCAAATGTGTGCTGAAAATGTGTGGAGGTGCGTCTTTTATGCCTAAATATGCATGCTATCACTAGTGGGCCATTAAATTCTGTTAGCAGTGCACTGCCAAAAGAAGGGCTTCAAAGATTTTACCTTTTCCACTATCAGTCAAATCAAGGTGATTAACAAAGACAATATTCATGTTTATCTGGTGGATCTCGATATACAGAGCCACTGAGCGTCTCGTGCCAAGTTTAGTTGGCATGGAGCAAACATTTACTGATGCAGGTCACTTTGAGAGCAGCAAGTTGCAGAAGGGTGAATTTCTTCAAGCAGCAGGCCAGAGCTAATGTCTTCACAGTCAGTGCCTGCCTGTCCGAGCATTTGAGAAGCTGAACAGCTGTTCAGTCAGTCGGATTACAGAGCCAGTGGAAGACTGATAAAATGAAAAAGACGAGAAGGATGGAATATCCAAGAAACAGGATTGAAACACAAGTAATTATTTTCTGAATGCCAGAAAGAATGTTATCTAGTAGTTTTACAAACAATTTGATGGATTCCTTTTATATGCATGTCTTAGATTTTGTCTACCACTCAAAGGCTACCCTTAAGCATCCATGCTTGACATTCAACATTTTCCTGATCAATCCGGGAAATACCAACACTAGGAGCAATTGCACTGAAGGCATGGGAGAAAGCTGGGCTTGGGATGAACAAAGACCAAAAACTATTTTAAAATGGGGGAGAGAAGAACCAACATAAGGAATAAAACTTTAAGCATTTCAGAGCACCGTCACGAGTCGCTTGAATCCAGCTCCCCCCAATGCGGCGGCCTAATCCGGGGGGATGCCTGGAAGGCCAGGCCGGCCAAGGTCCTGTCCCCCACTAAGTATGGACAGGCTAGAGTGTCGCTCTGTTCACAGACCTGCTCACTTTACAGAGGCATATCACTTTCAAAATGTTATTGCACACACACCGTCAAAAAGTATGCCCGATTTTGAACATTGGCGGGTTCCGCCATGTTGCCACCAGAAACTTCTACGCTTTCTGTCGCATTTGATGCGAGAGTGGAAAATAAATGTAATGTTGAAGGAAAATGATGCAGGGTGTTCAAATATGTAAAGGAAATAAAGGCTTTGCATAGATAAGGATTTTAGTTCACCAATCTTTGTAGAGCCATGTTTTGATTGAGATTTTTGTATCTAATCAATTATTAGAGTTTCATTGAAGCATTTTTACACATGCCTTGATTTAAACTACTCCATTGTCGCTCTAGTTTCAAAAATTCAAAATCAAAGTCTTTTCCAGTTGCCAACAAGTTTTCTTCAAGTACAGACACATCTTTAGCTACATCCATCCTATCAACCTTCCCTGTCCATAGTAAACTAAAGCATCCCCACACCATAATGCTTCCACTACCATAGGGTTTCATAATGCGGATGGTGTGGTCAGGATTTGAGCTCAATACAGAGTTCTGTGTAGGTAAAAAAGCTGTTTTAGGCAGATACCCATACCTCCAAAATGAAATCAGGTATCACTTCCACTACCAAAAGCTCTATAAAAATCAAGCAGCTAGGTATGTGGACCTTTTCTAGGCAGTACAGAAGCCGCATAGATTCTGCAGTCAGTGCAAACCTCCAGAATTTATGCAGTGTTCAGATCAGCGGAAGAACAGTGCAGTGGGAGCTTCGTGGATTAAGGTTTCCATGGCCGAGCAGCTGCAACCAAGCCATACATCACTGAGTGCGATCCAAATTTCGATGCTGTGCTGTAAAGCACACCTCCACTGGACTGGAGAGCAGTGGAGGCGCCTTCTCTGAAGTGATGAATTGAGCCTCTCCAGCTGTCAATCTTAAGGCCCAGTCAGAGTATGGCTGTTGCCAGAAAATAGTACTTATCTGACTGTACTTTTAAAATTACTTCATTTATTTAATGAGGACAGAGCATATTAATAAACAACAAACAACTTCTACATCTGCTAGATTGCGGAAAACTTGCTAATTTACATCCAGAGTGTAAGGTTTGGTGGAGGGGGATTATATTGTGGGGTTGGGTTTTTAAGACGCTGGGCTTGGTTCCAGTGACAGGAACTCTACATACTTCATAACAGGAGATTCTAGTCCTTTGCTCCCAGCCTTTCAGGAAGTTTGAAGATGTCCCCTCCTTCCGATATGACCATGCACCAGTTAACAAAGAAGGTCTAGGACGACATAAATGAGCGGCTTTGGTGTTTTTTTTAGGCCTTTCTTCTTGCCATTCCTCCATCAATGTATTCTCCCTGCTGAGCTGTTAATCTGCAAAACTCCTGCAGAGCTAATAAGCCTTTTTGCTACTGCTTTGATTAACGTTCTTATAGTCCATCCAATCAGTATAATTGAATTGCCATGTTTCTTTCCATTTTGAGATGATGCATTTAGAATTGCTTCATACAATATTAAAACCTCAGCTTCTTTGGTGTGACCATAATAGCATCAAATCACTTTTTAAGAGAACAAAGGACATTTACCCCCACCCCCTGCCTCCTACATACCTTTTAGAACCGTGTCACCAACTATCTGTGCATCCATCTTCAAAGCCCTGATTTAAAACTGATTATATATCGACCTCATCATTCATTTATACACACTGTTATAGTCCCCAAAGACCACCTACACTACAGAGGGACCAGTCACTGTCTCAGCGCTCATTAAACACATGCAGCAGTGGTGCTTTTTTAGGCTGGTTCTCCACATCCAGCTGTAGAAAGTATATTGTGCAGTATGACTGGTTTCAATGCAGGTCAGAAACATGGTCAAGAGAAGAGCAGAGACCATGTTAAAAGGTCCCCATAAATCCCTGAAACAGTTACATGGATGTGGCAGAAAGAGGAAGAGGAAGTAGGTGTCTGAAAATATTCAACTGACTGATAAGACCTGAAAGAAGAGTTGATGCCAGTTTTCACCAGAAGCTTATCCTAGAAAGCGAATATGTTCATCAGTACTACTGGTCCAAGGAAGGTCAGCTCCACCTCAACCGAATAAACCACAGAAGTTTGCGGGATGCTGTTTATAACAGTGACGAATACTGGAACCTTTCTGGCCTATAGCATAGTTGTAGTGCAGAAGAGCGATGAAGCATACACTGAAAAAAACAAAACAAACGCTACCTACAGAGAAGTATGGGGATGGTTAAGTGATCCTGAGCTTTTTGTAACCTTTCAAATATTGCATCCTGGCAGCATTAAATTGCTGTGCTGTGATTCTGTTCATCCTGCTGCTCTAGGCATCAGGAAATTTAGCAACACACAAAATGTCTTCTTTAGAATCTGAATCCAAGGCATCACCAGACATTTAAACTGCACAATGATCCCAGGAACTTCTCCATTCATCAGGTTTATATTTAGGATACCAGAGTTATCATCAGTCAGCTGACTTGATCCGATATCTCTCGTGCGATTTGATGGCGACACCAAACAAGTTCACTATGGTCAGTGAACAGAAGGCCTGTACCACAGGAGCTAAGCTAACGGATAACTTGGTACTGAAGATGAAGGTGTTGATTTATTTCAAGACTGCAGGTCTTTTAAAGTGGTATTTTTAGTTTAAAATTTCACTTTGTCTTGCTGGTTTATCTATTGATTGCAAACAGATAAGAATTTCCAAATGATAATTTGTCTGTCCAAAAATAATTGTAGGGTGCAACTGTAATTTAATGTATGGTTAGTTGGAGAAGGTAGCAGTCAAGCTAAGAAAAGAAAGATCATTTCAATTTCCTTTACTCTTTAATTCTACAATCCTAGCATCTTGTATAGCTCTCAATATTTTTACCCCATTTTTCTTTTTGGTTAATGAGAAATCCTGTTTCAATGAATAATTAAAACAGCTTCTGTATCCTGAAAGACAAGCACAGAATGTTGAATTTCTGTGCCACATTTTTACTAAGAAGAAAAAAAACAGAATAAGGGGGTAAAAAAGAACAACCGATACAGTACATGGATTGATGAGGGTGTGATATCAAAACAGGACTGCGTGAGTGATATCCAGGGTCATGATGATCAACAAAAAGGAATATTACTTTAGTGTATGTGCTTTGCTGATGTTGAGAGTGTAACAGAGTCTGCTGTGTGAAGTTATGTAACAACTGGAGTAGGCAAACACAGGAAGGTTGGCTTCCATATCTAAACAAAGAAAATGATATAACTGGGTGCAAAATTTTAGTTTTCCTTTCACAGGAAATTATTATGTGCTATTTAGACAGCACTTATATTTTGAAATTAATAATTAATTTACAGCTGCATGCAATCTGCACATATAAAAAAGTGCAAGAAATTTTGGCTTATAACTTAAATACTCTACATCCAGGCTCTTACTACCTGTGATGTATTAGGTGCTACAGAAAGCGATAAAAATAAGGGGAAGCAGAAAAGAAACAATATTTAACCATCTACATGTGTGATATCTGCTAGCAATAAAATTTCTGATAGATTTTTTTACAATTTTTTTTAAATTACCTGATCATTTAAATCCATAAAAGCTGTAAAAGAATTGGTTTAAATAAAAATCAAGACAATTAAATATAGAGTAAAAATACTTACAATGTGAGCACATCTCCAGGGGGTAACTGGCTTCATTTCCCTAGGAAATAAAGAAGAAATAGATTCAACCTTAAAATACTAAAATGTAGAATATGGCTTCCAACAATACATTTAACCAAATGAGCTTTCAAATGATGGATTTCAGACCTTAAATCCACCATTTTAACTTTGTCAGGTAATGATGTTTAATTGAGGTTCAGATAGCAGAAACCTCTGGAGAAACCAGACGCAATGCTTTTACAGTTCTACAGTGTCCTGGGATAACTAAATAAATACACAATTAACTTATAGAAAAGTGCAAACCAAATTTTTTTGTTGACAACAGTGTTTTTAAAGCTTTAAATGATGAGAATATATTGTACATTTTTTTTCTGTTTGTTATAGCTTAACTCAGGTTCCCTCAATTGTATATAAAATCTGAAAAGTTTACTTCAACTTTACTTCAACAGTTTAAGTTCAAGCAATAATACAATTCAGACAGAAAGACCCTACTTGCCATCAATTAATAATATTGCAAGGTCACAAAAACAATTTGTTTCATTGCTCAAGTTAGATCCACAAAAACAATTAATTTAAGCAAACTCTTTAAAATGCATTAATATTTCCAATATAAAAATAATGGAACTAAAGTTAAAAGCATTGACCTATAGTCAGCCATCTGGAGTTCAGAAGTTGAGTGTTAATATAAATGTAAAGGTCTAAACATTTGAATACGCCAAATAGAAAAGTTTAATAAAATCTAGATGTGTTTCAGTTAGTAGTGTGAAACTATGGAATAATTTTAATAATGATTTGATTTTAAACTGTGTGATTTGTTGAAGTGTAAACTGGTTTTGGGTGCAAGTTAAAAAGGCTTAAAGTGATATGTATGCATGTATTCTGTAGTAATAGTTGCATAGTTTTTTTTTTGTTATATCGGTCCTCAGGGACCCACTATCCAGCGCGCTTTGGGTCACTCCTCACTGCTGCACACCTGCCTCAAGGGATGGATAATTAACAGCATCTGAAAGATGCAGGACAATAGTAATAAAGGAGCAGGGTGGGGGAACCACTGCTGTAAAGAGATAAAGTCGTTGAGTAATACTGGATCAGGTTCAACGTTCACATCAGGTTCTCACTTCATCCAAAACAGCAGCATCAAATTAGATGGTTGGATCCCTTCTTAAGCTGCTGCCCCCGCGACCCGACCCCGGATAAGCGGAGGAAGATGGATGGATGGATGGATGGATGGATGGATGGATCGCTGGCAGGGTGATGCGGAATACGTTAGCCAATGAGCAAAGTGTTTTCCAAGGTGCTGGGATTGATGGGATGTGTTCTCCAAAGCCAAATGACAGCCGATCCTTTAGATCAGCTGGCCAGGAGTCCATTGCTACTTTAAGGAATTGACTATTTTTCAACTGCCAAATGTACAGCAAAAGTTTTAGCTTTTTTCAACCAGGTAGAAAATCAAAATTAAGTTTGTTTTTTTCTATCTTTTAAATTGCCAGCTACTGAGTCCAGCTGAGCAATATTTTGGTTAAATGAAAAAAAAAAAAAGGTTTGACTGACCATAAGCAGACCGGTAACAAAAAAAGTAAATGAATCAAATATAAAAATGGTATACTGCAGAACAGATCGGATGAAAAAGTCCCAGTTATGTCATGTGGTTTCATCTTGGTGCTGCAACAAAGAGGTAGGCTTGACACAGAAGTTGCGGTATTTTAAGAGCCACGAAGAGAAAGAGGCGACACGGGATTAACCGGGAGAGCGCCTTAGCATTTGACACCCTATCGGGAGAGCAGGGTCAGCCACTGGCGCAGACATCAGTGCTTGACATGTATATGGTTTTCCTCTGTGAAAGTGCTTCACGTTCGCTGGGATCAACCAGTTCAACACTGGGAGTTTTGAAGTAGCTCGACACGTCACAAACAGCACCACTAAGCTCCCATTTTGATATCTTGTTGTTGTTAATTGTGACAACTTTATTGATCTGAAGAGGCAAAAAGTCCTGGACTAAATACATCAAAATAGTCATTTGTTTTTACTTTTAAACTTCTGTCAAATTTGAGTGCTCATTAGACATGAAAGTAGGGAAGATTTAGCATTCCTAAGACTTTAATAATAAAATAAGTTGGTGCTGAAAAAAAAAACATAAAAAAGGTATTTTTATAAGGACATATAAACACTTATAAGCATGAGAAGTTTAGCATACTTCAGATGCAATTCAATAGCACTTTCATCTTAACCTAAAAACACAGATTAAATAAGCTTCAGTCATTTTACTACACCTCAGATATTCATTCTTGTTAAAGTGCTAACCCTGGGGTCACTGCAGGTAAAGAGTCTTAAGGAAAAGGAGATTTGGTTTGAGGGATTACAGCTTTATTGGCTGAGGTGCTAGTTCTGTTATGTTGCCATCAAGAAGTAACTTTTGTAATGTCTTCCTACTACAAATCGCTTGATGCATAGAAATAATGAAGGGAAAAAACAAACAAACAGAAACTAAACAAAGGGGAATATAGAGTTGTTTCTGGCATACATAGAGGGGAACAGATGCAGAAAGAGATGGGCTGGGTTGCTCATCAATAATGCATGCTTCATTCAGAATCAATTAGACCATTGCGCACAAAACACGTTTTGCATAATGAAGAGTCTGGCAAAGTGGCCGGTTCAGTAGCAACACTGCAGCCGACCCAAAAACCCGGCTAATTATAGACCTGCAGGACTCGTAACATGAAAGGCTATTACAGTGCATGCAGAGCTGCAGAGCTAAAGTACTTTCCTCAACCTTTGTATTCTTCTTTTGATAATCAAAAATATATTAGGAAATCCAGGACAACAAATGAAATAACTGAAAAGCAGGAGGTATACTCAAATAGATAAAAATGCAATTTAAAGCAAACACTTCATTGTAAAATGAACTGTCGGTTTGATTTTGAGCTTACAGTACTTTCATTTGATTCCTCCTTACATTAACATGCTCAGCAGCATATTGCAGTTTGCACAAAATGGTCTCCATTTCATTGTTGGGTGTTGATGGATCTGATCCAATGACCTTCCGGATGGTCTGGAAGCGCTTCACCTGACCCATCATCACAATAAAGAACACATGTAATAAACTCTTTTAATCCACACAAACAGGAACGAGTCTTTCAAATACGAGGACCTAAAGCTGGTATGAAAGACACATTTGAAAGCTAGTCTTACAAAAAAAAATATATAAAGCCATTTAAGTCAGATGAATAACTTTGGTATTGTGTATTTGGATTATTTTTACATTTATTCAACAAGCATCTATGATTCAGTTGATAAAGCGCGATCTATTTTCAGAACGTTTCTCATGCAAAACAAAAACATTTGTCTTTAACTATTTGTCATTTCCTTTCCTCACAGTGTCGGAAATGGTATTGAGAACCGAAAAGTTTGCAGGGTATCGATATTGAGTTTGAGATTTTAGTATAACCTGGTATAACCATAGAATAACCTGATGCACTTTCTATGAATTTTGCATCAAAATAAATCTAACATACATAAAAATTAAGTTTATCTTAATTCAAAACATGCATAAAAAAAACAAAGAAAAATCTGAGGTTTTAATCTAAATATTTGCAAAACCAAATTTAGAAATGATAAGAATTAAGAGAGAACTTAAAAAAAATCCATATCTAATGAAAAATTATATTGAGGTTCTTCATTAAAGCGATACATTTTTAAAAACTATGATATTTCTAAACTGGTGGAGAATAAAACTATAAATTTACGGAATATATATTAAAAAAATGGTTTTATACATATTAAAGGATCTAAACAGTAGGCTAGCATCAAACAGACGATGACGGGTCCCCTAACGGTTAGCATTAGTAGATCTGACAAATGATTGGCAAACAGTGCAGAGCGGGCGAGTGTGCCATTTACCAGCCGGGAGAAATTTAACTTTTAACAATCAACTTTAAAGAAAAATAACTTTCTGTTGATGGTTTAATTGTTACATCCCTAAATGATCGGAGTAGTCCATTTGGAAAAATACAAAAAACCTGAAATCAAAATGCTGTTTCCAGGAAACTAAAGTTCTTGTCTTTATGAGCAGCTACATACTCTAGCATTATGAAATAAGATTATGCTTACATCCTGTAACCAAAGTTTTATTTTTTTTTTTCCATTTAATTATTAATTAAGAGCAAAGACTAAAGAGCAGCTGAAGATAATAGTTACTGGAATGCCTGTTTTGGTGTTTTTTTTGCCAGAGTGGGGGTGCCTTCACTTAAACCATCCCTTCTCTCTGTTACAGCATGTATGTGGGATTTTTCACTGTGCCTTGCAGAACTGCTCCAGCTTTAGGAGTCAAAGGAAAATATGAAAATAATTAGCTAAATCTGAGCTGGCTGAAGGAACTCCAGCAGAGCTAATCCTCTCAGCCATTTCCTACTCCAAGTCACGCCTTTCTACAAAAGGTTTTAAAGGCCTCTAAATACCATAAAACCAAACACTGCTAGAACCTTCTTACTAGCTAGTTTCCCTTTCAACAGTTTAGTTTTTTTTATCCAAAAGAGGGCATGGGAGCTTAAATTAAAGTATAAACGGTGGTTTCCTCATTATTTTTGATCTGAAAGTGTTTTTTTTTTCCAACAAAAGGCTGGAGATGGAGAGTTAATCCAGTCAATCTCCAGCAATCCCCCATAAATGTAATTGAGGTTTTTATATCCAGCCCCATTATTTCTTATCAACTGTGCATTTTTCATACATCTACAAGACATCGTCTGGCTGTAACCAAATATCTCAAAACCAGGTTTTTAATTGTAGTTCCTACAGTTCTAAAGGTAGAATGGCAGCGATATAGATATTTTGGTTATTAGGCTCGTTTTCTGTGAAACTAGCTCCCAGTTCATATACAATACAGGAGGAGCTGCTGCTGCAACCAGCTGGGTTTCCTCACATTTAATCACCCAATTTAAAGAAAGAAATTTAGTTTGTCCAGATTGATTGATTATCAGAATCAAAATGCAATGGGTTCGACTTATTAGATTTTTTCCTCTAGTAATGATTTCGCTCTGTTGTAAAGGTCTTTGCTAATATATTTGTTTTGAGTTGTATAATTATGCACTTTGATCTTCACTAATATAAAAAGTGAAACTAAAAAGATACTTGGACAATGGTTTCCACTAAACATCCACTTTGTTTTGGATGTCATATCTCCATACTTATTGTCTTGGTTTATAAATCTAAATTAACTGGCTTCATTTATTGAGGGCAGGTGTTACACACAAAAATAGAGAAAATAGAATATCTTAACTAGTTACCTTCATTTTTTCTAGCGTAATAACTGGAGAGATTTAAATTTATAATACAATATTTTAGATTTGGCTTAAAAACACCTAGAGTCATCCAGATTATATAGATTGGCCAAATTATTCATGTTTCAGCAAAACCTGAACTTTTTCTGTTGCAGTAAAGTAAAAACAAGCGGCTGCTCACATATCAGCCTTATTTTTTTCTCCAAAACAGCTTCATTGTAGACGACGTCAGTTTGATCCACTTCCCCTAGTTCTTTATGCAAACAGGCAATAGTTTGACTTTAAAATATATTTCAATGCCACATTTTGTATAAAATTAGGAACCAGCTTATACGGTTCTCATAATGGAGCACTGACTTTATGGAGTTTGAGTTCACAGACATCATTGTTGGCAGGAAACCATTGTTTCATTAACAATGATCTTTGCCTGGATGCAGTACGAGTTCATCCTATGATGTCATTCTGTTGTTTTTTTTATTTATGTGAGACAAAAAGAAAAAAAAATCATTGGCCTTCATGTCATCAACATCATTGATCTCTGTTAACAACAGGGCTGCTTCATACTAGCAAAACACCCAGTTACAACATTATTATTAAAGCATGAAAATGTGAGTTGAAATTAATCTGCTTTCCTGCCTTTTTTTGTTTGCCATCATCATTTCTACTTTTCTTGGGGTTATGCATATTAAACATCAACATCTATACCATCAACATATAAAATTAATGCCATGAAAGCTGGAAAAAAGTAGATATTGGACATAATGAGATAAGGACTGCAGCTAACAATTATTTTGCAAATTCATTAATCTGTCGATTATTTTTTTCGATTAATAATCAGATAGCCAAAGGTTCCTTAAAGACTTTTTATGAAATTAAACCAAGTGAAAATAAAGCTTTTCCACCTGAGGAGAGCTTGATAGAACATATTGACAGGCGAGAAAGACTTATCTTAAAAGCAAAATGTTTACACATTTTTTACAATCTTGGTATAATTGCTGCTTTAAGTGGGTTGCTCTGTCAGCTAGAGTTTCTATACGGCAGTTAACGATTAATCGATTACTAAATTAGTTGACGATTATTTCGATAATCGGTTAATCACGATTAATTGTTTCAGCCCTAAATGAGATAGCAACGACAACTGTGATTCATTATATTGAACAGCTCAAGATTCCATGAAGGTATTCTCATGTTCTCTTCCAAGTGAATCGGTGGGACTTCTACCTTCTTTAAAGGAGAAGTTCGTTTTTTTACACTTTAAGCCCATTTTCTGTAGTGTCCAGGATGAAATCGAATGATCGACACCAAAATTTTGACAATTGCACCTGTCTCTGCTTTTTGGCTCATTTAGAATCCCCCCCTGGCTGCTCCAGAATGGCTTGCATAGAGCATGTCCGATAATGTCCTTAAAACAACCTTAAACGTTCTTTTTTTTAAATATGCTACTCACCGGGTCGTCAGCGCTGTTCAATGACGTTCCAAAAAAAGTTTCGTAAAGAAAAAACGTTCCTGTAGTGTTTTATTTAGCATTTTGTAAATCCCATTGAGTTCTGTAGGAATAGTCAATATTCCGCTGCCACCGGAAACGGAAATGGGGCCTGTTTACACAGTTGTAGTCTTTTCGCTTCACTCTGTGTACTCCGACGTCGAGAATCAAGAATCCACCTTTCGTATTCCATTTTCAGAGTCTTTTAAAGTGTTTAACAGAGACGTTAGCACCACGACGTCGGAGTACACAGAGTGAAGCGAAAAGACAACAACTGTGTAAACAGGCCCCATTTCTGTTTCCGGTGGCAGCGGAATATTGACTATTCCTACAGAACTCAATGGGATCTACAAAATGCTAAATAAAACACTACAGGAACGTTTTTTCTTTACGAAACTTTTTTTAGAACGTCATTGAACAGCGCTGACGACCCGGTGAGTAGCATATTTAAAAAAAAGTACGTTTAAGGTTGTTTTAAGGACATTATCGGACATGCTCTATGCTAGCCATTCTAAAGCAGCCAGGGGGTGATTCTGCATGAGCCAAAAAGCAGAGACAGGAGCAATTGTCAAACTTTTGGTGTCGATCATTCGATTTCATCCTGGACACTACAGAAAATGGGCTAAAAGTGTAAAAAACCGAATTTCTCCTTTAAGAGAAGCCCAGTCATCACCCGTGACTTCATGAATTCCTACAACTGTAGCTCACTCTGGTTGCACACAAAGGTTTTCCAATTAAATGACGACAGTGTATCTGTGTTTTACACTTCACTTTTGTTCCATTTTTTTGGTGAACTTAAGCGTTTTTCTGTATCTACCAAAAAAGAAACAAAATGACTGGCGATACGATATCAATATTGGAAGTAATAGAGCCATGCAAGTCTGTGTTGCTACAGTGGTCTAACAAGAAGGAGGAAATAAATCAAATCAGACAAAAAGAGAGGTAAGAAGACTGACGCTCTGAATCAAATCTCAAAGTGGGTGTTCACTGAAGCAGGAGCTAAAGGCAAAGTTGAAAGGTGTGGGAGTAAGCACTGCCTGCTGATGGCAACGGCGTACAATAATGTTTATGTCTGTTGAAATGCTTTCCAGGCTCAAAAAAACCCAAGTACACCATCATGCTTGGTGTGTACGACTGTATTTAACACAAACATACGGCTTTTGGTGTTTTTTCAAAGGCAGAGTTCATGACTTGGCCCCTTTTCTGGAAAGCAATACAAGCATAACAGGTTTATATATTGGCTGTACACCTTCAGCTTGATTGGATCTAATCTGAAACTTGAGAAAGAGGACTGAAGCTTATGCTGTTTTCAAATTATGTGTATGAAAAGAGTTCCTTCAATGGTTCTTTGACAGAGCAACCAATCAGTGTTTACACACAGCAATCAAAATTCATGCTGCCAGCATAACTAGGTCACTGATTTTAGGCACATGTTCCAGGCTGCTTTCTCTCTCCTGGCCTAGTGACCGACCCTGGGACTATTTCCTAACAGTACAGGACATTTATTCTTAAACGGAAGCAAAGCAGGACAAGTTCAGAGACGGCTTATCAGAGGGATCTAAGAGCATTATGTCACCACCGCTGTCATAAAAGAGCAAAGTCGAGATATGAATCAGATCACCTGCTGACTAATCCACTGCCTGGAGTCGATCACATTCTGCAGAATCCCTTAGTTTAAGAGTTACTTACAACAATATTTTTTATCTTATCAAAAAAATAAATAAACATAAAAAGAAAATGAACTCTGCATTAGTCACACTAGCATCTGCCACTCACACCAGAGGATCTTCTCAGAGCATCCAGGGTATCCCCTGGCTGATTCACCTTTTAAAATAATGTGCTAACCACGCCTAACAGGCACATCGATTGCCTCGAAGACATTAGAGCAGCGCATTAACAAACCCAGAAAATGAAATAATTTCAATCTGCAAACGCTGATGAATGAGATAGCAAAGGAAATATGGAGGGATTAAGTTTCACCAAAGTAAAACAAAAAATAGTACAGGTATTTACTTTTATCCAATGAAGGGAAGATTTGGCAGAAGCTTTATGCCAAAGGGAGGTGGAGTCATAAACCACCAATAACACCTCAGCACAGGTAGTTCATCAACATAGTCAACGATGTCAACAAACAACCGTGGACGCAGCATCATATCTACAGACCTAATAAAATTATTTATAACTGCCATGCACTACAGGAAGTGGGTGGGACATTAACGTCTCTTTATCTGCCGGCAAGTTAAATACAATCTGAGCAAAAGGTAGTTCTCCCATGGTGCAACCTTCAGGGCAGGTATGTTTGAGAAAGAGGAAGGTGACAATTTTTTCTACACCTTATTTCTCAACATCATCACAAATGATGAGATCGCTAACCTCAACCGCGGATAGTTTCTGTAAAAGCCATGAAAATACGAACAAGGTCGACACATCAACAGTGTAAAAATCTTACTGGTTTTCTGCGGCTGCTCGGTGAAACATTTACAGTTAAACTGGGAAATATTTTAGTAGGAAGAATAAACAGATGAATGAGACAGACCTGAGGCTGACATCTAAAAAAAACTTTGGAATATTTATTCTTAAAATCCCCCAAACATAGACTCAGTTATTATACTATAAACAGATTTTATTGAAATGTTAGTTGATGTTATTTTGAAATGTGTGATAAAACCAAATGTCTTTAATTGAATATGATTCAGTCAAAATTAAATACTTTTGTAGCTCAGTATTTGACTCTCTGTTAGATGATCTAGATGCCAGATAAAAGGTGTAAAAATGAAAACTATAAACTAGGGCTGATCCAATATTGTCATTGGAAATTGATCAAATATCAGCCGAAAAATTAATAGTGGAATATATCAACATGCCTTTAAAATCTACTATATTAGAACACTCATTGAATCAATTTGCTTCTATCCACTTTTGTTTAAAGTTTGTCATTTTATGCTAATAAGAAAAGGGTCCGTTGTTTCTCATACCTAATGTTGTTGACTACTGTTCTCTGTTTGAGAAAGATTACTTGATCAAACATTTTCTATTATTATTCACTAAAATATAAGCAATAAAAATATGAATGATTCTGTTATCTTTAAATATTCAAAGCTGTAAAGCAGTACTGTATCAGAAATTAAAAGGTTGTATCAGGAACCCGCCGGTTTGACTTTGGTATTGAACCAGTGGGCAGTGGTGGCCTAGTGGTTAGAGCATAGAGCTTGGAATTCTAAGGTTCTGAGTTCAAGTCCCACTCCCATAGACTTTCACTCTGGCTCCATTAGCAAGACCATTAACCCCACACTGCTCCCTGGGGGCCCCACAATGGCAGCCCACAGAGGTAAAGTTCTCCAATGTAAGATCAATAAAGTTCAATTATATTGAGCTACTTTCCAGAAGGAGCTAAAGGAATTATTAATCTTAGAATTGTTTAACAATTATATGAAAGCTCATACTCCAAACCTGTCAGTTTTTAACCTGTGTGATTGTTTTTTATATACCAACCAAATGTTGTGTTCTTATTTTTAAGGCATTTAATGAATAGAGGAAAAAAAAAAAACATTTATGTATTTCACATGACTATGTGAGATTTGAGCCAATTAAAAAATATTTGGTACCTAACCTAAAAAAACTCCTGCAGATAAATTAATTAAAAACGAAATGTCCGGTGCCCTACCTGATCGCAATTATCAGTTAGACCATTTCTGTTGGCCTACATTCAATTCGAAACCATTTTTTTAAATAAGCAATCTCCTTATTTACACATTATTACACAGTCATTATCGTCTTCTCTTAAATATCTTGCAGCATTTTTTGGGTTGACGTCATGTTGGGAAAACAATTACACTTTTTGTTTTTTTTTAAATGACATATCTTTATTACGCTCTGGATCACGATGCATTAGATCGGAGGTCTTCAACAGAGGGTCCACGGAGGTACTGCATGGGGGTCATGAAAGTTTTGGTTGATTAGACTTTTTTTTTTATATTCCCACCTGCAATTTTTCACTAATTGAAATGTCTTTGAATACACATTAACATGAATTCAACACACTGTTATAAAAAGATAAATGGAGGCAGAAGATGTCTTTCAGTCATCAATGCCAGTGGCGGTTCTAGACCAAATGTTCAAGGGGGTCAGGAGGGGGCCAATGTGTTTTCATGGGGGAACAGAAAAGCATGATATAAAAAAATAAAAAAAAAACTGGGCAAGGGATTTAAATATATTGAGATAGCTGCATGAAGTGAAATTTATATTCAATTAGGTTTAATTAAAATTCTTTTTTCTTATTAGGTCCATAAGCATTCATAATCTTACATATTTTTGACTTAATTCAAGTTAAAATGACAAGTTTCTGTAAATTCTGAATTAAAACTCAAGAAAAACTGATAAATTCAGCCGTAAAAATTAGAGCAACTTGTTTAGAAAAAAAACATTTAGCAGATGAAAACTGGGATCCTATCTCATTAGCACTAAAACTATCACCTTATTGTTTTTAAATAATTAGTAAAACAGAATTAGTAAAGAAAAAAAATGAAATAGATCCAAAGAACTTATCAGTAACCATGTCTGTTCCAGCACATATCATCATTAAGATTTCTTTGAGTATTATGTCTTCAGTACAGGGACACTGGCCCCTGTTGGGCCCCGTCTAGAACCGCCCATGATCAATACACACACATTTGATCTTTCAAGCAGGGCACATTTCATTCACAACACCTGTCACATCAATGAGGAATCAGAATCCGAAATACCTTAACAATCCCAGGGCCAAATTACTTTCTTTACAGGATTCTATCTGTAATAGAGAGACTATAGGACCAGTTTGGTTTAACCAAATTTCAAACACCATCTACAAATAGGGGGGCCATCAGTTTGTGGGCCCTTGGCCTGGAAAACGTTTTAAGACCCCTGCCTTAGATGATGCAAATGAGCTCAGGTATGCAGATTGATCGCCTGATAGTTACTACAACAAGGCAGTGTGTGGCAGTGTAGCAATGCTATGGCCTGCTGTATCAGCTTCCCCCCTCCAAAAAAAAAAACGTAATTGATTTTAAAACGCCTTCAGCTTAACATTCGAAGCATATGCAGCGTGATTATACAATGCAGCAACTCCACACACAGAGTCGTGCTTCCTATATGTACAGAAATATTGGTCATTATTAAGGCTACAGGAGTAGTCGGTGCATTTTCCTGCTAGGTGGGTCAGAATTAACCGCTAACCCAGATCTAACAAGCGTGTATTTTTGTCACTAAAACTAATTTACGAGGCCCTGGCTGCTAATAAGAGCGTGGGCTATGTAGAGAAGGGATGAGAAATATCTGGGCCACAAGCTGCAGGCTACTGTCAGCAGAGCCCTGGGGTATTGGAGCCAAAGGTGGGGAAGAAAAGCGTTTCCTCCTCGCCAAAGCTCGACGTTTCTCGACCGTTTCACTAAAAGCGAAACACTCATGGCGGAAAAGAAGCTCTGAAAACGACACATTATTCGACACATTAGACCGCAGGCCCGCCAACTGGTGTGTTTACCAGTCGGCGGAGGCTGAAAATAGGAGCCGTTGCTTCTGCTGCTTACCATCTTGCGGGTCGGATGATGAAATCCAGGCGATGTGAACGGAAAAGCAGGAAGAGTCAGCGGGCCGCCGAGCTGAGGGGGGGAACGGTACCAAAAAAAAAAAACCAACAACACGGTAGTGGTGCCTCTTCTGAGGTCTAGTCCTGGATTTGTACCCAGCTTTCAGGCTCTCCTCGCTGTCTCTCTCCGTAACCGAGGCTTTCACTGCAGTGGCGAAGGGAGTGAGAGCCGCTGGGAGGGGACAGTAAGCGGAGGAGGAGGTTCGGTTTGACAAGCAGGCGGTGGCAGAGGGGCGGAGGGAGACAGCCAACGGGAGGGGGAGGTGCGGCAGTACTGTAGATTCGAGTTCTACGTCTGTTTTTTTAAAGTCATGCATAAAGCAGTCCAGTGCTTTAGTGCCACCTGGTGGTTGAATTCACACATCACAGAGAGAAATATAAATATTACAACTGAGGTGCCTTTTATATTTATTTTAATTGCTTCTATCTATCTATCTATCTATCTATCTATCTATCTATCTATCTATCTATCTATCTATCTATCTATCTATCTATCTATCTGAGATAGATCTATCTGAGACTGATAGAAACCCCTGGTCCCCACTCTAGGTGTATCCCTAGATAGCAGCCTGCAGGAAGATAGTCTATTCCTTTTATTTTTTTATTTTTGGAAAGTGCATTATCAAGAAAAAAAAAATTCTGAAAGGTTTTAACAAATGTTATCCAGGAAGCTTTTTCAATTCCGAATGTCTGGAGTAGCCTTGAGTTCGAGGTTTGATACAGTAGACCATCAAACCCTTGTTTTTGTTTTATGGGCTACTGAATAAAACCTCAAACTTAACGCTATTTCGGACATTTTGAATTGAAAAAGTTTCCTGGATAGGAAGCGAAACATCATCAAACTTGGAAACCAAGTCCAGTGGATTGTTTTTATTTTTTATTTTTTGAATGACTATGACTTGGATGACTGAGATTCTTCACCAGCATATTTGTATTGGTTTCTTTATTTCTTTTGCTTGATTGTCAAATTTGGAGATTAACATTTCAACTCATATTTCAAAAAGGTTTTAACTAGACTTTATAACAACGTTAGAAGATATAAATAAATATAAACAAATTTCACTTTGTGTTTCATTACTCCTCACTTTAATTCATATGGGGAAAAAAAGTAAGATATTGTTTCACCTTTAGAATCAAAACAGTTCTAGGCAGACATTCCTCAACCGTTTCAGTGTTTGTTTAACCTCTTGATGCCTGACTGACCAGTTTCTTTCTTGTATTTTTATTTATCACCTTTTTCACAGAGTGTTGTTGTATACAATCAAGACAACATGATTTAGAGCTCAGCCAGGTTTAAATATAAGGAATTTTCCTTCAGGTTTGATTCTTAAACAATTTAAACAGACAAAATAATAAAACAATGTACAAGAATGATCAATTTGAAAGCACTAATCCATCTATTTTACTTTAAATGTTAAGTAAAAATTGTCTGTCTACCCTACCCAGTCACAAGTGGAAACACTTGACACTTAAACATTAGTGTCAAACATTAGTGTTAAACATTAGTGCTTCTTAACCTGAATACCCTAACCTCTATAATGCCTGCCATTTATAAATGCCTGTTAAGGTGGAACAGGATTTAAAATGATGCAGGATTGTCTTATTTTTTACATCCTAAAAACTTGCCTACTATTATATGAATTAATACTTTTCAGGGTTACAGTATGCATCAATCATAATCTGAGCTTCAAATCAATCAACACTTTAATTCCTTCCAGCTAAAAAAAATATTGAAATATCTTTAAAGTAGATTTCATCTCATTTCTGTTTGCAGTGTTTTATATTATTTCAGTTACTCAAATGCTAATGGTAATTCTATTTAAATGACTTGCTTTAGCAATGAAAAGGCATAATTTAGCATTTAACCATGAAAAGAAAAAAAAAAACAGAATGCTTCAATAAAGAAAACAGATGCAAAAAAATGAGTTTTCATTTTATTATAATGACATAATAAACACCACTTTCACAGAAGGAAAGACTTATAAAGACCACCAGAAGAGCATATTGCACAATTCTGTCATTTTGTTCTTGATTCTTGATTGTCTGCATAGATCAATTTCACTGAGAATTGTCAGGGGGAAAAAAACACACGGGATGAAAACAATCAAGGGCTTTTTGTACAAAAATTCAGGGGGGTTTTTTGTTTGTTTTTTACAATATCACAAGAAATATAAAAAGAAAAACAGCCAATAAATAGGTTTATTTAAAGTTGGAAAATTCCAAGAACATATTTTATTTTTCTTTGTCACAGAAACAAAGCCAAGTATTTTCAGGAGAGGTAGAGAGGACAAACACGCTGTAGACAAGAACACTTCTGCACATTAAGCTAGAACACATACGTTTAGAACCTCATTTCACATTCATATAGTGACACATAACATATGTTATAACTGATTAATTAGACTTTGGTCCATAGGGCAGCAATAACAAAAACCAAACAACAAAAAATGAACACGTGTCCATATATCTGTCTATTGTCTTCCACTTATATAAGAACAGGGTGAACCTGGTTCAGCTTGAGAACCCAGACCTTGATCTCTCCAGCAATATTATTCTCCAAGCCGTGCTTTGGGAGAATCCTGGGAGAACCCTGGCCTAGCAGAGTTCTTCACAACTGGTCCTCACAACAGCTGTCTTGCATGTTTTTTCCCTTATGCCACATTCCTGAGTAAAATATTATGGATATATACTGTAATGGGTGGATAACAGGCTTCTGGAGAAGAGAGGATGTAATCCAATCCTTTAATTCAGGTTTGCAAGAGCAGTGGGCCCTGAAGACAGCAATGTAGAGGAAAAAAAGAGGAGCCATGGCCTCAACCATAGGGGAACTGACCCTATCCTATGTTCCGGATTGCTGCAGTGAATGCTAAACGTTATGTTTTAAGGACACAAGGAGAACCATATTCAGATAGAATAGATATTTCCCCCAAGTTTGCAAACCACACGTCTTTTTTATGCATGAACATTGTGTCCCTGAACTCAAGAACCAGTAGAAGGGCAGCTCTGGCTTAATCCGACCATATCTGGAAACATGATCAACTCTTGTTTTTTTTTAGTTATCCTAACCCATCATGACCCACTACATACCTTGAGTGTAGAGCTGAAACAATTCATCGCAATTAATGGATTACTTAAATAATCTTCAACTAATTCAGTAATCGGTTAATTGTTATTTGGAGTATAGAGACTCTAAAATATGCCTTTAGTTGACAGAGCAACCCACTTAGAACAGTAATTATATCAATATTGTAAAAAAAACATAAAACATTTTGCATTTAAGAATAAAAAAGTTTTTCTTTAGTCAATATGCTCTATCTAGAACTCCTTAAGTGGAACATTTTTTGTTTCACCTGGTTTAATTTAATAAAGAATCTTTTTTAAGGAAACTTTGGCTATCTGACTATTAATTGAAAAAATAATCGACTGATTAATCAATTTCCAAAATAATCTATAGTTGCAGCCCCACATGCGAGACACAATTAATCCTCCAAAGATCCTTGGTCTCTATTCCACACATTTGGATTAGCCAACCAATTTCCCATTAACCCAACAGCCAGTGCTCAAATGGATGGACAGTAGATGGGGGTGTCCTTTTGTAACCTCCTAAAGTAAGCTTTCCAGAAATAGAGGCTAAGAAATAGAGTCCCTCTATTTACTTAAAAGCACAGTAAGAAAAATGTATCTCAGCTCCACACTAAAGGTTTCCTTCCGTATATGGGGACAAAATCTCCTAATCTGTTGGTGAAATGCTACCAAGGAACTTTCTGAACACAGCAATCATTTTATGGCATTTCCTCTAAATCCCTGCAGGTTTATGTTATAGAACATTTTTTAACTCCCAGCCCTTAACGGCATTGATTCAAAGCAGCCACATTTTATTTTGTGAACTTTACAAGGGGTTTTGATAAAGTAACAATTTCCAATTATTTCTTCCTCTTTTTCTTTATCTTTTTATTTTCTTACAAAATGCTAGCACTGCATTTATACATCTTTTGGAATCACCTTGTCGGTACTTAAGTTCTATGATTTCATACTGTAATCATATATTTAATATTATGCTCAGATTTAGCTAATTAAAATATGTTAAAAAATATTTTTATTTTAATAGAATGCTAGCAACAAATGGTCTAGTTTACAAATAATTTACGCTACACTGTAGGAAAAAAAAGTTGAAATCTTAGTGTCATGGTTTTAGTTCTGTTTAAGTTTTCTCTTTGAGTTTTCATTGGTTTTATTTCCATTTTGTGTTATTCTAGTTATATTTGAGTTCTTACGTATTTCTTGTTTTCCCTCTGCTGCCTTTGGAACCTTAATTAAATCAGCAAAACTCATCTCTGCATCCTCATCTTTACATTTGGGTCCTCAACTAACTTCCACCAAACCTGACACTAAATAAATCAACTTTAAACGCATTTTTTCTTGAACTGAGCAGGGGAGACTCTTTGCCAATGGAATAAGACAATTTAAATTTAAAATATTTACATTTCAAGTGCATAATATCTAAATAACTTATTTTAAAGGGAAAATACTCAATTTATTGGCAGATCATCTTATTTACTCTCTCAAATTGAGCGTAAATACATTTATTTTAAATGTTAACTCTTTTTTTTTTAGATCCCAGATAGCAAAATTCTTTTGGTCCATATCTGGCCCACATCTGACATGTTCATCCGGTCCACATACCGCATGGAATGATGGCACTTGGGAGGTCCGCTCCTGTATGCCAGAAGTGGGCCACAACAAAGCCGACACAATGCCAAAAGTCAACCAAAAACAGGCCAAATCAGCCAGCACTAAACCAAATGTGGGCCGATGTACACTTTTATTCTGGCCCACATCCCACATGGAATGATGGCACAAGTGTGGTCCACAGTTGTTCGCCAGAAGTGGGCCACAACCAAGCCAACACATTGCCAAATGTCAACCAACATCAAGTAAAGCAGAACTCACCCAAATGTGGGCCACCACTGTACATTTTTATTCTGGCCCACATCCCACATGGGATAATGGCACAAGTGTGGTCCACAGTTGTTTGCCAGAAGTGGGCCACAACCAAGCCAACACATTGCCAAATGTCAACCAACATCAAGTAAACCAGAACTCACCCAAATGTGGGCCACCACTGTACATTTTTATTCTGGCCCACATCCCACATGGGATAATGGCACAAGTGTGTTCCACAGTTGTTTGCCAGAAGTGGGCCACAACCAAGCCAACACATTGCCAAATGTCAACCAACATCAAGTAAAGCAGAACTCACCCAAACGTGGGCCACCACTGTACATTTTTATTCTGGCCCACATCCCACATGGGATAATGGCACAAGTGTGGTCCACAGTTGTTTGCCAGAAGTGGGCCACAACCAAACCAACAGTGCCAAATGTCAGTCAAAAATAGACCAAATAAACCACCACTCACCCAAATTTGAGCCACTATGCATTCTTATTCTGACCCACCTACCAAATGGAATGACCACACTTATTTCTCACATATGACCCACAGCCTAGTCATAATGCTACATATCAAACAAGAGCAGAATACATTAGAACTCACTCAAACAGGTTTACAGTCTACAATCTTGTCTATCCTGCACACTTTGGAGTCACAAACAAACCATGACAAAATGTTAAATATAAACACATCGTATGAATAAACCAGAACTGGTCTGAATTTGTGGCTGAATGTCATTATGGTACCTTCAGATACTTTTAAATGGTGGCATGCAGTGGTCCAGCCTTGTTGGTCTCAGGATCAAAGATATAGATACCTACTGAAGAATTAACTAAATAACCACACAAGAAACAATTTGTGAACAGTAGAGATTCTTTTTTATTCTTTTTTACTCATGTCACAAAACAGGCAAAACAAAACAAGCATTTAGATGAACATGAATATTCAGTCAAAATGCAGAACACTGCTGTTGACCTCCAACGCTCACTCCAAAAAAGTCATGGCCCCAACATTGTTTCATCTTCATCTGGCCCTTTAAGAAATGCACAAAAGAACATATTTTGTTGACTCAGTAAAGCAGTACTGTGGTTATATGGTTGCAGTGAAGTAAAAAAATCTTATCAGGAGACCAAACATAAAAGGCCCTGTAAAGTGATATGCTATAAAGATGTACAATATAGTGTTTAGGGATGGGCACAATTAATCGATGATCGATAATAGATCATTAAGAATTTTTTCGATCATGTAGTTTGTTTGTTTTTTTCGATCATCTAACGGTGTTATAAAACACTGTTTATAGTTCATTCATATAGTGTACGTCTTGAATCTATGTAATACATGTCACAATGTGCCAGGTAATTAAATATCCGACCAGCGGGGGGCGATGTTGACCAAAGACAGCAGAGAAGCCTGAAGTTACAGTAATAAAACATACTGTACACTGTAACGATAAGCGACGATAAAAACTACCAGCAAAATATTTTGTATTATAAATCTGTCACTAAATTCTGTCTTGAAAGCCCTACAAAATACTAGAAACCACTAAACTATATCAATTAAGTTCAAGTACTGCACCTGTACTGCAAAACTGTAGTGATACCAATCAACTAACTTTTCTTATTAAAAAAACATAAGTGGTGCAACTGCAAACACAACCTGATAAATAGTCATCTCATGATAAAAAAAAAATAAATTCAAATTGTTATTGTGGGGAATTTCTTTGACGATATATCGCACACAATAAAATATCGCCCATCCATATAAAACGTACAGTATTGTAAGTAGGTATTGTAGCTGACTTACCTGCGAGCTGTGTGGAACGCCTTTTCTCCTCTCTCTTTCTCATTCCACCATCCCTGTCTCCGGCGAGATGAAGCCACCTTTTTATATAAGCCTCCACCTCCTGGTCTGTTGCAGTGGCTGTTAACTGATTGTTTCTGACTGTTCCTAAAAAAATAGAAAACTGTAAAGCTTTGAATACATTGCACACAATAGTGAGAAATTGGCTAACTGCATGACATGCTATATCCTGCCCATAGTTGGACAGCAATGAATGTAGTTTGAAAACAGTCTAGCCATGACCAGCTAATTACTAAACTGTAGGAGGAAAACTGATTGCAGACCAGAGCATCTTAGAACAGGGGACAGATAAACAGCTGGAGGAGATGATGAAGCACATAGTTATCTAAATTTTTATTAAGGTGCAGATCACTGATACTTTGGCGCATAGTAGCCTGTGCCTTCTCTAGAGTCTCTTTTTCAAGTCTTCAAGTCTCTGAATCGACTTGGAGCATGATAAAACAGCCCTCACTATTTGCTTGTCACTGAGAGACTTGGTTTTGCAGATGCAGCAAAAAAAACAAAAAAACAAGCAATGGCATCCTATTAGAATACAATAGAATACTGTCTGCTACCACACTGATACATAATCATCCACACATGCATTTTGATAAATTGATATGATTAATTTCAGCACCCATATCTACTCACAAGCATGAAAGAAAATGAAGAAAGGATTTATAAGACACATCACTAGGAAATATAACCCACAATTAACACTTACCAGTGATTACATCTTTTAACTGGAGGCTGTGGAATGCCGTTTTCCCATTCACGCCACGCCAGTTAAGTTGTTTGGCCAGGGAGTTGGTGAATAGATTTTTCATAATCCGCCACACTGTGTCCTTGATATCAACTCCACCGATGACACTCAAAGCAGCAGTCTCAAAAAAAAAAAAGAGAACATACATGATCAACACAAGCAGAATTAAACTTTTAACATCTTGTTCAAAAAAAGTTAAGATGTCTGTAAATAAGGAGGAATCGTCACAAAAAAGCCATTTCATGCTCAAAGGGAGGGTCTGACTAATGTTTGGTAACAAAACATTGGTGAAATGAAGGAGTTTGTGGCAGATAATGATTATTTAGAGGCTGCGCTGATCTGGAGTGGATCTATGGCTCTGTTCGAAAACCTAGGACGCATCCTTAGAAGACCGGATTCAAGGCCGATTACGTCATAGCGCGGCGCCATGGTCTGGTCGGATTCCAAGAGTCCTCGTTATGCGGCCTTAAAATGCGTCCTTCTTTTTGCCCGATTTGAAGGACGGGTCCGATGTATCCTCGGTATTCTTGGATATCCCAGGATTCATTGCGAGACCAAGCAAGCTGTGATCAGAGGAAAGGTTACTTGGCGCCAAACAGTGGTGAAAATTGGAAGTTCAGTTTAATATAATACAAGTCATTTAATAGTTCCGTCTGAAATGAATGAAAATAGTTGTTTTAATGGTTACTGAGTCAGATATGTGGCGGTAATGTTTGGTTTATCTAAAGGTTTTAATCTGTTACTGTGTAAATGGGTTTGGCTGTAATTAAAGGACAGATTCTAATATATTTGTAGGTAGGGGACTATAAATCTGATAGGAGTTTTATCTTTTTATTGCTGTTTTGCACAATATGCTTAACTTCGTATTTTTTGTTGTTGAATATTAGAGATTTTGCAGATATATTTTTTTATAAATACATTGTTTAGATTTACTTATATCTTTCTACCCCTTTTATAGAATAGAATAGAAAATCCCTTTATTTTCCCACAATGGGCAAATTTACAGCAGAAGAAAGATTATTGAAAATGGTCACACAAATGAGGACCTTAGAAAAATGTATAAGAATAACATAACAGGGAAGAGTTAAAATATAAACAATACAATGCTGTAAAGTGTTTTAACAATATAAAACTGGGGAATAAATAACCAATATGCAGCTATGGACATTTTTACAGTATTGGATATTTGAAAATAGCAGCAGCATCAGAGATGTGCAGAATGACGGCAGCAGGTTATTTAACTGACTAAGGTTTCTATCATTACATTGGATTTTTTTATTTGTTCCTGCTCCCGGTGGTTGGAACCTTTATTCCATTCTGGATTTTTGTGAGTGTAGTCTTTGTTCACTTCACAATAAAAAAGAAATAAATAAACAGTTTTGAAAACTTCTGTATTCATTCTTTTCCTGCTTTGTGTGTCAACGTTCACGGTTGCTAAGCAACAGAGCATACGGCGGTAAAACCCGCCGAAGGGTAGACCTGGTCGAATTCACAGCCAAAACTCTTCCGGTCTCCTTATTTTCAAGGACTTGGAAGGATCCAGTCTAGGTAGACCGCGTCCTTGGAGGACCCGTCCTAGGTTTTCGAACAGAGCCTATATATCCCCTGAAGGAATTTAAGTTGCACAAAAACTGTCTGGGCAAGGAAATGAAAGTATTTCATGCTAGAAAATAGTTCCAGGTTGAAAAAAAAACGAATAAGGAAATTCACCTTTAAGCCAGCTCCTCTGTTTCCTTTCTTTCATTACTGGACAAACTGACTAATCCAGGTGTGCCTGACCTCAGTAACTGGCCAGACACACCTGGATTAATCAGTTTGTCCAGTAATTAAAGACAGAAAACAAAGGTGATGGCTTAAGTTTGGGAAGTTCTGGAGTTGTGAATAGAGCCCATTTATGGTCAAAGCTAACAATTTATGTACTCACACTGTACAGTCTGATCATCAAACACGACCACAAAGCTCACACTTTATGGATGAAAAATGTCCAAAGACTGACTGCTCTGTCTATTGACAGCTGTCAGTAAATATTTATTTCAATAAATCAATACATTTTCAGTGAAGTCATTTCAGTGTGCTATGAATTATTTTTTTTTACCTGAGATATCCATGTAACCAGCTGATCTTCATTTTGGATGTGCAGGATGAATTTTGTTTCCCACAGATGTACAAAACATGTATCCAAACACTCTTTAGTTTAGAATAGTCTTCACTTAAATAAAAAAAAAATCTAGCAGAAACACTAACACTCACAAAATAGTTCTAGAGTGAGAAATGCATTGTTACCATTTTCTGTTTAAAGTCCGCCTCCTCCCTGACCCGCTTCTCCAAAGCCAGTAAAGAGCTGATATCCTTAACTGGGAGGACATCTTTTTCAAGGACCTCCTGCCCACCAACAGGTTGTCCATGGATCTTGTTCAGGGTCAGGGTAATAATTTTGATCTGCTCCATGATAAGCTCTTGGTTTGTCAGGAGCCTACAAAGAAGAGCTAAAACAACATACAATAAAATAATTAAAAAGAAAGAGGCATTGGAAGATGAAAAAAATTGTGAGACAGAGAGGGTATGTGCATTAGTGTACAAATACAATCACTTACGAGCAAGGTTTGAAGCACCTGCAGCTGACAGTTCATTGCCCCGACTGGTCCCTGGTTGTTGTGGGCTAGCATTGGGCAGTGGTCTTGCCACTGATGCAGGTCGTTGGGGGCTAGGGGCCCTTCTCTGTGTTACACTGAAGTCTGGCCGTTGAATTTTGGGGGCTGCAGGAAGTGATGATTTTGGTGCAGGTGAGTCGCTGTCGCTTTGAAAGCGCATGTTTGGTCTAGTGTGTGCGTATAGGGGATTTGGATGGGGAGAGGAAGAAATTGAAAGTATAAAACATTTGTAATTGGTAAGTTGTTGCACTGAACATGTATTGCTTTAGGTATAGCACACATCAGACTTCTTAGCCCTATTACTTTCATTAGCAAGGGCAGGAGAATACCTTCAGTAATCACTCACTACACATGAGTAAAAAACCTTATGAGAAAGAAGATAATTGCATCTGATGATACACATTAATCTAAGACCACTACACCAAACTCTACACTATAGGGAGTCCGGTGTAAGTTGAGTTCCTTCTCATATTCAGGATCACTACATTAAAACAACAGGCTCTATGCACAACTCCACCACTTCCTGAACTTCAGGAGGCTCCTTTGTTTCCTGTCTTTCATGATTGGATGCACTGATTAATCCCAGTGTGTATGACCTAAGTAACTGGCCAGACACACCTGGATTAATCAGTTCGTCCAGTAATGAAAGACTGGAAAAAAAGGAGCTACCTTAAATTCAGGAAGTAGTGGAGCTGTGCATAAAGCCCATTGTAGTCACTGCAAATAATTACTCTGTATACATTTCAGGGTGTTGTACATTCCTACAAACAAGTAAGAGTGGTACCTGGGTGTGACAGTAGATAATATACTGTAGCCTCTTCAAAAAAAGCGGTCTGGTGGCACAGCTTACCCCACGTATTGGATAAGGGTTTTTTTTTGTTTGTTTGTTGGTTTTTTAACATATGGGATACGTTGCCCATAGCAGGGTATGTTGAGCCACCCCTGTCCACTAGGGCTGGGTACCGAACTTCGGTTCTTTTATGGTACCGACCGAAATGCTTCGGTTCTACAGAGTATCGAAACATGCCTCTTCTTTCGGTACCAAGTTTCGGTGATTGGCTGTAACACTTAACGTGATTGCATCATCCAGGAAAAATACACAGGTGGTCACGCCTACAGCCAGGGTTCATGTGTATCTGTTGTGAACTAGTTGCGAGCATCGTGGAACCCCTTTAAAATGCCCCCCAGGTCAGAAGTGCGGCTTCACTTTATTAATACTGATGCTAATAGTGCGCAATGCAATACATCGTGCACGGAAACAATTTAAGAGCAGAAAGTTGCTCCGTGTTTGACTGCAAGAAGAGCGGACCGCAGCCAGCGCGACCATCCTCCTCTCAGCAGCCCGTGGGCGGAGCAAAGCCAGAGCGGAGTGAATCATGCTGCTTTCACACTGGACGCAGCAGGAGCAGCAAAATCGCGTCTGCTGCTTCCTTTTTGCTGCTTGTACCAGTTAGTTCTGACGCACAGCTGAAGCAGCTTTGCTGCTCTGGCTGCGCGGTCGAAAAGTGGCTCTGACGCGCGTTGGGCGGAGATACTCTATCCTTTATTTGCCTTGCAGCTATATTTGCTGTGATCAGTGGGAATAAAGTAGTTTTATTATGTTTTTTAGTGAGAAAATCCACCTGAAAACGTAATCAGTGCAGTCAGTTCATCCTGCCTTCCAATATTTCTGTCGGAGCCGCTCAGACCCCCCCATACCAGCGGTGCGCTGTCAGTAGGATCCCATTCAATGGGCTTGTTTTTCAGACATGGTAATTTTTCTAAAGGAAAACTGCTAAGTAAAAAGGTCCTCACAATGTAACAGTGAATATTAGACACTCATTTTTTTTTTTTTTTTTTTATGTAAGAGGAAAAATGTAAATGGAAAAATCAGAGCTTAAAATAAAACTCAAGATTTGTACTTTTTTATGTTGTGTAATTTTCTTTTTCTTCAAATTGATATTATAAAACTGGTATCGAAAAAAGTATCGTTCAGGAACCGGTATCGAAGTGAAGGTATCGGTATTGGTACCGGAACCGAAAACTTTTGAACAATACCCAGCCCTACTATCCACCCCCTTTATCCATCTCCCACCCCCACTTCTAACAATATTCCACCTGTCCAGGTTGCAGATGAACACAAAACCAGGGACCTGTTTCTGAGCTACCAACTCACTGAGATTTTATAATTTTTTGGGGGTGGGGTGGGGGGTAATTTTGACATTACTTTGCAAGAATCCATTCTCTTCCTCTCTGAAAGTAACGCTTGCCTTACAAGAAACAACACTGCCTGTTTTAAGGTACATACTGTAATCATAATCCAGAATCATGCTGTAATAACCTGAAATACATTCATTATTCAGTGTATAGGACAAGTGGCTCAACTCATCCCACAGCTACTTTATGGAATTTATTCCTCCCCGCAGCTGAAAGGGTCAATTTTCACACAGGTTTACCACCTCATAGATACCATGACTCGTGTATAAAACAAATTTATAATTCTATCTAAACACAAATCTCATAACACTTGATTATTGACTGGATTCACTCTCAACAGTGAAAATGTTTTGTTCTCATTTTTGGACATACGTATGTCAAACCACTTTTATAGTTCTTGCCTTTACATACTCCATGAAATTATACCATTATCCTAAATATTTGGTCACATGTTCATTTTTTTCCTTAAGGGTTCCTAGCAACAATTGGTGGTTAAACTTGTCCCTAGGTTCAACTTACCCAGGTCTCCCCAACTAAGTGATTTTTCTACAACATAATGTGAATGAATAAAGAGATTCAGTTTTCAAAGCTAAATGTTATACTTCAGCCTCAAAACATGGCATCCTGTGTAGTTGGTGTTTACAGCTCCAGTGGTTGTACCTTGATAGTCATCAATATCACATAAGTAATGGTATTATAATATTAGTTTATGTATAACACTTTATGAATTTATATGAATTGCATCAGCAAATGACTTACTTTCTAAAATAAACTGAATTAGAAATCACTCTAAGTGAGGTGGTTATTGACAGTGGCTAATGAAGTAATAATTCTTAATATCTCACAAATATAGTGCTGTAGTGGCTTTGAATGCTTACAGTCTTTTTCGCTTTCTCTGTGGTATGTCATCATCTTCTTCTGCTGTCTGTAGCGGTCGAGGTGTGGGTTCTGCCTGGGAAGTTTGAGGCCGGTCAGTTTTTGTGTATTTTGCTGTAAATAAAGAGATTTAGTATATATTACTCTAATAGTGTATTTTTTTTTTAATGACTGAATCAGGTATGTGGTGATGTGTATACCTGCTTTATATAAAATCCTAACTCTAACTCTTCCCCCCAAGATGATCGCTGCTGACTCTGCCATCATCTACACGCCTTTACAACAATCTTCAGGGTTGTAGTAAAGAGGGCCACTGACAAATGTCATGTACCACCCACTGCTGGCACCACCACGACTTCTTGGGTCTCTACAAATTCAACAATGTTAAAACATTGCCTAGAAGAGGAAGAGGATACAACAACACAAACGATAATATTTAGAAATAGCTAGACAAACCCATACACATTCCCAACTTACATATTTAACAAACAATTGGAAAGACCGTCAATGATTCAATTGCAATTTGAAAAGCTAGGTGACCTATCTGGAACAATGCTGTCAAGTCTCTGAAATCATTTTTAGTCTCGAAACATATTCTGATTACCCAAAATAGTGGAATGATCCACCAGCCAAGGGTCTAAACAGCTGGCAAACCTGTGTCTTAAACAATGTTCTGGCATCTTTGGTGCAAAGACAGGAAGAATGAACTTTTATAAAGAGACAAGAGGGCATTACAAAGCAATCAGGTAAATTCCCAAACTAGTGTACTCCAGACTCCTCAAGGCAACTTGCTAAACTCTCCCCCAAAATTTCGATCACTTGAAGCAGAGCGATTTCTGTCATCGTCGATCCATCACAACTGTAATCCACCATCTCCGCCTCGTCTATGTCCACGTTTGGTCTGGTGAATTCAGCGATTGCGCCTCCGAGGTTGGAAGAACTCACTTCATCCTGAAAACTGCACTCTTCGTCACTGTCAACCTCAACTCAAACCTGGTCCATATAAAGAGTCCAAGAACCTTTCAACACTCTTTTGACAGCTTTTTTCCTTAAATTACAGCGTGTGGTATTACAGGATCACTAACCTATTTGGTGTTTAGCAATTTGTGCAGCTCAGCAGCAGAATGATACTCTGAAAGAGAAAGAAATGAACAAGCATTACACATTGGTACGTCATATATCAGTACATTTGTTTATTTATCTGACAGGGACAGTGCAAAGGTAAACGGCATGAGGGCAAGGTGTGCATTTGTAAAAAAAAAACTGTGTTTCTCCAGAGATTCCTACCTTTAATGAGTTCAATCGTTTCTGCCACCACCAGATTTCTGTAACAATATTGTAAAATTCATCATAACAGTATAATACACTGTTGTTAAAATGTATAATGTATAGGGATGCACAATATAATCAGCCGCTATCGATATTGGCCTAAAGTGAGTGTCGAACATCACCCCACCGATATTTAACCGATATTCAACCGACCAGCCCACTGTTTCAGTGTATCAGTATTTTTTTCCACACTATTTTTCAAAGTGTTGGAAACGGATAACAAACTGTTTGCAATCACTACTTATTTTTTCAGCTTTAATATTGGTATCAATATCAGTTATCGGCCACAAGTTTTAAAATATCAGCATATCGGATATCAGCCAAAACTCCAATATCGTGCATCCATAATAATGTAGCACTGCGTCTTTTTCCTTCACAAAAATAAAGTCATACAAACAAAAAAGTCATTCACATTTTGCTTTAGAAAAATAGAAATTATGTATTTATTTTCCTAGGGATGTAGTTGAAGCCGAATCAAAGAAATGCAAGTTCTTTTTTTTTTTTTTAAGCAAAATATGAATGCCAAAATATGCTTACACTGGCCACTGAATTGCTCACAACACAGCATTCTTTTGGAAGAGCATGCAAGTTCAAAAAATGCATAATAGTACATAAACTGAATAATTATAACAGTTAACCATTCTAATTTTTTTCCAAGTTCAATCTAAACTATTTTCTTGTCAGTATACAACATCTAACCAAGGGTGAAAGTAGTTTTAAATTCTTGCCGGTACTGACTGACACATTAATCTATCTCTTTATAAATGAGTAGATGAAAATTATTCTTAATGCACATTTACATTTTGTATTAGGGCTGGGCGATATAGAAAAAAAGCTTATCGATAAAAAAAAAATGCATATTGATCGATATCGATATTATTGAAAAGATTTGAAACCATATTTTATGTGCAGCTCTGCCTGGACTTTTTATAATATTGCTAAATGATTTAATTTTAATAAAGAACACAAATACAGACTTCCAATTAAATATTTATTTCATTAACTTTTTTAACAATTACAGTATTGTTTTAAAGAAAAATAACTTAAGAGACCTGAGTTATGTTATTAAATACTGACAAAGAATAAACTAAAGTGACCAAAATAAATATAAACAAATAAATAAATGCTCAATTCCAATTGTTTTGTCAGATCCGAACTTTTTGTGTGGGTGTTCACATTACATTTCTAAATGTGTCCTGTCCACCGACTGCAATGACCAGCTCACGCTTAAGTGATAGGCATGCTTAGTAGGGCTGGGCGATAATTCAATAACGATATATATCAATCGATAGACCAAGCGCCGCCCTCTCAAACCACAACACAGAACACATGAAGATGTCGCAGCAAGGAGAGGCGGAGGAAATTGTTCCAAAGAAGGGTTTTTGTAGTTCGCCAGTATGGAAGTATTTCAGTCATGGCAAGTCGGAAAAAAAACAAACCACAGTCATCTGTAAAATGTGTCGGGAACCAGTGAAAATGAAGTCTGATAACGCAACCAACTTTTTTTTTTTTTTTTATCATCACAGCCGCAGGAGTACGAGCTGTGTAGGCCCCGACGCGGCTCTCCTCCGAGGAATCTTCGGGAAAAAATATATATATTAAGTTCTGGGCAGTTTCCCACGTTGTTCCAATTAGTAGTAACACTTGAGAGAAAAATGCTGAGGGGCCAGCAACTTCAAAGTACTAACTCCGGTTAAAGCAGGAAACTAAGCTGAACCAGGTTCAGCTTAGAAGAATGGGGGCAGCGGGGGGGTGGGGGGTCCATTTATTTGTTATATTTATTTTGGTCACTTTAGTTTATTCTTTGTCAGTATTTAATAACATAACTCAGGTCTCTTAAGTTATTTTTCTTTAAAACAATTCTGTTATGGATAAAAAAGTTGGTTAAATAAAGATTTAATTCGAAGTCTGTGTTTGTGTTTTTTATTAAAATTAAAACATTTAGCAAAATCATAAAATATCCAGGCAGAGCTGCACATAAAATATGGTTTCAAATCTTTTCAATAATTATCGATATCGATCAATATGCATTTTTTTTTATCGATAAGCTTTTTTTCTATATCGCCCAGCCCTACATTTCACACACCTTTTCTCTTCTGGCTTCACAGCGGCGCGCCCTCTCACTCACGTTCACACACTGCGCTGCCTGGACCACAAAAAATTTATTCCACAACACTTTCATTATTTTCGAGATTGATGTTCAATCAGAGCCAGAAAAATATGATTTAACTGTTTCTCGGATGGATGCGACATGCCGTACAGACTGCGGTCGCCTTTTTTATGTGTTGCTAAAGTAAAATTGCTGCTTTGAACTCAAACACAGCTGCTGTCCTACTGATTTTAAATAGGGCATTTTGCAATAGACATGAAGTAATTAATCTTGCAGTAAACGAACGTTCAGGGAGCTGGGGAGACCACCGGACTTCTGGAGGAGAGGAGGAAGGGCAGGACACCAGTGCCAGCATGAACTAAAACTCAGCTCAGACAGTTAAATTCCGATTGGATTAAAATGGATTTTCAAACAGACAAAGTAGTTTTAAAGAGCATGAATTGCTGGTAGATCTTTTTTTTTTGTAAACAGTGCGGTGGTGATGGTTCTAGAGGCTTTACTGCATGCCGCTGCTAATCTTTTAGTGGTAGCTACACAATACTGGACCATACCAGCTTACTTTCACCCCTGTTAACTGAAAGTTAACTAGCTAACGTTTTTTTGTACCACTGGCAGCTAAAAAAAAAAAAACATGTGAAGTTCCAACAATAAAAGCTAAACGTTTCCCACAGACAGATTAAGGCATTCATTTATTTTGTTAAGGGACTCACCTCCCCGTTGCGTCCTCTCCTGGATAGACCTCACGGCTCCCGCACTTTCTGCTCCCGAGTGCGCTTTGTAAATTCGAATATGATGCATTCAAAACACTCGTAATTTGGATAACTCCAACTTGAAACAAAAAAAAAATGTCACGGAAAGTAGAATTTGAATAAAAATACGATCCTTCACGGCATACAGACTAAAATGTTGCCTTAATTTTAAAGTACAAAAGACCACTGCCACTGTGAGGCCCCATATTTAGGTGTGCTTTTGTAAGTGCATTTACAATTTACATTGTCCAATGGTTCCACATATGAACTCTCACGTTGGTCCTTACTCAATTTAGCTTTACATCTTTAATTTAATTCTTTTGGACAAAACAAATACATGACACAATATTTAAAAATATAAATAAATAAATAAAATATATATATATATTTTTCTTTTTTCCTTTTTTATATATACATAACCCCCATATATACATATATATATATAATATATATATATTTAAATATATATTATATATATATATATATATATAATATATAATATATATATATATAATATATGTATGTATTATAATACTATATATTATATGTAATGTATACAATTATATATATATTAGGTATAATATATATGTATATATATATGTACATCTATACATATTAATCTATATATATATATAGGTATATATATATACTATTAAATATTATATATATATATATATATATAGTCTAAATATATCCATATATAAATGCTAAATAAGACCTATATTATATACATAATATAAGTACATTAATGTACAAAATATATCTATATACATTTATATATATTAATATATATCAAGTAAACATGTATATATATATTATATATATATATCATAATAAATGTATAATACATATGTATAAATATATATAGGTATATATGTACATATATATGTGCATATATACATACATATAGTCTATATATATATATATATATATATATATATATATATATATATATATTAAATAGTTAAAGGGAAGCAAATGAAGAAGAATCTTTTATATAATCTAACTCCTTCTGCACACTCGAAATATGTTATACCTATCAGACTTCACACAAAAAAAGATCTAGTAAATTTGACGTCGAGAGGCGTGATTGTTAAGCAGCGTAGATATGGGAAACCTGCTGATTGTTTCGCCTCATAAGACGAATTGAGTAAACCTGCCTCATATGGAAGACAAAGAAGTATGTGGCATTCACTGAGGAGTGTGAAGAGAGTGAGCATTAATTTAAAACATGAAATAATGAGCGAGAAAAACATTAAACCTTGTAAGATAATATATACATACATATGATATAGTATAGGTATTATATATAACATATATATATATAATATAAAAATATTATATATTAATATATATAAAGTAGAAGAAGGTTGGGAGGTATATATATATGATATATACACTATATTGCCAAAAGTATTTGCTCACCCATCCAGAATTATTGAGGAAGCAGTGTTCCAATCACTCCATGTCCACTAGGTGTATAAATACAAGCACCTATGGCAAGCGACTGTTTTTTACAAACCTCAAGTGAAAGAATGGGTCCTCTCCAGAGCTCATCTGAATTCCAGCTTGTAACGTGATAGGATCACCTGTGCAACAAATCCAGTCGTGAAATTTCCTCGCTCCTAAATATTCCACAGTCAACATCAGCTGTATTATAGAAAATGGAAGTGTTTTGGGAACCGACAGCACTCAGCCACGAAGTGTAGGCCACGTAAACCGGACGGAGCAGGGGTCAGCCGTAATGCTGACGCGCAAAGTGCGAAGAAAAGAGCGCCAACTTTCTGCAGAGGACAATCACGTACAACCTCCAAACCTTCATGAGGCCTTCAGATTAGCTCAAGAACAGTGCTCAGAGAGCTTCATGGAATGGGTTTCCCATGGTCGAGCAGCTGCATCATTGCAAGCCATACATCACACCAAGTGCAATGCAAAGCGTCGATGCGGTGGTGTAAAGCCGCCGCCACTGGACTCTAGAGCAGTGGAGACGCATTCTACGTAGTTTTTTTTCCCCCTTTCTTTCTTGTTCTCTGGAGTGACGACTCGCGCGCTTCTCCATCTGCAAGGACTTGATGTGACGGTCTGGGTTTTGGCGAGTTTGCACTAAATAAGAAACAGGTACATGTCTGACTGCATTGTCCCAAGTGTAAAGTTTGGTGAGAGGGGGAATTATGGTGTGGGGTTTGTTTTTCCAGGAGCTGGCTTGCCCCTTAGTTTCCAGTGGAAGAGAACTCTGAAATGACTTCAGCATACGCAAGACATGTTTGGAACAATTCCTCAACTTCTCCAACTTTGTGGGAACGTTTCGGAGAGCTGGCCCCTTCCCTCAATCCAACATGACTAGTGCACCAGTGCACAAAGCAAGGTCCACACATAAGACATGGATGACACAAGTCTGGTGAGGATGAACTTGAACTCGCCTGCACAGATCCTGACCTCAACCCGATAAACACCTTTGGGATGAATTATAGCGTAGACTGGAGAGCCAGCCTTCTCGGTCCAACATCAGTGTGCGACCCTCACATAATGCGCTTCTGGAAGAATGTCAAAAATTCCCATAAGACACACGCCTAAACCTTGTGGACCAGCCTTCCAGAAGATTGTCAGCTGTTCTAGCTGCAGCAAGGGTGGTGACCGACGTCTAATTGAACCCTATGGAGTTAGGAACGGGATGTCACTAAGCTCATATTGAGGTCAAGGGCAGGTGAGCGATATACTTTGGCAAATAGTGTACTATATATATAAATATATATACAAACATTCCTTAACAAACAACAATTCAGCACAGCCAGCACATAATTAATAGCTACTGAACAGATGGCTCTAAGCTAGACTAAAAGGCATAAGGAAGGAAAAATCAACTTGGCTATGCCTATGAATATCCTGCTAGTTAATGAGTGGTCAGTTGTGGCTTCCCGAACAACTCTCAGGATTCAACATCTGCTTTTAACTTTTTCTTTTATTATGAATGGTTTTATTATCTCTTGAAATCAGATGGCAAACACTTCAGGCTTGCCATGGGGTGCTGTTTGTCCATTAGATAGACATTAGCTCTGACATAAAATTCTTCTCTCACCTCTCCATAGTGGAAACACTAAAGCATGTATAAGCATAAAAGTGTATTAGTCATTCCTCACTGCTTCCCATTAGCGAATCCTCCAACAAAGCATCATTAATGGTATGCTTCTTCCAGATGATGAGGAGCAATGTGGAAAGTTGTCCTTGCAAGCAATGTTATCAATCATTCCCATCATGGAACATTTCCACTGAAAAAGGAATATGTGAAAACTTATCTTATCTTATCTTATCTTACTATCTTATCATTATCTTATGGGTTAAGTAAGTTCAGTATTTAGCACAGAAATGCAATTAAAACAGAGTGCAGAGGAGGGAACAAAGTTTATAGACAATATTTACAAATATATACAAAGTCATAGACTTGTATAAAGTTCCACTCATTTCAACTTGAAAATAAAGAAGGTAGCCCAAGAAGTAATGACAGTGGAGTTGAGATACAAAGAAATGCTATATGCACGTATCCACTACACTATCTCCAAAAAAACAAAAATCATTACAGACCATGGCACACCTTTGCTTCCTGTCTTTCATTATTGACAAACTATTAATCCCATGAGTGTTCTGATCTCAAAAACTGGCCTAACACACAAACCTGGTAAATCATTTTGTCCAATAATGAAAGACAGGAAGAACAAGTGCTGTTCTGAAATTCGAAATATGTGAACCGTGAATTCCATTTGTTTCACAGGGTAGACTGTTCCATTCCGTCAACCATCGTGGGATCTGTAAAACACTGAATCATAAAGTTGTAAGTTGCGTTCTTAACAGTGAATGTTTCTACAAAACTCAGCGTCAATGCAGTGTGACGTGGTGAACCGCATAATTCCTGGACAGCAACAGAAATTGTTTTGTATTAATTCAGACTGCTTTCGCTACGCTTTTTCTCTGGGCATTCTCCATGACTGCAAATACTGGTATGAGTATCAGTTTTTAAACCTTGATCGTATTTAAAATAATGTGACTACTCACACACATCATATCAGTGCATACCAGAACAGAATAGTTCTGCTTGGATCTGTTGACCGGCGATGTACACACCAGAATGGAATGAATAATTCCATGTAAACACTGCATTTTAAATCTCATCAGAATATTTTGTACCAAAAGAATTATCTCTATGTAAACATACCTACTACTCCCTTTGTCCTTTTAGGATTGTCTGTGTTTTATTCCCTTGTTTATCTTCCTAGTTCCAATGCATCCCATCCCTGCAAAAACCACTTTTGTGTTTTCCTTGTGAGTTTACAAGTCTTGTTAGTACTTTTGTTATCTGTTTCTATATAAAATAATAAAACGTTTGTCAAACCTTTCAGCCAGCCATTTAATGTGGGGGACCAATAACATGGCTCAAATTTTGGAAGTATATCGGGACCGCCAAGTGAGGGTTTGTCCATCGTTTCCATGGTGGCCCCATGTGTTTTTCCCGAAAGCCTACTAGCCATGTCTTGATACAGGAGCCAAATTGCAGATCTCAATAGTCTAAGTTACATAGGCCCCATATGTGGTAGCCCACAAGCATGGGGAAAAACAGTTGGACTACATGGAAACTAGGGATGAGAACTGTTTATGACAAACCGGTTACAACCGTTCGTTTGACTGTCCTCGGTTCGGTTCACGTGTGATGCATTCCGTACAAAATTCGCTGCTAAAAAATACCTTTTTCAATCGTAGGTGAAGCTGTACACTCCAAGCAGAAGGTGCGTACGTGCGAGCCAAAGCCAACACCAGTAGTAAACAAGAAGAAGAAGAAGCGAAGCAGCGTAGCCGGGTGTAGTAGAAATAAATCAGTTTGTTGGGAGAATTGTGTGGTAGGACGATGGAAAGACAGAGTTTGAAGACGCAGACATGGGCAATGTGGAGTCAACAAGTCATCTCATGCTTATGTATTTAAGCTACCCCATCCAATTAACCAGGTGAGTCCAATCTGCACAGGTTATTTACGGTGAAGATTGACTCACCAGGTCTTCAGTGGCTGGGTAAACAAATACAGAATGGAGATTAAACGTGTTGACTCCACATTGCCCTGTCTGAAGACCGCGCCAGCAGAACTTAGTCTGCTGTATGGTACCACATTGCATTTAGAGTGACCCTACATGACGGTGGAAAGAGAGTTGTGGATAAAAGTGCAACGTTGTGTCAAATTGTGCAACTGTTCTTGTTTATGCGTACAGCTACATACCTAAACATGTCAGCTAACCCCAACACATTCCCACATACTCCGTCACGCTGCCTCTTCCGCCCGCTTTGCGCTAACACATCACCGCACTGCCAACAAAGCAAATACCTATACCTCCCGCTGTGGCTGTCAGTGGATAGATATACCCACATGGCTATTGTTGGCTGGGTGGATTTCCTTGTTTTTTCCCCTGGCTCGTTGACCTACGTTTCTTTTGTGCGGACTATATTATCTGTTGTACTTAGATTCCCTTTTTATATACCGCTTATCCAAAATAATAATCTTTTCCATTTCAGACTACCTTGGGCTATTTCCCCCACACTAGTGGACTCTGCAGTTCAATAAAAACAATACTACTTGTCTTTTCTTGTCCTGGCACATTTATACATCACAAAGTATGGACCCCACTATGTTACATGTGGCCACTTTAGCCCACAAACAAGTGGTATCTATACTTACCTAGTCAATTCGGACCAGCAAGTGGGCCCCAAAGGTGTTTTTTGGGCCTTCATGATTTTTTCATATATGGAGCCACTTAGAACTCACATCCATTATAGATTAGTCGATGCTATTTTGCCGATTGTTAGCGCCCATAAAGTGGCTCCAAAAGTGTTTTTGTCCAACGCCACGTGCGAAATTTCATATAGTGGTACACTTTAAGGCTCACATCCGAGATTAATCAAATATGCTTAGTACTGCCGACTTGGAACGGCCAAAAGTGCCCAAATGTTTGTGGCTAAAGGTGGGCCATCGTCTTTTTTTGACAGTGATGGGTTTTTGTGTCGCGGACGTTAAAGCCTCATCACACATCAAATTAGTCGAATCTATATTTGGCCGACTTCGGCCAAAGAGGCCCAAATGGTTTTTGCCAAATGGACAAAACGTGCGCAATTTTTCATATTGGATCCACTTAGCGCACACCAATCAGGTTATGCTTATTTGCCGGACTTTCGGCAAAAAGTGCGCCAAATATGTTTTGGCAACAACTGGCCACCTACATTTTCATATCTGGGCATCTTTAGCTCACATCCAATGTCAGTCTAGCTTATTTGCCGACTTTGGCCAAAAGTGGCCCAAATGTGTTTTGGGCCAAGGTCGGCCACGTGCGTTATCTTCTCTTCATATGTGGCCACTTCAGCTCAGATCCAGATTAGTCATTTGCTCCATTTGCCGACTTTCGCCAAAAGTGTCCCTAATCGTGTTTTGGCCAAGGTGGCCACGGAATTTTTTCATATGGTGCCCACTTTGTAGCTCACATCCAAGATAGTTGAATGCTTAATTGCAACTCTAGGACATAATGCCCCAAAAAAAATTTTGTACTCTGGCAAAAACATGGGCCACTGTACGACACTTTTTTTTCATTCACTGGGCCACTTTAGCTCACATCCTCAGATATAGTCCTAGCTTACTTGCCGACTTTCCGGCCATATGTGGCCCCAAATGTGTTTTGCAAAAGTAGCCACACCGTCACACGTTTTTTTCATACTCACACAAGGGCCCCACATAGCTCACATCCATACATATCGATGCTCAATTGACGCCGACTTCGAACCAAAGTGGCCCAAATGTTTTTGGCCAAAGTGGCCAGCACGAGCATTGTTTCATATGTGGAGGCCACTTTAGGCTCACATCCAGATTAGATTATGCTTATTTGCCCGACTTCCGCGCAAAAGGTGGCCCAACATTGTTTTGCGGCAACGTGGCAAGTACGTTTTTTCATATGTGGGCCCACTTTAGCTCACATCCATAGTTATTGATGCTTTAGTTTGCCAACTCTTGGCCAAAAGTTGGCCCAAATGTGTTTTGGCAAACGAGGCCAAGTACGTTTTTTTCATATGGTGGGCCACTTCATGGCTACACATCCAGAATAGTCGATGCTCATTTTGCCGACTTTCGGCCAATAAGTGGCCCAAATGTAGTCTTGGCCAAGGGGGCCACACATAAGATTTCAATATGTGGTTTTGGGAAGGTGAGGACTGGAAGAAATAGTGTGTGTGGAGGGGGCGTTGGGGTGGACGTGAGAGTAAAGCACGCACTTTAGTTCCTCACATCTAGAGTAGTTGGATGCCTATATTTGCCAACTCTATCCAAAAAGAGTGGGCACCAAATAATATTTTATCAACTAATGCGATTTTCCGGCCAAAACGTGGGCCACGTACGATTTTTCATACTGGCCACTTTTAATGCCACATCCACAATTAGTCTATGCATACTTGCGACTATCCGGCCATCATGTGTCCCACACAATGTGTTTTTAGCAATAGAGGTAGGCCATGTACAAAATTTCCTTCAACCAACACAGGGCCACTTTATGAAGCCACATCCAGAATAGTCGACTGCTCATTTGCCACGTTCGGCCAAAAGTGGCCCAAATGTGTTTTGGCCAAAGTGGGCCACGTGCATTTTTCATATGTGGGCCACTTTAGGCTCACATCCAGATTAGTTGATGCTTATTTGCCGACTTCCGGCCAAAAGTGGCCCAAATATGTTTTGGCAAACGTGGGCCACGTACGTTTTTTCATATCTGGGCCACTCTAGGCTCACATCCAGATTAGTCTATGCTTACTTGCCGACTTCCGGCCAAATGTGGCCCAAATGTGGTTTGGCCAAGGTGGGCCATGCATGTTTTTCCATATATGGGCAACTTTAGGCTCACATATGTTTTGTATGTGCCAGAAGAATGCCTACAGTGCCGGATTGTTGCCTGAAGTGGCCCACATCCGTCTGCTATCTGGGATAGATAGATAGATAGATAGATAGATAGATAGATAGATATTTGGTTTTGGGGTGGGACTTGAGGGACGAGGCATACACATAGGATCCTGACTCTGGCTCGGTCGATTTATTAAGTTCCAAAACTTGCTGAAATACCTTTTGAACCATAAACATAGACTGCATTAGTTTCAATATGAAAAATATTTATATGTAAAACAACAAAAATAAAACATTGTATATGTACAGTCATTAAACCACACAGACCAGGAGCAATGGAGCGGACTGTCACTAGGAATTCCGGGAGAACTTAAACGGAACGTGTGGAGGTTATCCCCTGCTCAGTGTGACACTCAAAACAATCCTTCCAGGGGAACAAGGCGAAACATCCAGCTTGCAGGATGGCTTCCTGCCGAAAGGCAAAAACCAAAAAACAACGGCTCAGGGCTCAGTGAATCAAAGACTCAGTTAGACTCAGCTAATCTCAGCTTGGCTAGAATACCCAAAACTGGCAAACACTCTGGCATTGAGGTAGTGACATTCCACTGCTCAAATAGTCCTCAGTGATGAGCCGCAGGTGTGCAGGAGGACTTAACGAAGACAGGGCACCACCTGGTGGTGGAGGGAGAGAAAAACACAAAAGTTGAGAGACGTGAAAGGTGGGGTAAATCCGGGGAGTGTGGGGGGGACGAAGACGGATAGCGGATGCTCCAATGGTCCTCTCCACCTCATAAGGACCAATGAAGCGTAGAGACATCTTTTTGAACATGGCCTTTAATGTGATGTCCTGGGTAGTGAGCCAGACCTTCTGGAAAACGTAGGGGCGACCCTCCTCCTGTGGTCAGCCCATTTACGGTTCTGTTCAGCCGATCTTCCGAGGGCCATCATGGGTCTGTTCCAGATGGTTCTGCAACGGCGGATGTGATGCTGAACAGAGGGCACAGCAATGGCAGCCTCCTCAGCTAGAAAAAGGGGAGGCTGATAACCAAGTGAGACCTCGAAAGGGGAGAGTCCTGTGGCAGATGAGATGGGTGGGTATTGTGGCATACTGAACCCATGGGAGAAACTGGCTCCAATTGGTGGGATTGGAAGCAGACAGACAGCTGAGGCTGGCCTCCAACTCCTGGTTCATACGCTCGACTTGACCATTTGACTGGGGATGATAGCCAGAAGTGAGTGAGACTTTGGCCCCAAGGGCAGAACAAAAACCCTTCCAAACCTGTGAGATGAATTGAGGGCCTCAATCAGAGAGGATGTCTTGAGGAATCCCATGAAGGCAGAAAACGTGCTTGACCAGGAGTTGGGCTGTTTGAAGTGCTGTGGGGAGCTTCCTCAGTGGAACTAGATGGCAGGCCTTAGAGAAACGGTCAATAATGGTGAGAATGGTGGTCATACCTTTAGAAGTCCAGGGATGAAGTCTATTGCAATGTGAGACCAGGGTCTCTTGGGAATGGGCAAGGGCTGAAGCAAACCGGCAGGGGGCTGATGAGAAGACTTGTTCCGAGCGCAGGTCGGGCAGGCCAAAAAAAACTCCTTAACGTCCTTCAGTAAGGAGGACCACCAAAAACGTCGACTAAAGAGAGCCACAGTTTGACTGATACCTGGAAGGGCAGAAAACTTGGAAGTGTGGAGCCAGTTAATTACCTGAGCACGAATGGATGAAGGTACAAAAACTCTGTTGGTGGGTCCGGTACCAGGGTCAGGCTCAGACTGCTCGGCCTGCTTGACAAGGTCTTTAATCTCCCAAGTAACTGCGGTGACAGAGCAGCTGGGAGGCAGAATGGGAGCAGCAGACTCTTCAGATTCATTAGGGGCAAACTGCCTAGCGAGAGCATCCGCTTGAACGTTCCGATGGCCAGGGCAAAATGAAATGGAGAGGTTAAACCGGGAGAAAAACAGATACTAGCGGGATTGGCGAGGGTTAAGTCTATTGGAGGATTGAATTTGTGACAGGTTCTTATGGTCTGTCCATACCAGAACAGGGTGTGCAGCTCTTTCCAGCCAGTGTCTCCACTCCTCAAGAGCTAGCTTAATGGCTAAGAGCTCTCGGTCTCAAAAGTCAAGGTTTCTCTCTGCTGGGGAAAGTCTGCGAGAGAAGAAGGTACTAGGGTGTAACTTGTTATCAGTGTTAGAAATCTGGGAGAGGACGGCTCCAACACCTGAATCAGAGGCGTCAACCCTCACCAAAAACTGCTTGGTGAGATCAGGTTGAACGAGTACAGGAGCATTGGCAAAAAGATCCTTTAGAAAAACAAAGGTGCACAGAGCAGCTGCTTGGACCAGCAATGAATCACAAGATACTCCAGGCTATGTAGGATACACCGGACACAGGAGCGATCCTTCAAAACGAGCAAAAAGAAGGATGCATTTGTTGGCTGCATAACGTGTAGTCTTGCCACAAACAGACCTCAGCGGCATGCTAGGACGTAATTGCCCATGAATCTGGCCTTCGGATGATGCACCCGCTGAATTCGAACTCAGCAAGAGACTGCATCAAGATGGCAGCCTCAACAAGCATGAACAGTAAAACATTGCCATCCTGTGGCCTACTCTGGTAACTACCTTGTACAATATAGTAATGTTGTCTAAGACCGCTGATATTGTATCGGGATGACTGTGCCAGGAATTTGGCACACAGTGTAGACTTACTGATAATGCTGTTGGAATTTTTAGTCTTGGTGATGATATTGAGCTCCTTTTAGAAGTGATGGGACTTTCTCCAGTCCATCAATCTGTTGATTAATTTCCTCTTCCTTGGAGGTGGTGTCTCAGTCAGTCAGCCAGTGCCTCACCAACCATGAACCTCATCACACATCACTGACTTTGGGGCTACAATTTTCTAAATAAATAAATTAAAGTTAAAGCAGTCAAAAATGTGTTTGTAATATCCCTCTTTGTCGTGGATGTGTGCTCGTGAAGATTTTTAGTCATTCAGGTCATAGTCATTCCATCCAGGACGCTTTTTCAATTCAAAATGGAAATTCATGGATGTGATAGTTGTTGTAGTTTTGATGTAACATCAGGTTATTGACCGTTAATTCCCCCATTTATTATTATTTTAACTGTAGAAAAGCCACTAACATGATGCTGAAAAAGATCTGTACATTTAACTACTTAATATAACAAAAAAATGTGATATTAAAAATTGAGAATTTGGAATACAGATCCACAAAGATAATTTATGAATACATGCTTGGATAATTAGGCGATAAAATTTTAATAGATTGTTCAAGTTCTTACCTGTATATCTGACAGATTTATTCACCTGCAGATTGAGAGCTCTGTTAGGAACATAAGGAATAATCATATCTGTGATGTATGGTAGAACTTTGCCATTTAAGGCTTTATATGTGAGAACGAGGATTTTAAATTCTACTCTTGATTTAACAGGAAATCAATGAAGAGGAGGTAGGATAGGAGAGATATCATTTCTCTTTTAAATTTCTATCAGAACCCTGGCTGAAGCATTCTGGAGCAGCTGTAGGATTTAACTACAGTTTCTGGAATTCCTGATAATAAAGAGCCTAACATATTTATAACTTTACAAAATGTATGATCAAGGAAATCAGACCCCGCAATAGCTCAATAACAGCAGGTTGTTGATAAAATTCAATTCAGTTTATTTATATATCGCCAATTCACAACACAAGTCATCTTAAGGCACTTTACAGTTACAACCAGATCATATACAGTTCAACCAGATCATAAAAAAGAAATTGTTGTTCATTTTGAGGTTGTTTTTTTTTCTTTGTCTCATTGTGGCAGCAAGCCCTGTTTTTTGGAAAATTTCATGGGAACCAATCAGATGCTTCTTACGCTCTGGATTACCACACCTCCTTCAGTTACTTAAGTAAATGTTGTGTCCTTACAGTATAAGGACATTGTCAACATGACTCTGCTGTGGCTTATACCATTTCTTCTTCATCAAGGATGTAAGTTGATTTAAAAACTTTAGATCATCTTTTGCCTGCCTTATCTGTGCTCTGTAAACTACACTTAAAATGATCTTTGATTTATTTTTTTACCTCTTAACTTCTTATGTATTGCAGATACGTTAGTTCCTGTCATCACAGTTCAGCTTGGAGAGCCTATAACTTTGACTTGCCATTTAACTGGAAAGGTTCAGGTTCACTGGTACAAGCAGAGTGTGGGAAATACTCTACAACTAATTGCAAAGGTGTATCAAAGTGTGACTCCCATCTATGCACGGGGATTTTCAGCATCAAGATTTGAAATTACATATAATGAAAACAAAAGCAACTTGATCATTTTGTCAACAGTTCAACAAGATGAGGGGATGTATCACTGCGCTCATATGGACTGGACTCAATCTACTTGGACTGGGACTTATTTGACCTTGAGAGGTACATGTCGGGTATTTTTCATACCTAAAACTTGCTCTTAGTTAAAATTAGTAACAAATGTCTTGGTAATAACATTTCTAAAGTTTCGAAAGTCTGAATTTTTTATTTTCACATTGTTTCCTCAACATTCAGAGATAGAATATTTAAAATTCTTGTTGGAAAGTTTCTATAAAATACGGCTTATCATAATCTAATACAGCTGGTTTATGTTTGTGACAAAATCTCTGTAGAATATAATCTCTGAGTAAAAATCCTTATTTTAATAGATATCCGGGTTTATTCTATTAGTTTTGTTTACAGTCTGAAACATATTTACATCAATTAGTACCAGGCTTTTAGCTAGGAATATTTCACAGTGTGTACACCTTGGTGTATCACATCTTCAGGCTTTGCATGGCGTAGGAAGGTCCTGGAGTGTCCTCCCCTGAGAAATTTTGAAATTTAGACTCTCCCCTGCTGCTTCATTTTTTAAGCTTGTACACCTGAAGCTCAGACGGACTTCATGACCATCTTTGACACTCTGGAAGCGTTTCCAGTAAAGAATGTAAAGATGCATATGATGCTTGTACTGCTCCTGTGTTCAGTGGCAGAGAGTGGCTTTGCTATATTTACTGTGATGAGTGGGTAAAAAGGCAGGCTGTATGTAAAGGGTATGAACTTCATCATCAATTTAGGTCTAATTTTAGAAGCAGAGTTTAACATCAATATGTGTTAAAGGGTTGAATGCACATTTCAAAAGGCAGTAAAATTCTTATTTCTTTCTCAGTTTAAAAAAAATGTAAGCATTTTCAGATTATATCAAGACGGTAGACCTTTTGTCATGTTGGTTTGTTGTTTCTTCATAGGAAACTCTCAGAAGACATCAGCCTACACTGTTGTTCAGGAGAAATCCGTTTCTGGTCCCACTGGTCCAACAAACTTAGAGACTCTGCAGTGTTCAGTCCTGTCTTACTCTGAAAACAGAACCTGTTCAGGAGAACCTAGTGTGTTCTGGTTCAGAGCCAGATCCGACACATCCTATCCAGACGTCATCTACATCGATGAAAAAAGAAATCAAAATTGTGAAAAGCAATCAGATAATCAGAAGAAATGTGGTTACAACTTCTCTAAGAATGTCAGCTCCTCTGAAGCAGACACCTATTATTGTGCTGTGGCTACATGTGGAGAGATAATATTTGGAAATGGAACCAAGGTGGCGAAGAGCAATCAAGGTATTGTGCATCATGTTATTTATGTGTTATAGAAAATTATGTTTTTCTGATATGCTTTACTTTTTTTTATTTTAGAGAAAACAAGTGGTGAAAGGACTGTGTGGATGATCACTTTAATCAGCTTGGCTATTTCTGTGATCTTCAATATTATTTCTATTTTTTACTGTTCTCAAAGATCAGTCTGTACCCAATGTAAAGGTAGGTATATTTCATTTTAATTTGATTGATTCAATTAATAATTAATCTTATTATAGAAAATTACAGAATCAAACTAATGTTTTAGATAAAGTTTTAGGTGAATATTACTCTGTCTTCAGACGTTTGTTCTGTCTACACAGAAAGTTTCTCTTCTGAAGCAAATAGCAGGGACTTAAGCCAACCAATAAATGAGGTGAAAAAAACTAAATTACTATTGCAACAGTTTGACTGTAATAATAGTCAACAGTACTGGCACATTTTAAATAAGTATATTTATTTATGTTTTCTTCCACAGAGTGAAAATAGACAGGATCTAAATTATGCTGCATTGTATTTCTCTGGAGGGAAGGAGCAAAAAGGAAAGAAGAAAAGGGAAATAAAGACAGAAGAAAGGATATATTCAAAAGTGGTTTTCAATAGTGATATTTAAC